>NC_141106.1:32659715-33082215 GCF_041138505.1 Cibotium barometz
CCAAATTGACTTGAGTCCCTTTTTACTTTGTTACAAACCATCCCCACCCAAGAGGTTTCATCCTTAAAACCTTATGTATACATGTACAAACTTGCATGGATGAAGTATTCCATCAAGGATTCATGTCAAGTAGCATGCTCATGCATGAGCCATGTATGTTGGAGCCAAAAAGACATATGTATGGATGTAAATTTCCCCCACCAATGCCTTCAAATCAAGCCATATCATGTACTGCATAATAACATATGCACTTCATGAAGCTTCCACGCATTTTGCATCCAAAACCAAAAGGTATAGGGCTGTCCGAACAGTGATTTTCAAAAATTCCAGCAACATATAATCTCTATTTTTATGCACCAATTGATTCTTCAAAAGTAGCCAAAGGATAACCTATCAAAAGTAGCCAAAGGATAACCTATCAAAAGCTTTGGCCTCCAAGATCAAAAACCAAACTCAGAGACCAAACGATCAAGCCTGCTCAGGCACAAGTAGCCACCCAGATCAAAAGGATATATACTATAATCTCCAATCCATGCAATTAGGATACCATATATACCGGGGTCAAAAGAAAAGAAAACCGATATATCCATCAATCTAAAACATAAATCCAATACACCATGTGCAAGAGTACCTCCATCATCCATGGGCAATACACCAAAACTATGGCGTGCCACATAGTTATGCACCATGCATCTCACATGACAAGTGAATGCTTCAATCTCATAAACCAGAGAATCACTTTGGCATCCACAAAGCTCAAAGCTACACCCTTCATAGCTAGCTTCTGTATGAACATAAGCATCATTCTTTAAATTCGCATGCTCATCACTACCAATGCATACATCATCATTTGTATGTATAGCATGTGTAAGATCCCCATGATAGCCAAGAGATCACCAAAAGCAGGATATGTCTCTGCAAGGCTATCAACATTTCTATGAACATCATGTGTACCATCCAGACGTATGCATGATCACCAACATGTGTAAACAATCTCATCAATCATAAGAAAATTATCCTTTATATGCATCATGATCCACATCTTCTAAGCCTTCATAATCAAATAATAGACAATCATATGTCTTCCAAGCCAGACTCAAAAAATGGATCATACAATGCATTCTCATGAACCACTCAATGTGGCACCCAATGCATGATCATCCAAAACATGGTCATCACATGTATCACTGAACAATAAGTCATTATCCCATTCGTTGACAACAAATGAGTACTCATCCAAAATGTCATCAATGACACCATGTCCTCACAATCTCGTGGCATCATGTCATGAGCTGAAAATTCCTCAATCAAAGAACTTATGAAAGTTGTCCAATCATACTCATTTTTCAGCTTGCATATCCCCTTTGACCACGGATACATTGGTGACTTGTTGAGAAATATCTGATAACAAAGTATCTTCATCTACTTGCTGTCCAAAAATTACAGCAAGTCTCTCCTCCAATTCAACACCCATAATGTGTTCATAAAGGGCCACATAATCATACTCCATGTATTGACTAAATGTGAAAGTGAATGGAGACCCTCTATTGCTTTTGGGCGAAGTCCAATTCTAGCAACATTGAGTGTATAATAGACCTTCTATCCCCAATCAAAGCAATAGGGAAACTAAGAGTCAGCACCAACAATTCATATACATTGATCCTCCTTAACTTGGCTTCACCATCAAGCATTGTGTATTACCTTCCTTTTGAAGAAAATAGTGTTTGACAATGTGGCACATTGATAGACAAGGGTGAATGGTGTCATTGATTGCACATATGCATTGAAGAGGAGCCAAACATAGGCATACTTGATCCATATGTATCACCTTACTGTATAGATATACCAAATACATTTGCCCCGCTTTGTTGCATTGGCCTCCCCAACACACTTGTCCCATATGCACCACTTTGATGCATAGGCATACCAAACACATAAGTTCCACCTTGTTGCATTGAATATGGAGGTAAGTTCCCCTTTCTGAGCATAGGTCCATGACTTTGATTACCATACTGCATACTAGCTTGAAGAGCATGTAATGTATTTGCACGTGGTGAACCAACAAAAAGGCTTACCATCTTGTGGTCCATTTGCTTAAAATGTGTTTGGTGCATATGCATGCAACATTGGTTCACCATAAGTTTTATTGCTGTTGCCAAGTTCTTGTTCCAAGCTAGAAAGTATACAATGATTCTTCTTAGTCAAGGCATTGGACTTATCCACTATGTGTTGGAAATCTTGGTCCATTCCATCAAGCATGTGTTATGGCTCACCCTAACCCTCCTTGAAACACATCAAAAAAGAGATTACCTGGTGAACCGCAACTGTCTTAAGGATCTTTCCAATGGCCGAGCTCGTAACCCTTGAGGTCTCCAAGCTCTACAACTCCTTGAGAAGCAATTCCACTGCCTCTCCCGCGCGAGTGTTGTCACACCGCCGCGTTGCACTACGGGTCCTCGTCCCTCCTCTCACCTCACTTCACTCACACACACACTCACTAGCATGCATTAGGGAGAGATATTAGCAAGAGGATTAGTAAGAGCAAGACTCAATTGCACAATGGGAGAGCATGTTGTATTATGAGAGAAATTCACTTATATACATGGCCATAAGTGTTCACACCCACTCACTTAAACTATGGCCAACTGGGCACTTTAGGCTCATAAGAGGCCTAATGCTATTACAATGACTACTCTCATAATATATCCATAAAGTACATCACTTAGGACTTCATCCTAACTTGCTACCACGCGTCTTGAAGCGAGAATCGCCATAAATACTCCGTCATACCATTACGGGCGTCCCAAGTTGTAGCTTTGGACACTATTGCTTCATATCTTGAATGTATGTTCCTTTGGTGTATCTATTGTGACTCCTTGATGTAAGATAATGGCGGTAGCTCTTGTTAATCCTAGAATTGAATTAACATCCCCCCCTTCTGATGATGAGCGTGTCCGCATGATCACCTTGAAGACCTTTGTGTGGGGAGACTGAACAAGCTTTGTCGATGGCTTTGATGTTAAATGACATTCAATGGTCTTTGTTCCTCCAGAGGAAATAAGAAAAGCTAGTTAGTGAATGAAGAGGTTAGTGGTGTATTTGGAATTCCTAACGGGGTGGGGGTTTTTACGAATGATTGTATTTTTATATTTGTGTGAGCCCTCTTTTTTTTTCCTTTTCTTTTCTTCTTTTCTTATTTCCCCTTTTTTTTGGCTCACTTTGTTTTTGGCAATCATCGGCACAAGGTTACATGTGATTTTTGTTAGTGGTCGGGGACACTAAGAGATGTTAATAATGAGAGAGAAGAGAGAGAAGGATCCGGAGGAACGTATACTTAATCATCAGAATGAGATGATGATTCTTAGTTCCTCATTTGATTCATTGAAGCGACATTTTTCATTTAAAGTAATTGGCGTGTGATGATGTCCCTTTGTGTGGCAGGATTCTTGTCAAATGTTGTTGAGTACGACCTGATCCTGTCTTCTTCTGTCCATGTGCTTTTTATGTTTTTATTCATATTTAAGTACTCTTATATGAAGCAAATTTACATGAAGTACAAGAATTGAGTCATATAGACTCTTATTGAACTGCTCTATTTGTTGAAGTAGCCACTAACTGGTGAGGATTGAAAGAATTACGTCGGCTTGCGAGGCTAATATACAAATCTTCACTAGAAATTAACAATCATTGAGTTGTGAAGATTGTGGCATCGTTTAGAGAGGTTTGTAATTTGAAGGAAAATTCTAGGCAATGGGTTATACCATTGACTAGGCTTTCACCTACCATGGTCCCCCCATCCAGAGATGTACCTAGAACTTACTGATGGTGAGACTTTGGTGCAAATGTTCTCTAGTGCATGAGAATGGATATGTACTCATGGAGCAGCTGCTACATTAATTTAGCCAAAAGAATAGTAAGCAATAAGCTTAACAAATATATAGTGGCTATTGTGTGATATGGCTTAATCCGTGAGATGAGCATTAAATTGTGAAAGTGCAGGTTCTTAAGCTGTGAGATGGAACTCCTTGAATTGTAATTCCGTGAATTTGCAAATTTTGACCCCTTTTTTATTTTATTTTATGGGTCATCTATGTCATGATTTGCAAGCAACAACTTCTTATGCACTCATTTCTTACTTCCAGAGGGGTGACAAGAGCATTGTTATTCTGTTATTGATGTGCTCCTAAGTCTTTGTATTGCTTCTTGAATTTGTTGCTGAAATGATATCGAGGCAGTAGGGAAGACTGCTGATTGTTTGCTTGAACAGACAAGCTCTTGTGTTGGTGCTGAATGCACGAGAGTGGTTGAGGGATTTGCTTGCTGTTGCTTGGGCCTCCATTCTTGTCGAACTATAGGTAAAGTTGTTGGGGTTGAAGTCGGTGGTGAGGTTTTCTTCACATTGTTCGATTTCGAATGCACGAGAGTGGTTGAGGGATTTGCTTGCTGTTGCTTGGGCCTCCATTCTTGTCTAACTATAGGTAAAGTTGTTGGGGTTGAAGTCGGTGGTGAGGTTTTCTTCACATTGTTCGATTTTGGCAACCATATGATGGAATTACCATCACAGTATCCTTGTTATTGAAGTACATGCACAGGCACCCATCTTTGACGAACACTATAATTTGGTTGCCGATGTGCTTGGTATTGAGGCTTTCTTCTTTGTGCAAGATTAGGGGACTTTGTGATGCGCTTGGGGACCCAAGCTTTGGTATTTCTTTGGTAGTACCCTTGTGCTTGCAGAGCAGTTTTTTGGTACCCACACTTGTTGCATTGGTGGAGTTATTTGAGAAACTCGCATAGGCTTTTGTGGATAGTGTTGTGGAGTACTTTTCTTTTTCCTTGGCTTTAAGTGCTAAGTATAGGAAGAGGCTTTAACTGTCGAGGCACCCAAATTTGATTGGCACCTTCATAGTAGCCTTGTGCTACAAGTAGCTGCTTCTCTACCCACATTTTGATACTATATCGTGATTGTGGTAGTCCTGGTGGAGTTTTCTTTAGGGTTGATGTGGCAGGTTTGAGACTCGTTGGCATTGTTGGATGATGAGGTTAGAGTCTCTTGTGGAGTGGCTATCGGTGATGAGGCCTTTGAGCACGTGGTTGTCTCCTTTGATGAGGTTTGTCGATAAAGATACATAGGATCCGGGGCCTTTTCTTTGAGTTCCTTGTTAGAGATAGATGGTTTGGCTGTGGGAACTTCTTCACGAATAGATGTTGATTGCAAGGTCTTGGCATCGAACTTCATAGGTGAGGATGGGGTTGAAGAAGTAGAGGCTTTATTGGAGTTGGTTGTTGACGCAGATGGTAGGTCATTGTGTAGAGGGGCTTTTGTGGAAGAGGCTTGTATTCTTTTGCATTCAACATCATATCCATTAAAGTTGGATCCTCTTCCTGGCAGTATGGTATTGTCAATTTTTTGTCTTGTTGACCATCATGATGACTCTATCGCTAGCAAAGCATAGTGGTGCTTGGGCAGCAATAGTCCATTTATGCCCCAAGATCAAATTTGCTTCCAACACATACTCAACCATAAAAAACTTGCAAGTGAGGGAGTTAGTTTCAATATACATTTGTATGTTCAAAGTACCCCAAACATGGCATGTTCAAGTCTTGTGTATAGTGTATTCTTTCAGGATGTGCCATGAGTGCTGGTTGACCTAACAAATCCCATAGCTCGAAGGTCATGAGATTGTGTTCTCGTGTTGGATAAAGCTATGCTTGAGCTGTGGTGATTTCATTCGCAATTTCCAATCCCACCAAAATCCTAGGGATCTTTTCAATAAGATATGTTGGAAGTTCCGGCTCCTGCAAGGTTTCTTCCTCCCGTATAGCAATTGTACATTGCATGTAGGAGTGTTCAAGGTGACTATTTGCATGGATTCATCTAGCGAACACAACGATTCACTTATCCAAGGTCCACCAAAGTCGACATCATACTCAAGGGAATCTAGGGTAAAATTAAATGTAAATTCCATATCACCATAGATTGTTTGAGTAGTGTATCTAAAGTAACCTGGAACTTCAATGTTTTATTCATTGGTTCCTTTTGCAAAATTATTGCTTGTACAGATGAGTTTAGGTTATCCAAATGACACCCAAGTGTCTATTGTCATGATGTCATGACTTACTCAAGGGCTAATCAATGCGTGTTTGCACTAAACATCATTGCCTGTAGGGAAATCCAACCATACCATGATAGAATCTTCCAAAGGAACCATGGATGTTTCGATTATTAACTTGGTTTCAGATCCAATTTTTGTTTCATATTCCCATTCACTTTTATCCTCTGTTTGGGTCTCAGTTTTTTCAAGAGTACCCAATGTGCACACTGGCACACTTGGCCCTCTGACAATTCTTAATGAGGGTTGTTTGGAAACTTGCGAATCCTGACAGTCCTATTTTATGTAGTTCGTTATGTCCTTGTATGACTCAGGTTGAGCCATTAAAGGTGGAAGTGCTGATGTGATGCTGGCTTTATCATCATGAGAAGAGCATTCCTCCGAATGAGGTTTTGAGAGACTGTTTTAATCTTGTAAGGGAATTATCGAATTCCTCACGTGCTTTCTCAAGCCTATAATTCGTACAATGTGTTTCAAATGACTCTTCTGTAGAGAGTATATGTCTTCCTCTTGAAAGGGGAAGTGGTACTCCTCTAGGCTTTGTATCTTGGTTGCTGTTTTTTAGGCTTGGCATTACGAGGTTCAATCACAACCGAGGCCTCACCCTGTAAGACATTCAACCAAGCTAAGCATGCACTCCTGAGCTTCCTTTTTGCATTCCGCATATGTCATGTGATTATTATTATCCATCTGGGATGGTTGAGTGGGTTCTAGTTTCTTGATTGGTCTATGTGGTGCATTGAGCGAAGAGTAAGAACTTGTTTTATCCTCACTTAGTAATGTACTAGAACTTGTTTCATTCACTGACTTTCTTTGGTTTGTCAGTTTTTCATTATGTTTACCCATGCGACAAGATCAAATTTTCTTTTGGGTGGTCTTTGAGGTGGATGCTTTTGCATCATATGTATAGCTTTTGGCTCTTTCATGTTTATGTCTCTTTTTGGGTTTATGTCCTCTACATGCTCCTTTTTCCTGTCTTTCAATTCGACGTTGGTTTTGACAGCTTGTTGTCCTTTGTTTTTCTTGGTTTTAGAAGGTTTTGCTCCTTCTTTTGGGTTTTGTTTTGAAGCATGTTCTTCTACCCGTGTTGAGGTATTATCGTTTGCTTTTCTTTTGACTGTTTCTCGTGCCTTGGCTTGTAAGCATGTAAGCACATTCAAGGGTACCATGGACAATTGCCCGTTTTGTACACTTAAGATGTTAAGAGTTATATTTTGTGAGACAAGCTGCATTGATGCAACTCGTCTTGGGCAATCTTGGAACATGTGATCAATGCCACATCGTTCACACGTTGGTCACAAGGTGTTAGTAACTATGGCCATGGAAGTATTCCAAAGTGTGCAGTCTACCACCTTGTGAGGTCCACGAGAATAGAAACACTGAAGTATTCGATCAACTGCTTCGTGAGAAGTTTCTACCCTTTGAGCTGTTTGTGTTTGGTGCACGAGAGATGGAGGTTTTGTGTCCATCGTGGATGAAGCGGGACACTTTTTAGTATCACAGTCAAAGGTTTTACAATGTATGCCGTATATAGAAGAACAGGTGCCTTGTATGTGCAATGAGGATTGGAGTGATTGCATTCAACACAAGGCATTTCGCTCCACACTTGTAGAGGCATTAAGGATGTCTGGTTTTGAAGGTTTTCATCCTCTCTTAGAGATGTTTGCTGTAAGGTTTTAAGTAAGGCTGCATAAAATTCAGGGAATGTTAATTCCGAGATCGATCTTTCTTTTCCTGTTGTTTCACTTGGTTTAGATAAGGAACACCTCGACAAAGCGTATGCTAGGAACTTCCCAAATGGAAGAGGGGGTCCTAAAACCTATTTTCCATCATTGTCTTAAGACAAGAAAAAAAAATCAAGAATTTTTTCCCTATTCCGCTGCACGTTTTTTAGGGTGTTCCAAAAGGAATTTTGAAAAACTATGTATGAGGGAGTTGTAGTAATTTTGGAGTACTACAACTTTGTTTCCCTAGGTCGTCCGTGATATTGTCGTTTAGACCCTCAAAAGTAGCCCGAATATGACACATCATCATTTTTGCGTTGTTTTTGCCTCGATGGTCGAAATGAATTTTTTACAATTTTTTGTGGTTTTGGGACTGTTTTTGCCTCGATGGTCGAAATGAATTTTTTACGATTTTTTGTGGTTTTGGGACTGTTTTTGCCTTGACTATCGAAATGAATTTTGAGACTGTTGGTCAGAGACCAAAATGGTCGATTTTGACTCAGATGACGGTCCAAAGTCGAAGAGCTTGATGTCAGCTTTTCGATGAGCCCTAGAGCACCTTCATCGGATATACAGTTTAGGAGATACGGGCCTTCAAACAGGGGTGGTTTTCAGAGTCTTTTTTGCCGAAAATTTTTCGTCGGATTTCTCATGGTCGGAATTTTTCGCCAGATTTGCCTTTCACAGTTGGAATTTTTCGCCGGATTTGCCTTTCACGGCCGGAATTTTTTTCCGGATTTGTCTTTCACGGTGGCCGAAAATTTTTCGATGGATTTGCCTTTCAACGACACGATCAGAATTTTTTTGGCTAGACTTGTCTTTCACGGCCAGAATTTTTTGCCAGAATTGCCTTTCATGATCGGAATTTTTCATCGATTTTTCTTTCACGGTCAAAATTTTTTACTGGATTTGCCGTTTATGGCCGGAACTTTTCGTCGGATTTACCGTTCACGGTCGAATTTTTTTAACTATTTAAATATTTCTTTTTTAAACTTTTTTTTGAGAGTCTGGTGGGAAATACGAATTTCCCTTTTTGGGGGGGAATATTTTTTGAATTTAAAATGAAAGGGATATGGACATTTTCCCAAAAAGGTAAGTGGGAATCAAAAAAGTCAACCTTTTAATGACACCCCTTACACCCTTCATAAATGACCCCCTAAATGAACAATTTTGACAACTCATGAGCGTCTACTCATTGGAAATGCTCATTAGCCTTAATGAATTATGTAAAAAAGTGATTAAGAATTAATCTAAGATTAATCTTTTCACTAATCTTTCCCTCTTTTACACTAATCAAGGACTCTAATTAACTATTAATCCCTAATTAATTCACACAATTGAGCACATCATTGGATAGAGCAAGGAAAAACTAATCTTTGTGCATCAACAATTGTATAAAGTAATCTAAATTAGGAGATTAATTAGACTCTTAATTATAGTCTTCTCTTTAAGGCAAAATTAAGCAGAGAGTCAAATTTCTTTAATTGATCAAAATATTGATGTGATTAGGTCTAGATGCTCTCAAAACACCAATTTCGACTACTCATATGAACAATTTAGACCCTAATTAACACATTTTCTAAATTTTTAGCCTCTTGAACGAGATTAATCACCCTTAATGACAAAAACCAATCCATTAAGAGAAATTAGTCAAATTCAGAGATTTTTTGATGGTTTTAATAAATTTTTTGAAAGATTAAGCTACTCCTAATGCTTGCTAACACTCTAATCCAAACAATTTCAACAACACACACACAATTAGACACACACACAATTAAACTAAAATTAATGATCTTAGATCTATGTTAAAACTAAAGAGAGCTAACATTCACTAAGAATTGTATTCTCTTGCATTGTTTGATGCAATGGATGCAAAACTAAGCCTAATACAAACTATGTGTAAGCCCTAAGAACATGAAAAACCATAAAAACAACAACAAAAACATAAATTAATCTAAAAATTAAGCAAAAAACATTCTTTTCAAAAACAAAAAAGAGAGCTATTCTACACCAAATCTTACACAAATCACCATCAAATCCACATCTTTTTCATGAAAAACCATTAATAAAGATAATGGACAATGGGTTATGCGTAGATTAGAGGAAAAACAATGGAAAAGGCCAAGGGATGGCTCTCTGACGCGGTGCCAAAAATATTATGGCTCACCCTAACCCTCCTTGAAACACATCCAAAAAGAGATTACCTGGTGAACCGCAACTGTCGTGATGAGGATCTTTCCAATGGCCAAGCTCGTAACCCTTGAGATTTCCAAGCTCTACAATTCCTTGAGAAACAATTCCACTGCATCTCCCGGCGAGCGTTGTCACACCGCTGCATTGCACTACGGGTCCTCGTCTCTCCTCTCACCTCACTTCACTCACACACACTCACTAGCATGCATTAGGGAGAGAGATTAGTAAGAGGATTAGCAAGAGCAAGACTCAATTGCACAATGGGAGAGTATGTTGTATAATGAGAGAAATTCACTTATATACATGGCCATAAGTGTTCACACTCACTTAAACTATGGCCGGCCAGGCACTTTAAGCTCATAAGAGGCCTAATGCTATTACAATGACTACTCTCGTAATATATCCATGAAGTACATCACTTAGGACTTCATCCTAACTTGCTACCATGCTCTCTTGAAGCGGGAATCGCCATAAATACTCTGTCACACCATTACGGGCGCCTGTCCAAGTTATAGCTTTGGACACTGTTGCTTCATATCTTGAATGTATGTTCCTTTGGTATATCTACTGTGACTCCTTGATGTAAGATAATGGCGGTAGCTCTTGTTAATCCTAGAATTGGATTAACAGCATTGGATTAACAGCATGCTTTGCATGGAGTGCATCATTGTGTTCATATTCATGTCCTCGCTATCATCATATGGATCTTTAACACTTGTCTCATCTTCATGACCATAATACACATTGACCTCTTGAGAGTGACCATCATATGGATCACGTAACACTAGCCTCATCTTCATGACCATAATACACCTTGACCTCTTGCGAGTCGCCATCATGAAGATTACTAACAAGACAATTCTCATCATAAGCATCACTATTCCCATGATCATTCTCATCAAGATAATTATGCAATTGTTCTTCATTAACCTCATCGACACTTGCATCCTCCATTGGTAGCCCACTGATACACATATATACACATCTTGACATTCCTCATTGGCATCACCATCTACACTTGAAGAATCTTCATGGAAGTAAGAGTATCCAATGAAAGACTTGGATTGAAAGATTGCAGAGAAGAGGTAGGCATTCCCGGCACATTTGTTCCACTTCGATCATCACTTGCATTAGCCTGAGAGATACTTGGTTCGAATTCTCCATAATCCTTCCAAGCCTTAGCAAATTGTTTTGCTGATCCTGATGTATCCTCTCAAGAAATTGGCTTATAATCCTTTGTTGATCAAGATGTCTCTTCTCGATCACTTGCACAACCCCTTGAGTCTCAATGGAACCTTTTGGTATATATGACCCTTGATGCAAGTCAACATTAGTTTGCACAAACTCTTGAGTATCTTGTCTTGCATCTTGCATTACTTCTGGAGCACCACCCTCATGCTCAAGCACTTCCTTGAAAGTGGCCTTGGTCTTTGCCATCATTGGAAATGACCAATTTCGAGTTAGATATGATCCCAAACTCTGATTTGCAAGCTCTTTAGCTCTATAGAGAGGCAATGATGTGTAGAATCCCTGTGTATGATCACTTTGACCGTGATCAATACACAATGCTCTATGTTTTGACTTTTTTGAAAAGTCAACCGGTGAGTAATTTGCCACTTTGACCAAGCAAACAGAGTCCGATTCTTGATGTCTTTAGCTTGCTGGAATGGGGAAAGAGTGTTATCTCCAACTATGATGCCAAAATTGTTTCAGTCCACAAACCCTAATTTATGCATAAACAGGGTATCCGGTAGGAAAATGGGCCTAGCGGCTAGCTCTAGTGTCCTAATGGTGAGGTTAAAAGCTTGATAGGAAGCTTAGGGTATGGGTAAGATGACCCTATGCTCACTTTGCCAATATATGGTGTTGTTTTGGATTGGGCCACACTTTGACCTATTTGCAAGATCTTCCAGTTGGACAAGTAATTGTTGTTGGAATTAAGATAGCTTGAGTTGTAGCCCTTGGTTCAAGCTTGCAAGCTATGTATCATCCTTCAAATCAGCCCCTTCAGTCATGGACTGAATTAGGGTTTCAGGTTGCAGCTTTGCATGGATTTTGATCAAATTTCGATACCATCTCCTTTGTAATTTGGCACAAATCTCAAATATTCTATGCAATACCACATAAATGCAACCCAATGGCAATACAATGCCAGCTACTTTGCAAATCAATTGACCACAAAGGCAATCCAAATCTCAAACAAAACACTACATATTGCCCTTGCCAATTGTCTTGCCAAATTGCCACTTCTTTCACATGGAATTGCAATCCACCAATGGAGAATGTGACAATGTAAATGAAGTGCGTTGAAGCTTGCTAATCTCCTAGCCAAGATCTTCCAACCCTTGTACCCAAGTTTGAATTCCGAAGGCACAAGTTTAGGCCATTTATTTACCACCAAGATCTAATCATCTATCTTACCACTTTTCCACGACACTCACAGCAAGGCAGATTCAAGCAAACGCTCTCCTTGGCCTCTCCAACCAAATGCCAAGGTACCCTCACCACATAACTAGCTTTCTAATGATGCAAGAATCAATGGAAAGCATAGAAATGGATGAGAGCATAGAAATGGAAAGCATAGAAATGGATGAGAGCACGAGACACATACCAATGGCATTTATAGATACGTGCTAAATCATCACCAACATATGGATCCAATAGCCTTTTGCCTTCCCAAATGGTTCCAATACAAAGCCCCTCACCATGGGCTCAAGAAATACATGGAAGGTAGCCAAATAAGACATAAGTATATGCCATATCCATCATAATGCATCCAATAAGCTCAATGAAATCACCTTTTCACCACAATGCCTTCAATCAAGCCAATCCATTGAAACCATCCAAATTTCCAATCCTTGTTATAGCTAAAACTCACCTCAATGGAGAAAGTTTAGTACTCAATGGGGATATGTGAAGCTCAATGTGTCAATGCATAGCATGTGATAGCTAATGATGCTAACAAGACATCCCATTAGATTGCAATCATGCATGTAGCATCTCCAATATTATGTATGGATTAATCCTTATTCAAATGGAAGCATAAGAGTGGTATGGGCCACCATTTAACAAAAATAGCATGTGATTTTGGCTAATAGGCAAGCTAATGATGCTAATGGAGCAATAAACCATCAATTAGGTTTATGAAACCCTAATTTTATGGTTTATTTTGTTTGCAACCAAAAACCCCAAATGCAAGTGCACAAATCATTCCCAAGCAATGTTAAAGCCAAAATTACCACATGTTTGCTCAAGGCAAGATGAGGAGGCTCCGTTACCACAAGAAAATCACTATTGAGCCAAAGAAGAAGGGAATCTCCTAGATGGCGTTGATGTTGCTTGTGTAGGTCGTCTTAGATTATTGCAAATAGTCACTTTTGCCCTTTCTTTTGCTTATTGCAAAACAGGAGGCTTCCTCTTTGCTTATCACATAGCAAATCGCAGCTCACAATAGGCGCTACGGGATCTGTCGACACCTACTATAGAGTGTGGCTCTTACCACAAGAGGCCCCTTGTTTGAAGCCCTACACTTGTATTCGCCACTCAAGGGAAATCGTGCCATTTTTACTGAAGATAGCCATGGAAACCTCATTGGAGAGAAAAGACACAGAGAAGAAAACCTGAAAAAATCGTGAGCAATTCTTTCCCAATTTTGGACGTCTCACTAAATTTGGTCACCCTCATCCTCAATTTTACTCCATCTTAATTCAAAATCAAACTTCCAGCATCCCCACTACCCCCAAATTCATCAAACCTTGCACAAATTTGATGCTATCTTCTCATTCCAAATCAAGAACCATCAAATCTATGCAAGAAATCCAAGAAAAAATCATGAAAATCATGAAAGGTCAAAACAATCAAGAAATCCAAGAATTTTTCAACACTTATATTAATCACAACATCCATACTTGAAGCATTTCCATGTTAGGATCAAGATTTCCAAGAGATTTTTGGAAATTCAAGAACGTCAAGAAGATCAAGAAAATCAAGAACTTCAAGAAAACCAAGAGAACTTAAGAAAATACTAGAAATGAATCAAAAGCATAGCTTTGATATCAATGAAAGGAAGCAACATCTAGCTTAGCCTTGGATTAGCCTAGATTAAGGAGATTAGTCTAGGTTTGGAGAGAAAAGAGAGTAATGTCTTGTATTATCATGATTAAGGATATTAGTCTAGGTTTAGAGAGAAAAGAGAGTAATGTTGTAATGAAGTAGTTTTCATTGCACATGCCCGTGGTGGGGAATGGGGCCTATGCACTTGGGCTTAGAGATATTTACATGTGTACTTTTGGGGGTCCTTGGACTATATTAGGTATAGGGCTCATGGACATTGTACCTTTTTTATCATTATACTTTCATGAGCACTCTTACTCTTTTGGAGCTCTAAGCTTCCATGGTGAACTTCTCCCTCTTGAGAAGCTGTGTGTACTCCATTATGAGTGCAATAGGTGCTACTCCCTATGATGAGTTGGTCATGTGTACTCCATGCTAATGAGTGCAATCCCCTAGGTTTCCTTCATTGCATTGGTATCAAAGCCCTTAGCTTAGATCCTTGCTTAGGGAGTGATTAGTGATAATCATTTTTGGATTATGCTTAATCTAATTTTTAGAATGTATTTTATTGATCTTGATTAATGATAATCATTTTTGGATTACTATTAATCTAATTTTTTGAAATGTATTTTCTTAATCTTGATTAGTGTTAATCATTTTTAAAATTAATTTTTACACAGTTTTAAAATTTGCTAATTTCTTGTTTTGATAAGATTAACGATGAAATTTATGTTAATCATTTTTAAATTTATATTAATCATTATTTTTAAAACCCTAATCCACTTTACTGTTTGATTTATTAAACTTCTTGATCTTGATTTCCATGAAAAATTTCTTGATTTTTAAAATTAGGGTTTGTAAAACCAATTTTGAATGATTTTCTTGCATTATCTTAATTAGAGAGCCTACAATTTCAAATATCAATCCTTAACGCTCTTATTTCTTCAAGATCAAACCTTAGATTGCCAAATCTTGGAGTTCTTGGAGAAAGATTGCAAGAAGAAGATTGTCGTGCAAAAAATCAAGGTTGGTGTGTAGAGTTTTTGGATTGGTGTGTAGAGTTTTCAGATTGCTGTACAGATTTCATATTGTTGTGCGAAAATTTGGTGCATTTTCAAGAAAGTGCAGAAATTTGATTCAGTTTCAAGATTCAGTTTCAAGAAAGTGTGTAGAAATTTGATATAGTTTCAAGAAAGTGTGCAGAATCTTGGTACAGATTTCAAGATTATGTACAGTTGCTACAGATTTTTAAGGATTGGTGCATATTTTCAAGAACAGTGTAGAGTATAATTTTGTTGTAGATCTACAGTGCAAAACAAAGCAGTTTACAGATTATGTAAAGTTTATTGGTACAGATTTCAAGATTATGTACAGTTGATATAGATTTTCAAGGATTGGTGCATATTTTCAAGAACAGTGTAGAGTACAATTCTGTTGTAGATCTACAGTGCAAAACAAAGCAGTTTAGAGTAAAGTTTATTGTGCTGAAATCAAACCTTGATGCAAAAACAGAATAGTAAGTGATTCTTGATCAAATCTTTCTAATCTTTTCACTTTCTTGCAAAAAAGTTAGACAAAGATTATACAAATTTGTTGGAGTGGTATAAATCTACACAGATTAGTATAATCTTAATGTATAACAAGGAAGCAAGAAAAGTGTTGAGAAAACACTGGTTTACAAGCACATACCCTGGATTACAACATTTTAGCACATTTCCATGAAGAAGATGTATAGCATGTTGTTATATTACAGATCTAAGCATCAATATTATGAAGAGAGCATGTGGATAACTAGTTGATACAAGTGTACAAGATTTACAATTTCCAGTGCAGAAATTCAAAAGTTTATTGATTAGCACTGTGTTTGCAAGTATGGCCCTGCTTGGAATTGAACCCAGTCTAATGGTGTGATCCCCACCAGTGTGCCCTATACACCACAAGGTTCTCATAACTTGCATACAAGGTTTCTTGACTGTGAAGATCTCTAAGCAATAGGACAGAGTTTGGTTGAGAAGACAAACAGTTTGCAGCTTGGATTTTGGTATCATTAAGCCTTGAGTTTCTAGTTCCATTCAAGGATTTACAACAAGCTGGGCAGCATAGAGATCTTCTAATCTAGCTGGACAAGGGATCATTAAAGGATCTTCTAATCTAGCTGGACAAGGGATCATTAAAGGATCTTCTAATCTAGCTGGACAAGGGATCATTAAAGGATCTTGGCGCAACAGTAGCAAAGCCTAACATCATGACAAATAACCAAGTAGCTCTTGACAACAGCAACAATTCACACAGCCTCTTCATTTAGCTTTTGCAGCTCTGTGACAATGGTTGCAGAGCACATTGGAGTGTAAACATGGTTTCTTAGTGCAATTTTGGAACAGCCTCACTGCCTTGGTATTGGTTTAAAGGTTCAGCCAAGTGCATCATTTACCAAATAGCTTCATAAGAAAAGCATCCAGTCCCAACAGATGTGCAAACGTCATCAAAATGTTAAGCAACTAATCGTTGCAGGAAATCATAAGACAACTTAATCTTGAAAAAAAAAAAGGCAATCCATAAGCTTAAAAAATCCCTATTCAAATTTTACCATCACAACAACAACAACAAAGCACATGAGGTCTATTACCAGAAAAAGATGACAGGCCCCATGGCAGTGCTGGAGAAGATGTGCTAAAAGAACTACAGTTGACTGTGTACCTAGAGAGAGACTCTAGCATGAGCATTCTCAGCTTATTGATTCAGCTCAACAAGTGACTCGGTAAACGTCTAGCCTCTGCATCGCAGGGGCATTATTAGTAAGCAACTTTTGAGAGAATCCTTTCAGCATTTCACTTTAGAGTCCACAGCAGCAAACCTATTGAAAAACCTTCACCTACCATGGCTGCTATTCCTACTGCCCCTCAAGCACAACCCCGCGCTCCAGGAAACAAATTTCTGTTGAGGACGGTACCTTTGCTAGCAGTGCCTTCAGTGCTTGGTGGGCTGAGACATGCACTATTCCTCTTGACGCAGCTAAAGTCAGGTTGCAACTAGAAGGAAAAGCATTGCAAGGGGATGGGGCGGTAGCACTGAAGAATCGTGGGATGTTTGGCGCAATGGCAACCATTGCACGGGAGGAAGGCCTAAGGTCTCTCTGGAATGGTTTAGTGCCCAGATTGCATCGTTAATGTCTGTTTGGAGGCTTCATTACACTCTTGCTTCATTTTGTCTCAGCTCAGTAAAGATTGCAAGAAAAAGAAAAAAAGTGCTTTGTAGACCAGCCCTTGGTGTGTAGCGTTGCAGAGCTCTTGCTTTGTTTTGCTCAGAAGCGGACGCAAAACCCCAAGCGTAGTCGTGGTGGCTAGCGTTCACGCTCAGTTTTAGCTAATCACAGCGCATTGCTCAACTAGGCTAGCTTTCTCTCATCTTTGTTAGCTACAGCGAGGCAGTGTTCAAGGCAGCTCATCCATTGCAGCACATCGTTCTTTCGGTGTGGCAGCCAAAGTATAGCAGAGAGCTCAGCGCATCGTTTAACACTTCATTGCCTGAGAACTCAGTGCTAGCGCGTTTTAAAGATCATCAAGCACCTCATCGTTTAACACTTCATTGCCTGAGAACTCAGTGCTAGCAGCAACAAGGCAAGAAGATTTTTTTTACAGTAACATGCTAACAATGAAGCGAAGCAACGAGTCCTCCATTGTTTAAGTCCAGAGTTGAGGGCCTACGATCGCCATTACTACCTCTACCCCGCCTACGATCGCCATGCTATCCACCACCATCGTCGTCGACATCACTATGACTCCATCCCAAATACTGATCGTGCGGCATCTGCTCATACCCTATCACTCTGGCTCCATGTTTGTCATCTTGATTTACCATTTCAGGTGAGGAAATGCATATCATTTGCCGAGTTCATACATACATTTGGCACATCACGGCTTTGACCTTTAGATCCTTCTTCACCGACATCATGCTATGATGACACATCATAATTATGTCACATATGGATGTTTGAGCTTCAGATGTTGTTGCCTAGCCAGTTTAGACACTTATTTGATGAGGAGGATGTTTGTGCCAGATGGTCTAGACATTCTACACGTGGTGATTCTTTTGAGGATCTATGTGGTTATTATCTTTACATGGATGGTTCGGCATTGCTTGCATGGGATGGTGTATGTGGAGATTTGATTAAGTGCCTTACACTTGTGAGCAGAAATGACTATATACCAGAGGATGGGTATCATGATGACATGCATTCAGTGGCTAATGATGATCATCATGTCGATGAAGATATTGATGTTGACACATGTATACATGGTGATGATCATACATACCCACACATGTTACAGTGATGTATCGCACACACATACACATGATGATATTGATGTATCGTACACACATACGCATGATAATAGTGATATACGTGCACATGATGCCACTGACATATATGCACATGATGATGATGTATGTGATAATGATATCGAGGGTGATGTGTGTGAGTTAGATCATGTGGGCATGATCTCGAGGGCACAGATGGCAACGAGCATATTGAGCATCGACACTTCTATGCCTATCATCTTTCCTAACGGATCATGAGGATAGTGTGCATTTGATTAATGATGTATCCATTAGCACACTTGATGATAGCATAGGCCTAAGTTACTAGTGTTAGATGCATCAGGCTATTCTTTTAGGATTTCTATTTGTGGAGATATCGTTGATAGGACTACTACTCCTAGTATTCACAGCATTCCTGGCACTATTTGTGTGGATAGAGCATATCAGCTTCGATGGTTCGGAATATATACCATACATGTTCTTTTGATCATGGAGGATACTCGACTATCTTCATGATCGACAGTGGTTCCTTATCTTCTTCACTTGCACCAAATTATCGTGGGACCATTGCCTTGGATTTTGCATGCCTCAGATTTCCTTTCAATCTAGACGGTTGCATAGATACCCTCGTCATCGACAAGAGCCCTTTATCCTTACCATTTGACCCGAGGGGTCATATTATTCATGTATGGGTCTTTCGCTACATCGACATTCAGTCATGGATGTGATTTTCGGCTTTTGTACATAGCCACTTGTATATGTCTTTTCTTTGGACACGACCACCCTTCAATTTTGAGGACGAAATCATTGTAGGAGGGGATGGTTTGTAATGAAGTAGTTTTCATTGTACATGCACATGGGAAATGGGGCCTAGACACTTGGGCTTAGGGATATTTACATGTGTACTTTTGGGGAGCCTTGGGCTATATTAGGTATAGGGCTCATGGACATTGTCCCCTTTTTGATAATTACACTTTCATGAGTACTCTTACTCTTTTAGAGCTCTAAGTTTCCATGGTGAACTTCTCCCTCTTAAAAGAAGCTATGTGTGTACTCCATTATGAGTGCAATAGGTGCTACTCCCTATGATGAGTAGGTCATGTGTGTACTCCATGCTAATGAGTGAAATCCCCAAGGTTTCCTTCATTGCAAATGTCTTGTATTATCACGATTATCAAAGTTCATAAGAGATTAGGCCCCATATTCACTTATATACCAGGCCACCCTTTCACACTACACTTATTAATGTCTCCATAGGCATGCCCAATCCTAGTCCTAATTCTTGGCTCCTTTCACATTGTAAGATTCCTCCCTCTAACTTTTGATGATGTAAAGATGTAAGAACCTCCCCTTCAGTCTCTTGTAATCATCTCCCCCTTCAGAAATGGAAAAAGATATTGTTTAACCCTGTTTTGGTCTAGAGAGAGAAAATATTATAGAGAGAGATAATATAGTTTTGAAATATTTTTGGATAAGTATTTTCTTCCAGCCAATAGGAAGTGATCCCCTGAAACATAATTTTAATCGAAAATTTCTAAGTTGCATTAGATTTGGACAGTGGGTAAACCAAGGAGTCCCCTAGTTCAAAGTTCTAAGCCTTATTAAATTATTTTGAATTTAAAAATGTGATATCCTTATCCATTAAGGTTGAAAAATAAAATTAAAAGAAAAAAGAAAAATTTTAAAAATATCCATAAGAAAATAATAAAGAAAGGCTCACATGAGGTGAAGGTTCCATAATTATGAGTTTTCAGATATTTTAGGAGACTTTTGGGAGGCTTTGTGACAGCTCAGGAGAGAGAAAACCCCTCATCAAGGAGGCACCTAGAAATCACATAAAAGGAGTATTTTTTTATTCAAAAAATCATAAAGTGGCTAGATATTTTCTCTCTCATCAAACTGGATTTAAAAAATGGGTTTAACTAGTCCAAAACTTGTCCAAATTGGGTCAAACTGAAGCTGGAAGCCTCTAGAGCCCAGTTGGGCTTGGTTGGTGGTCTCCCTCACCTATAAATAGACCCCCATTCCTTTGTATTTTCATCTTAGAGTATTTACATGCTAGTGTAATTTTCAATTTAGTGTAATTCCTTCTTCCCTCTTCCTTGCCTCTCCATTGTGAAGCTTTGGTGCTTCACTAAACCTCTTCTTCTCTTGAAGATTATCCTTTTTTCTTGGTGGCCAAGCCTCTTCCTTGAGGGCTACACAACTTTTGCAAGGTAAAGAATCAAGCAAACCAAGGGTAAGCCTAAACAATGAAGTTTATTCTCTCTTTTTGATGTTAATCTTCTTCCTAACCTCTCTCATGCTTGGGAAGCATTTTATTTTATGGGTTTCTTCTTAAAACCATGTTTCTTTAATTTATGTTATTGTTTAGATGAATTAATGTTTATGTTTATGCTTAGGTTTAAGCATAAAATAATCTTTATATTAAAAGTAAAAATTTGAGTATTTTTATTTCATAGAAAATACGGAGAAACTATGGTAAAATTTTTATCATTAGAATATGAGTTTATACATATATTAAATTCTATGCTAAAAGTATAATTTTGAGCATTCTCATTTCATAGTAAATGCGAGAAAGTTATGGTAAAATTTTATCATTAAAAAATGAAGGTTTATGCATAAACTAATTTTTATGTTAAAAGTAAAATTTTAAGCATTTTCATTTCATAGAAAATGTGGAGAAGCTATGGCAAAAATTTTAAAAAATAAATTTAAGTTTATGCATAATAAATTTTATGTTAAAAGTAAAATTTTAGGCATTTTCATTTTATAGAAAATGTAGAGAAACTATGGCATAATTTTAATCATTAGGAAATGTATTTATGCATAATAAATTTTATGCTAAAAGTGGAGTTTTGAGTATTATTCGATTGCCATAAAAATAAAGAAGGTTATGCATAAATTTTTATAGAGAATTATAGAAAGGATTATGAATATAAATCATTTAGATGAAAATGAATTAGTTTGTGTGCATAAATATTTTATGCTAAAAGAGAAATTTTCATGATATTTTATTTTAAAAAAATAGAGAAAAGAATGTGAAAATATTCCTAGGGGTGCATCAAGAAAACATAGATAAATTTTAATCAGAAAGAGAAATCATGAACATATTTAACTTTTGAAATTATACGTCTAGATTCTCGAAAAATAGAGTCTTGGGTACATTATGAACGCGAGAAAAGAATTTCCCAGAAAAAAGACCAAAAACATGCTTAGTTGGATGAATGTAAATACTTGACTGATTTATTCCTAGATTCCTTGGAAAAGGAATCTGGAATTCTTGAAAGGATCGAGGATCCAAAAGAGAATGAAAATATAGACTTAATTGAATTGAGTCGAGAAAAAGTTACCCTTAACTGAGCCAAGTAATGGCCGAGACTTGGAAAGTTCTGTCAGTATGAAAAGTAGAGTAACTGTACTTTTAACCTGGTTGATTGTGGAACAAAGATTCTGATAACTAGATCAAGGAAAGTTGATAATCAAACCTGATTCGCTCAAAGCGAAAAGAGACCATCTTGTTTGTAGAAATTGAATTGATGTGGATTGATGTGTGGAATGATGTGGATTGATGAGGATTGATGTGGATTGATGTGTGGAATGATGTGAAGTGATGTGGATTGATGTAGGATGATGTGAATGAATGCGAAAATGATGTGAATGAATGTGGAAATGATGTGGGATGATGCGAATAAATGTGGATTGATATGGTTTGATGTGAATGAATGTGGATTGATGTGGGATGATGTGAATGAATGTGGAAATAATGTGGGATGGTGTGAATGAATGTGGATTGATGTGGGATGATGTGAATGAATGTGGAAATGATATGGGATGATGTGAATGAATATGGAATGATATGGGATGATGTGAATGAATGTGGAAATGATATGAGATGATGTGAATGAATGTGGAAATGATGTGGGATGAATGTGAAAATGATGTGGGATAATGTGAATGAATGTGGAAGTGATGTGGGATAATGTGAATTGATGTGGAATGATGTGGGGTGATGTGAATTGATGTGGAATGATGTTGAAAGATGTGGAATAATGTCGAAAGATAAGGGATGATGAGAAATGATGAGGAATGATGTGAAGTAATGAGAAATGATGAGGAATGATATGAAAAGATAGAAATTTTGCTTGGAAACTGTATTTGCATATGAAACCTGTTTTTTAAAGATTGTTTTACGTCAAGAATGCTGGGAAGTATTTTGACTATTTTGTGGAATGAGGACCTAAGTGAAAAATGTTGGAAGGACGTCTCGCGTGGCAAGGTCGGTCTTGACCAGCCTCAACTCGGTTAAAATGGTGAGCTTCTGGTACGGTGGGTGAGGGGCCAAGGAAGCAGCCTATGAGTGAAGCGCTAGGTCACCTCTGCAAAGGAGCCGAGAGGGTGCTGACCATACGGTGCTTGGGCTTTGGGTCACCCAGGATACCTACACGTGCGTCGAGGAAGAAAATGAGTTGGAGTTGTTTTTCTGAACACAAGCATGGATCTGGTTGATTGGCCTTTCTGGTCTTCAACGGATGAGTCCAACGGATGAGTTCATGGCTCTTTTTTATAATGGATCTTGTTGGTTGATCTAGCTGATCTTCAACGGAGAGTCCATATGGATTTTATGAAAAAATCGTGATTATACTCCTGGGTATTGTGAGTTAGGAACTATTGAAAAGGCCCTTGAGTGAAGTACTAGGTGAGCCTAGAGGGACTGACCATGTGGTGAGCGTTCTGGTTGCCGATGATGCCATAGGTACGCTGAGGAAGAAATGAATGGAATTGGATTTCATGGTTGGAAATTGAAAAAGTTGGAATTTGGACCATGGAACTAGAATACTGAGGATTATGATGGAAACACTCTGGTTTTATTACAATTTTGTTTGGAAATAGTTGAATATGAGAAAAAGGTAATTTCATATTGGGTGCGTAAGTGGTGTGTCTGTTTAATTTTTGTATGAGAGCCGGCTAGGGGGCCTGGGAACTCTTTTCCCTGGTACCCGGGACAAAACATAACCAAATTTTTATAATGGATCCTATCAATACAGTGGTTGGGCGGTTGGCTAACCCATGGGATTGGATGGGGTTAGGTTGGATCGATGGATTCCTATAATAAAATTCAATTCTGTTCAAGATACGATAGTTGAAGAAGTAAGTCACAGGATAATCCTTGTTCTATGGAAAAGAATCAACGACTGTGCCTCTTTTGATGGGAAAAAAAGCGTTGGTCTCTATGAACCAAGTGCAAGTTCCTCCTTTGATCCGGCCATGTGACTCGCGGGTTTGGTCGGAATACAAAGGATAGTTAAGGCTCTTGACTACGTTAGAAGATTTTCCTCGAGGAATAGCCTATGCTTTCTGGGCGAGGGAATTTTTTTCCGCGTTCGATTTTGGAAGAACCGAGGGATTAGTCTCTTGTCCGGACATTTGTGGGCGAGGCCCCGAGTGGGAAGCTCTGCCTTGCGCGTGAGGTTGCTACTTCTGCTGCCAGCACTCCAGAGTTTGATGCGCAGAGAGGACAGGGATCTCACACACATCTCCTTCATCCCTTGGCCTTGGGCCCTGAGTCCCTTTTTACTTTGTTACAAAGAGAGAGAGAGAGAGAGAGAGAGAGAGAGAGAGAGGTGCATGTGTATATGTGTGTGTGTGTGTGTGTGTGTGTGAGAGAGAGAGAGAGAGAGAGAGAGAGAGAGAGAGAGAGAGAGGTGCATGTGTATATGTGTGTGTGTGAGAGAGAGAGAGAGAGCGAGAGAGAGTTTCAACATTTGAGAGTGTGTGAGCATGAGAGAGAAAGAGAGAGAGAGAGAGAGAGAGAGAGAGAGAGGTGCATGTGTATGTGTGTGTGTGTGTGTGTGTGTGTGTGTGTGAGAGAGAGAGAGAGAGAATAAAAGTATATTTTAATAAAATATAAAGTAAATTAAACTAAACATATGTGTTTGTGTATGTGTAATATATATATATCTATATTATCTATTATGCACAAGTTTATGAGAGGGGAGGGGACACATGGCGGTTAGAAGAGGCCCAAGTATTGGGGTAGGGGAAAGAGAGAAAGGAAGGGGAGCCACATGTTAGGGTAGAGGGGAGAGAGAGAGAGAGAGAGAGAGAGAGAGAGAGAGAAGAAGTAGAGGAGGTAACGTATTGGGGAAGCAGGGAGAGAGAGAAAGAGAGGAGAAGAGAGAGAGAGAGAGAGAGGAGTGTAGGGATACTTTGAGAGAAGAAAATTTAAATAAAAAATATAATAACAAATAAAAAATATAATAAATAAGTATAAAATATACACATTAACAATAGGTAAATATATAATAAGTAAGGAAATTAAATATATATATATATATATATATTAAATCTATAATAATGTATTATAAATAATGATATATATATATAATACATAAATATAAATATACATACTAATAAAATAAAAATATATAATTAATTAATTAATTAATGTGTATATAATAAAAATAATAATAATATTATTATTATTATTATTATATATAAATATGTATTAAATACATATAAATATTTTTTCAAAAATATTTATAATAGTGTAATATGAATATAATAATACACTCTAAACACATATTAATAATATAATGTAATATATAAATATATATTACAATAATAAAAAATATGATTATATATAACAATAGAACAATAATAATAAACATAAGTAAAAAATTTAATGTAAATACTAAATATATGATAAATCAATCTAAATAAATATATAAAAAATATAAATTATATAAAATAAAAATTTATGAAAGTGATTCAACCGGTTGGATGCCCTTGCGACCTGGTGAAGTATATTATGATCAACGACAAGCACTAGGTTTAAGGAACCGCACGTGCGAAAACTCTGCGATGGGGACGATTGGGTGCCAAAATCTAAAGTCGAGATAAGGTAATAGCTCACTGTTTTTGTGTTTCTGTGTTTCTGTGTTCTCTTTCAGGACTTATTGCGTCTGGATATGCACTACATGCAGGTCCAACGTCCATCAACATTTCGTGTAGCATGGGAGTTGTAGTGGCCCCAAGTTTGATAGAGGAGGCAAGAATGGTATTGAGTAGAAGGAAGAGTATAGTGGACGAGAACTCAGGGGAGAATTTCACATTGGCTAGGAATTTTAGTTTCAGTAAAGCATGGGAATTTATCACAGGTCCTAAGATAGATTTGATTCTTAGGTACGCAAATGATACCTTGTTTGTGGTAGATCTGTGCAGAGCCCCCCATGCTAATTGCATAGGTAGCATAATGGGTTTCTTTCCCCAATGCTGGGAATTGCAACCGAAATCTTATTCTAGGAATTGATTGTGGAAAAGTAGAGAATTAATTCAATCATAAAAACCATTGCTTGTAAGCTTCAACTAAATCAAATCAATTGAAAAATTAAACACTTAAACAAAAAAAATACTTAGCTCAAAAAGACCATATTGGGTGCAATCTTCCCCCCTCTTGTGCGTGGCCTCTCCCCACACAAGAGTATTTCTTTATTAGCTTTCTTTTTCACCAAAATTAGGCCATAGCCCCCAAAATATACAAGATGTGCTTTTTAGAGACCACGGCACTCTTTTTTAACAAAAATAGAGTGTCAAATTGGGACTAGGGTAAAGCCATAGGCTTTAATAAATTCCACATAAATAAATGTATCTTTCCTAAAGTTCAAAATGGAAAAATCATTTAATAAGGTTACAAGCTACTATGCTTGCCAAAAATGAAATGTGATGAACCAAGACATTTCTTCCAAAGTAAACTCTTCAATTCCCATAGTCTTCATCACCTGAAAATATAAGCCCAATTAATTATTAAATTAATCCCATAAATATTAAACAGGCACAAATCATCACCAACTCATGACTACCAGGCGGCGTAAGTACCCCAAGAATCACCCTGCCATACAAACCTAACTGAAATAATCATAGGTGGCCTCAAACATACGTCATATACCGCACGTATTAATATTTATAGTGGTATCACCCACGATATTAACCTAGTCGGCATGACGCAAGAGTAATCTAGGCGTCCCCAAATTACTCAAGAGGGGATAAATAATATTTTTCTAGAGGACTTAAAATATATTCTCATGACAGGAATACTATGTTGCACCAAAAAAAAGGGTTTTCATACAAAATGACATTTGGATCCCCGATGCAGCCATTCAGCCTCATCTTCGACAACCCAAGGAGCCCACCGTGGTGGTGGAAGTTGCAGATTCTGAATCATTACAAAGTCTTTACAGGTTTTGAGATTCATTCTCTCTTTTTTTTTTCAAAAAAAAAGCTCATCTTATTTTCTCGTGTCCCTCCACAAAAAAAAAAAAAAACAAACTATTTAGAAAGCTATGTAGACACATTTAGTGTTTACACTTTGGTTTATTCACTATGACTACCCTACTGTCTAAAACCATGAAGTCCAAAATTGCATACATTCGAGTTACACATGTAGGAAATTTATGCTCCCCAATGCAACAAGCTTTGTGACATCCTCTTGCAGCCACTATTAAAACTGCGTTTTTTTGAGAGAATTCTTTACATTGCATGTTGAGAATCATGAATAAATAGTGTCAGGTATTGGCCCATTGCCACCTCCAGTTGTACCTCATGATCCCCCATGATTTTATCATTTTGACAAGTATGCAATTCTACTAGGAATCAGGATACAGGACATGGAGAGAGGGCTTAGGCACATGGCCAACAAGGTGATGCAATAGTGCTACATGGCAGGTCTTTGGCATGTCATGGCAGCTAGGAAGCCACTGTGTGCATGGGGGCTAGGGTAGGAGTGCCATGTGATTGCATGCTTCTTGCAACATTAAAGAATGTGTCTCAGTTGACTAGCATAATGCTGGTAAAAACTAGCAACTGGACTTCTTGTAGCATGCATCCTCGTTGCTCAGGAGAGACATCCGCGTGTTTGTGCACAGCCACTCAAGAGTCATGTGTGCGCATTTATGCAGCACGTGGGCTGCAGGTTTGTGTAGCACTGCGTAGGCAGCGTGTTTACTATCCCAATGCTTGTACTCTCGTGTGGCAAAACGTTGTAATTGAGTCGTATGTGTCCTTGTTTTGTTATACATCTTTCAATTGTTTATTTTTCATGCTTTTGTAAAAACAACAATGTAAGAGTGTTGTGTGAACAAGTGCCATATTGTGACTATTGGTAGTAGAGCATCAATCTCTTCAAGACCAGTTGTCTTTTTTTCCCCTTTAAGGCAAAGGGCAAGCAAATTGGGTTCAAAGAGCACATGACTATCTATTTCTTACTGTGAGGCCCTTATACCCTCCCACTTGTTGCCGCCTCTAAGCGTCGAGCATGCGGACACCACTTCGATAACCACACCAAGCAATGCCAAAGGGCACCACATCGGAAGGCCAAGCTGAAATCCATGCTGCCCTTAAGCTCGGAAAAGATATCCGATTCATGATATCTCGTACACAGCTTCAAAGTTCCCTGTAAGCTCTGCCCATCACAATCTGAGAAGGCCAGGGTTGACACTGAGAGCAGAGATAGTCATATTTGACCAAAATGGTGACATCTCCCCCCACTAGGAGGATGGATCCTCCAGTCCTACAGGTGATCAGGATGAGGTGGGCATGGAGCTGTTGATGGAGTTTGGCTCTCTCTTCTTGGATGAGTTGCCACTATCATGACTGAAGGACTTTACTATTAAATTGGTCCCAAGGTAGGAGCCTCCATCGAAGGCCCCCCACCGAATGAGCAAGAAGGCTTGTGAAGCTCAAAGCACATATTAATGATTTTTTGCAGCGGGGACTGACACAAGTCAGTTCGAGTCCCTTTGGAGCTCTAGTACTATTGGTCAAATAGGACGGGAATTCGCGCCTGTGTGTTTGGATTAGAGGGCACTCAACAAAGTCACCGTCAAGAACAAGTTTCCATTATCTTGGATTGATGAGCTGTTAGATCGGTTGGCAGGAGTGGTGGTTTTCAACAAGCTTGACTTGAAGTTAGGCTACTATCAGATTCGGATTGCGTTAGAAGACATTCACAAGACGGCATTTCGAACCTCCTTTGGGTTGTTCGAATTCTTGGTGTTACCTTTTGGACCTTCCAATGCTCGAGATTTCTTTTCTAGGCTGATGATTAAGGTGCTACAGCCATTCTTGGGGAAGTTTGTCATTGTATTCTTGGATGACATCCTCATTTAAAAGTAGTCCACATAGGAGCATTATGGGCACTTGCGAGAGTGTCTCAGGCTGTCAGAGGAGAACAAGCTATTTTTGAACCGTAAGAAGTGTGAGTTCTTCATGGGATCCATCAGCTACTTAGGGCACATTATTTCCGTAGGGGTTATCAGAATGGACTCGGAGAAAGTTCAGGACATAGTTGAGTCACGAGTGTTGGGCTACCCCCGAGGACGCGACGCAGCTTCGCATGTTCTTGGGATTGATAGTGTTGTCTATAGGTGGTTCATGGAGCACTATGCGCAGGTAACGTTGCCTTTGACAGATGCTTTACCGGGTAGAGTTTCACATGAAGTTTGACACTGGAGATGCAGAAAGTCTTCAAGGGATTGAGGGTCATCTACTCGTCCTATCCAGTACTCAGGTTGCCAGATTTGAATGAGCCACTTTTAGTCATTTGTGATGCAAAGTAGGAGATGTCTTCAAGACAGCTGTGGTGGTGGCATTTTCTTTCTTAGGTCAGCTTTGGGATAGAGTATGCACTTGGGAAGGAGAATTAGGTAGCAGATGCATTAAGCAAAGAGGCCTCATCCCATACAGGTGGTCACATCGATACAGTCTGACTACTTTGTTCCGATGAAGGAGCTCTACACGAGATGGATTCACAGTTTGGTCCAGAGGTGCACACGTATAACCTAGGTCTCAGGTAGACTTTGTGCTTAGAGATGTGTGGATTCGAAACCAGATACCAGGAAGGCAGCGAGCAAGCTTCAGCCCACAACCTTAACACATATCCATCATCACTTTGCATAAAACATAAAAGCTGGACAAAACATCCACAAATGCTGAAAATGGATCTTGCACATGTGACACCACATAGAGGCCGGAATGGGCCGACCCCCCCTTGGAGTATTTTATTACCCAAGGAGAATAATATCATGTACAAGCTTTGAGGGCCTTACTCTCCCCACGGGAGATGCTAGATTATTCATATACAAATGCCATAACACAGCCCAACACGAGGCTACCAAGCCGGAAAATAGGCTGTAGAAATGCCGAGCCAACAATATAATCCATATACCTCCGTGTGGGTACTGATTCTTCCCCAAAAACCACGGGTCTTCATGCAATAGAGTTGGTACAGCAAGTACAACTCTCCATTCAGCCGGTACAGCAGGTACAATGGCTGGTACAGCCGGTACAATGGTTGGTACAGCCGGTACAGTGGTTGGTATAGCCGGTACGGTGGTTGGTACAAGAGGTACAACAAGTACAAATGCTGGTACAGCATGTACAATGGCTAGTACAGTAGATACAGTGGCTGGTACAGCAACTACAGAAGCCGGTACAACCGCTAGTACAATGAGTGGTACGGCAAGTACAGAAGCTGGTACAGTCGGTACAAGGACTGGTACAACAAGTACAATGGCTAGAAATCATAATAAATGATTAAATACCCTGGCCTTCAGTATTTCCTCACGATGGAAGCCTCCAAAACAGTCCGCAAAAGCCGGTATTCTTCATGGGCAGCCTTCAAGAGAGAGAGAAAGAGAGTAACCATAATTAGGGAAGCCTTCAACGGTGGTAGAGGCTAGTGTGCAGCGAATGCATAAGTATGGGTTTCATCACAAGGCTACCTTCAGTTTAATTCAGGTTATGACTCTATCTTTGTGGATTACATGGTACAGCCACAGGAGTCTTCATCCCTAGGATGAGCATTGATTTGGGAGCTTGGTGTACAGGTTGATATCGGCATTCATGCAGAGGCAAGCTAGGTCACTTGGTGACGAGAGCTGTTGTCGAGGTTCACAGGTACTTTGTTGCTCTTGCCTTTTTATATGCCCTCTGGGAGCTGGTCGGCTGCCTGAAGAGGTTGTCGGCCTGCAGGACATATTCACGACTACTGCAAAATGGCATTAATAAATGCCCTAGATGCCCAGTCGGTTGGTGCTATTTCTGGTCACGCTGCTGGTGTACCTGGTCGGCTGCTGGGGCTGGTTGGTTGGGCTGCTGGCCGACTGGGTCCCCAAGCCCATGTAGGGCTGCCGACTAGGTCTTGTGAGCAAGGTTAGGGACTTAACTACCCCTTGCAAGGTGAGCCAACACTTGGGCTGCCTTGGGGTTGCCTTGGGGCTGGCCTTAGGGCTGGCCCCCTTCTACATGTGATGCAACTATATGCTCCTAATGCAACTACTGCTAGGGCTAACCTCTACATGCTCCTGAATGATGAATGCTTGTTGAATTCTCCACAATGAATGCTTGTTGAATTCTCCACAATGGGTTAAGAGGACTGACCTAACACTCTTAAGGCTGGGAGACTGACCTATGTAGCTCGTGCCTGACATGTCCCGGGGACCGGCGGGCTCACAAAGGGGTCACGGTGTTAGGTGTTTTTCTGAAAGGCGTTTTAGGCTTGTGTACATATGGGATGCATGGCATGTGTGAAAGCTTTGCTATGGAATATCCACAATGGGTTAAGAGGACTGACCTAACACTCTTAAGGCTGGGAGACTGACCTATGTAGCTCGTGCCTGACATGTCCCGGGGACCGGCGGGCTCACAAAGGGGTCACGATGTTAGGTGTTTTTCTGAAAGGCGTTTTAGGCTTGTGTACATATGGGATGCATGGCATGTGTGAAAGCTTTGCTATGGAATGCGTGTGCAGATGTACAGGGTGGATGGCTTTTATTTTGGGCTTTTACAGGTTTGTCAGAAGCGTGGTCTACTGGAGGTCGCTGGAGATGATATCAGCTGTTCGGCAGCTTTAATTGAGCACTGGAAGATTGCATTTGAAGGTGTGTGGAAGCATGGAGGGCAATTATCAGTGAAAGGGGCCAGGTTGCCTTGTAGATGGTGTGAAAGGGAAGGTTTGGGTGGATGTATGCATGGCAGGATGGAGGGAATATGCTGAATAGCATAGTGGCCATTTTCTAAAATAAAAAATAAAAAGAATAATAAATACCCACAACGTGGCCAGCTAGAAGAAGTCAACGTGGAAGTTCGTTTCGACTGCCAGCTCCCTGGCCAGCGTGAAAGAAGAGTCTAGAAGGCTGGCGAAGACAGTCGAGTGGTGCCGCCTTGCAGGAAAAAGGGCCTCGGGGCTGATTTGAGAGACGACGGCCGCCGGGTAGAAGGAGTGAACTGCCTTGCTGGGATTCAGAGAAGCTGAGGCGAAGACAGTCGAGTGGTCGCCATGTGATGTAAGAAGCGGCGCTGGGTGAAGTTGCCGCCTCGTGTATAAAGGGCTGGCGGGTATTGTTGCTAGAGAGGCTAGCGAAGAGAAAGGACCAGCTGAAGGCGGCTCAAGTGCATGGCTAAAAGCAGCAGCAGACGGGCGTGAAGAGATAGCCGCCTCGTGCTCGAAGGCCTGGCTGGTGATATAGCGGGACACGCAGGTGTTAATAAGGAGAGACCACCTTCCAGAGGAGCTGCAGCGAGAAGGCGCAGCTGGAGTCAAGGGCGCAGGGGGGCGCTGAAGTGGCTGCGAGGAGAGGTGGTGAAGGAAGAATTGGCCGCCTGTGTGGCTAGTGATGCAACAGTAGCTGGTGGTTCTGCAGGCACCGACCAGGGGGTGAAAGTGAAGACAAGTGAGAGGGAGCCGCGTGGGTAAGTGGGGTTGTGTTGGTTCTTTTTGAAGAGTTGGCCAGAGCAATTGCTGAGTGTAAGTGGTGGCTGGTCCTCACTAGAGAGAAAAGACAGTGGAGGCCGCCTTTGGACAGTGGGGAAGAGAGAGAAGTGGTTCGTGGTGCTGAAGAGAAGCTGCAGAGGCTCTGTGGTTGGCGAAGCTGCTGGTCACGACACACAGCGAGTGAGAGCTGCTGAGTTGAGGGTTAGCTGGTGTGGGCGCCCTCTGGAGAGAGGAGTAGCTGGTTTTGTGTGGTCGACGATTGCAGGCAGAGAGTGGATGCTGACCAGAGAGAGAGCATTGGTTTTTTGTGTGTGTTGGCTGCAGTAGAGGTGCTGATGTGTGGGCTGGAGACAGTGGGGCTCGCCTACGACACTTGGCAGGTAGCAGCTGGACAGAGAGTAGCCAAGCTACAGAGGAAGTGAAGAAGGGTTGCTGGTGGGGCGCCCTCTGGAGAGTGCAGAGACCGGGAGACAGAGGCTTGGTTGTCAGACGCAAGGGTGGATTCCCTTGGCAGTAAATCCTGGCCAGAGTCCTGGTTTGGTGTAGTTGCTGAGTTTGTTACAGTGTGGTTGCTGCTGTGTATGTTTTTGTTGGATAATCATCTGTTTATCGAGGTTTTGAGCTGTCTTTATGGTGTGGGTGGCTGGTGAATTGTGGAAAGTGTTCCAGCCGGTGGCTGGTGGTGCCCCCGTTCGTGTGTGTGTTTCCAAGTTTGCGAGGTGAAGGGCTATAGAGGCATGGTCTTTTCTTCTTTTTTTCACCTCACAACGGCATAAGACAAATAAACCTAAAAGGTACTACTTCTGTACATGAATCTTGCACTGTTGAAGAGCCAGTTTGTCACCATGTACCACAGTGTATGGGTGCACGTGACAGGTGAGGCAATGCAGATGCGAAGCGAGGGAATCCTAGCCACCCGTGCAAGCATTGAAGCAATTGTCACTGGAGATTGCTTCACTTTGCCATCACTAAAAGCAGAAGAAGGTACTCCTTCCTGAGTCCTAGGAAGAAGATTGTGACCGGGAAGCCCACTACTCCAGCCAGGAGATCGGACACTGGATCAAAATCGGGGCAGAAGGCAGAGAAGAAGCAAAAGGAGGGGGGCTGAAGAGGGGAGCTCAAGGTGGGGGTTAAACGCAAAGGGGGGGAAAAGGACGCAGAGGAGGTGGAGAGGAAAAACGAGCGGAGGGCAGGGCAGAGGAGAAGGAAAGGCTTGTGGGGGGCGGACGCATAGAGGAGGGCGGAGGAAGAGAGGAGGTGGGGGAAAAGGGGCAGCGCAGTGAGAGAGGAGGTTTGGACAGGTGGCTACTGCGCAAGGAGGTGAAGGAGAGTGTCACCAATTGGCCGACCATTTGGTCCATTCCTAGTTTTTTGCATCTCGTTCACTTGAGGCCAGGCCGGTGTCTCATGTGAAGAGGCCAGTATTTTGCTGACATGGACGGGAGCCAGACTGGTGCCACCCGTGTGTTAGCAGGATGGTGTTGTATGGACGGGAGCCAGATCAGTGCCACCCGTGTATGACCTGGACTGTGTTCGATCCATGGGACTGTCACGCCATGGAAGAGCCAGTATTCGTGCCGTGTTTTACCTATGGGACTGTCACACCTAGGGAAACTCGTGCCTGGAACTGTGTCTTACCTATGGGACTGTCACTCCATAGGAAGACCAGGATTTTTATGTAATAAATGTCGTGCCAGTTTTGTGCCGACAAATATTTTGTACATGTTCCATGAACGGGAGATATGTCCATGTTACTTTTGCACATGCACACATATTTTGCATGCTTGAAACTGTTTTCGCATGACATGTATTCGTGTGTTTGCCTGCCTGACGTGTTACTTACTGAGCGGGGACGCCTGCCAGTGAGTCGTGAAGTGTGCCCTGTATTCTGACAAGTTTCAGTGCATGTGAACAGGTGGTAAGTATGTCGCACATGTTTGTTTTAATGTTTTAAATACTAACCCTTTGATTTATAAGGTTAGGGGTCCACACTTATTTAAAAGTGGGCACCCCCTTTGGGCACCCACTTTGGGGCCAAGGTGGGGAGCCTCACTTTTAAGTGAGTGTGGGGGTGGGCATGGTCACCAACCCCCACTAATCCCCCACATGCATGCGTAGAATCACTAAGGTTAACTACACCTTAATCTTTATAACAAAGGGCTCTCTAAAACTATCGCATCTATCTGGCGTGGAATCATCAACCGACGACCATCTCTCCCTTTGGCGCATGCTCTTCATGAAGGCGATTGCATCAGTATCCTTTGTTGCTGGCTGCGCATACCTCTCTTCAGGTGGCTGAGTATGGTTGCTGGTGGCTGCTTACTCCACGTAATCATCTCCTACAGGCTGCTTCTTCTTCCCTCTGTACTGCTGGCTGCGTCTGTTTTATTACAGGCGGCTGTGTTGCCAGCCCAGCACTGACTGCAGGCGGCTACTCTCCCCCACACTACAGTACACCAGCAGGCTGTTACTCCCTCTGGCGACAGTACTTGCAGGTTGTTTCTTCCCTTCTGGCTGCGTTGAAACCTGCAGGGGACTACCTATGCTGCTGCTCTCCACAGGCGGCTGCCCATCTCTACAGGCGACTGCACCATAGGCTGACGGCTGCCTTTCTACAGGCGGCTGTGTGTTCTATTTCTAGCAAGGCTACGCTGCCTTTCCTTCTGCAGGCGGCCGTTACCTCCAGACTGTTGCGCCACCTTTTCATACTGACGGCTGTGCTCTCTACTGCAACCAGTCGTCTTTCTCTTTTACAAGTTGGTGCTACATTAGGCGGCTGTGATTACTGGCGGCTGTCCCCACTTGAAGCAACCAGGCAAGAGACGGCTGTGTCCTTTGTGGCGGTACATCACTCCACGGGTGTTCTACAAGGAAGACTTCGCATCACCTGAGTGGCTTCATCATCCCGCAAGTTTTGGTCTTTTATCAACCAACTACAAGTAAGTGATTTTCAGATTTGAGTAAAGTATTATATGTTTAAATCTGGTAAAAGATTCGTCCCGCTCGGCCTACACCCGTTCGGTGCCGGGTTGTCCAAGCTATATGGGCGAACCTCGGTCCAAAGGTGCTGAGATCGGGAGAGCCAGGCGTTAGTACGAGAGCGCCTGTCTGTGCGTGGTCTCGGAACACCAGTGTGGCGCTCTCCGCGGAGTCCAGTGAAAGCACAGGACCGTAGCGATTGGACCACACTAGTGGTCAATCTGCTTCGAGCTTCTACATCGAAATTCGAGATATTTGTTTAGTACTATTTTCATATGTACATGGACATGATCTGGTTCTCAGAACCCATGGAGCATTGTATTCTTTAAATACTCCCAATAAATATATCATATATTGAGGGGGGGGTCGGCCCGTTCCGGCCCCAGTGCTGGTGTCCATCTTCCATTTCTGTTCATTTAATTTTCAAGTTGTTTTAAGTTGTCCATTTCATATTTGTGGTTTTAAAGTTGTGCTATTAAACGTGTAGGTGTCCAATTGAGTCTTTCCCACTTGACGGGATCGGTTTCATTGGTATCAGAGCACGGTTGTTTCCCTCTTTCTAGTGGGGAAACGAACCTGTGTATTGGACATCCCGCTTTTAGCAAAGCTTGAGATACTTTCTATCTCAAACCAAGCTTTCAGAGAAGCAAATGAGAATGGCAAATTTTCTTTCCATGTTTCATTTTCAGATTGTGCATACTCCAGGAAAGAAAAATGTGGTGGCCGATGCACTATCTAGGAGGCCTTATATTGCTGCAGTCTCAGTGGCCTCTCATGGAGATCTATCTGCTATGAGAGATTTGTATCATTTGGATGCTGATTTTTGCCATATATGGACTGATTTGATGGCTGGACATTCACATGCCTCTTATGTTATCAATGAAGGTTATCTCATGAACGATAATTGCCTATGTGTGGTGAAGGATTTGCGTCCAAAGGTTATGGACGAATGTCATGCTCCACCTTATGCTGGTCATAGAGGTATTATGCCTACTACTCGCATGATTCAGAGGTATTTCTTTTGGCCAAGCATGCGTAAAGACATTGAGGCTTATGTGCGTGCATGTATCACTTGCCAAAAGGTGAAATTTGATAGGCAAAAGCCTCCAGGTTTGCTTCAGCCATTGCCTATTCCCTCGCAACCTTGGGAAAGTATCACGATGGATTTTATTATGGATTTGCCTAGATCCCAGCATGGGAATGATGCTATTTGGACTATTGTGGACAGGTTTAGCAAGCAAGCTCACTTCTTGCCCGTCAAGAAAACCATCAAAGCTGATCATATGGTAAAGCTTTTTCTTGCTAATATTTTCAAGCATCATGGTATGCCTAAATCCATTGTTGGGGATAGAGATCCCAGGACTACAAGCCTATTTTGGAGGGCTTTGTTTGACAACATGGGTACTAAGCTTGAGTTTTCATCAGCTTATCATCCCCAAACGGATGGCCAAAGTGAAGCTGCGAATTCAGCTGTGTTGGATTTATTGAAGTGTTATGTGGCAGATCAAAAGCATGCATGGGAGAAGTATCTTCCACTTGTTGAGTTTGCCTACAACAATACAATCCATGCTTCTACAGGAAAGGCTCCGTTTGAGATTATTTATGGCAGAGTACCAAGGATGAGATTTTTGCAGCTGATGAATATGTTCGTGACTTGGATGTTGCCTTTGGTCAGGTGCGGACAGCCATTGCAAGATCTCAGGATAAGCATAAAAAGGCTGCTGACAAGCATAGAAGGGACATGGAAGTCAAAGAAGGTGATTGGGTATTGCTGAAATTTGAGAAGGCTAGGCTTCGGAAGAGGCCAGGACGAGAAGGATCATATCCTAAGCTTTCTCCTCGCTATTATGGACCCTTCAAGGTGATTCACAAAATCAATGAAGTGTCCTACAGGCTTGCTCTACCTAGTCATTGGAAGATTCACAATGCTTTTCATGTGAGTCTATTTCGGAAATATGTGGGGCCAGATCCTAATGAGCCTGTCACAGAAGATCCGCCAGAAATTGAAGAGCTTGAGGAGATCCTCCAGCCAGAACAGATTGTTTTTCACAAGGAGAGAAAGCTACCTGCAGGAAAGCTTTCCAGGAGATACCTTGTGAAGTTTAAGAATTATTTGCCTATTGATGCCAAATGGGTAAATGAAGATTATTTTGCAGATTATCCGCAATTGTTGCAGGCATATCTTGAGGCTTTTAAGTTGAGGTCAACTCTTTAGAAGAGAACCAGATCATGTCCATGTACATATGAAAACAGTACTAAACAAATATCTCGAATTTCGATGTAGAAGCTCGAAGCAGATTGACCACTAGTGTGGTCCAATCGCTACGGTCCTGTGCTTTCACTGGACTCCGCGGAGAGCGCCACACTGGTGTTCCGAGACCACGCACAGACAGGCGCTCTCGTACTAACGCCTGGCTCTCCCGATGTCAGCACCTTTGGACCGAGGTTCGCCCATATAGCTTGGACAACCCGGCACCGAACGGGTGTAGGCCGAGCGGGACGAATCTTTTACCAGATTTAAACATATAATACTTTACTCAAATCTGAAAATCACTTACTTGTAGTTGGTTGATAAAAGACCAAAACTTGCGGGATGATGAAGCCACTCAGGTGATGCGAAGTCTTCCTTGTAGAACACCCGTGGAGTGATGTACCGCCACAAAGGACACAGCCGTCTCTTGCCTGGTTGCTTCAAGTGGGGACAGCCGCCAGTAATCACAGCCGCCTAATGTAGCACCAACTTGTAAAAGAGAAAGACGACTGGTTGCAGTAGAGAGCACAGCCGTCAGTATGAAAAGGTGGCGCAACAGTCTGGAGGTAACGGCCGCCTGCAGAAGGAAAGGCAGCGTAGCCTTGCTAGAAATAGAACACACAGCCGCCTGTAGAAAGGCAGCCGTCAGCCTATGGTGCAGTCGCCTGTAGAGATGGGCAGCCGCCTGTGGAGAGCAGCAGCATAGGTAGTCCCCTGCAGGTTTCAACGCAGCCAGAAGGGAAGAAACAACCTGCAAGTACTGTCGCCAGAGGGAGTAACAGCCTGCTGGTGTACTGTAGTGTGGGGGAGAGTAGCCGCCTGCAGTCAGTGCTGGGCTGGCAACACAGCCGCCTGTAATAAAACAGACGCAGCCAGCATTACAGAGGGAAGAAGAAGCAGCCTGTAGGAGATGATTACGTGGAGTAAGCAGCCACCAGCAACCATACTCAGCCACCTGAAGAGAGGTATGCGCAGCCAGCAACAAAGGATACTGATGCAATCGCCTTCATGAAGAGCATGCGCCAAAGGGAGAGATGGTCGTCGGTTGATGATTCCACGCCAGATAGATGCGATAGTTTTAGAGAGCCCTTTGTTATAAAGATTAAGGTGTAGTTAACCTTAGTGATTCTACGCATGCATGTGGGGGATTAGTGGGGGTTGGTGACCATGCCCACCCCCACACTCACTTAAAAGTGAGGCTCCCCACCTTGGCCCCAAAGTGGGTGCCCAAAGGGGGTGCCCACTTTTAAATAAGTGTGGACCCCTAACCTTATAAATCAAAGGGTTAGTATTTAAAACATTAAAACAAACATGTGCGACATACTTACCACCTGTTCACATGCACTGAAACTTGTCAGAATACAGGGCACACTTCACGACTCACTGGCAGGCGTCCCCGCTCAGTAAGTAACACGTCAGGCAGGCAAACACACGAATACATGTCATGCGAAAACAGTTTCAAGCATGCAAAATATGTGTGCATGTGCAAAAGTAACATGGACATATCTCCCGTTCATGGAACATGTACAAAATATTTGTCGGCACAAAACTGGCACGACATTTATTACATAAAAATCCTGGTCTTCCTATGGAGTGACAGTCCCATAGGTAAGACACAGTTCCAGGCACGAGTTTCCCTAGGTGTGACAGTCCCATAGGTAAAACACGGCACGAATACTGGCTCTTCCATGGCGTGACAGTCCCATGGATCGAACACAGTCCAGGTCATACACGGGTGGCACTGATCTGGCTCCCGTCCATACAACACCATCCTGCTAACACACGGGTGGCACCAGTCTGGCTCCCGTCCATGTCAGCAAAATACTGGCCTCTTCACATGAGACACCGGCCTGGCCTCAAGTGAACGAGATGCAAAAAACTAGGAATGGACCAAATGGTCGGCCAATTGGTGACAGAGAGGCGGCTTAAGCGAGGCTAGGAAAGGGCTAAGGCGGGGGCTGCACTGGCTTCAGCACTTGCTTTGGCGAAACCTTCTTCGTACCGATACAAGGAACCTTTTGTTGTTTGCCTTGCTGGAAAAAGCATGCATTCTTAGCCAAGTCCGAATAGGAGCTGCAAAGATAACTCTGAAGATAACTCAGGATGCTTGGGACATTCTTCAGGAAAAGAAAACCCCAGCACCGATCACAGACCCTCTTGCTTGGGAAGGCTATGCATGACAACTTTATAGCATCGAAGCATCATTATCATCACCTTGTTTGAGTTCTCAGTCTGCCCATCCGTTTGTGGATGAAAAGCTATGGAGAAAGACAGCTTTGTACCAAGACCATAAAATAGTGCCTTCCAAAAAGCACTAGTGAACTTTTTTTTTCCCCGGAGAAAAGCTTCCTTCTACTAGTTAAGAGCCTCGAAAACTACAAAGCTTCCATGACACAAAAGCAACTCCCCCATGGAAGTGGGGCACAAAAGAAAAAGGAAAAAGGGGGTGAGGATTCCCCCCTGGCTGGCTGCTCTACACATAGTCACATGGAACGTGGAACGGGAACGGGAACGAGGCCGGACTTCGGAACGGGGAACGGGGACGTTTGTACTCAGAACGGGAACAGGAACAACACATCATCATGAGATAGAGTTTAGATAGAAATGAGACATTAATTATGTTGCAAACAAGTTACAAGATAGACAAATAGAGTAAAGAATGCAATAAATTTATAGCGTACAAACTGGGAAAAACTTCAAAGAGAACAATTTTCAAAAGTAGTAGCAACTAGTCATGTTCATAGATATCTCATGAAGAAAACAAGGGTACAACAGAGGGCTTGGATAACTAAGGAAATGAATACAAAGAGCTATTATTAAGGCACTCTAAAAAAGAAGAATGTCAAATAGAGCTTAGAATATCATCCAAACTCTCATTCGTAGTTGCATCGTGGGTGAAGCTGGAAGCTCATCGAAATTTGAATTCGAATCTCCCTTCATGGATATGAAGCTCTCATTGTCAAGATTACCACTTGCAACTTGAGCCAAAAGGCACAAGTTGGCTGCCACATACACCAAATCATTTGTTCTAGTTGTTAACAGGCGGTTCCTCTTCTGTGAGGCAACATGGCTAAAGACACTCCATAGTTGCTCAATAGGAGAGGAACTTGCATTCTGACTAAGTATGCGGATGGCAAGACGTTGAAGATCTAGAGTTGCTGCTCCATACTCCTCCCACCAAAGAGGCCCTCCCACATGTGTCCTGTCTGCTTGCATATCTGCAGAACCGAACTTTCTAGCTTTGCTCCTATACAAGGAGAGCTAGCTTCTAATTGCTCTACGTACCACAGCATCTGGAACCAGTCTCGCAAGAACAAGATCCCAACCTTCAGAGACTTCATTATCCCTCTCTTGCCCATTGCCCTAGAACTCCGGATCTAGCACAAATGCAACCGCATGCATATTTGAATGGTATTGATCCCACCTATCCTGACATAGTTTTCGGAGTTGCTCTCGCTTGTGTTCATCTATTTCCAGCTCCTTGATACGCTCCACCATCTTGTTGATGCCTTCGTACATCTTACCAATGCATGGCTTTCTGCTATCCACAATTCGGAGCATGTGGATGATAGGCTTGGTGATGTCAACAACATGCTTCACTTCACCCCATGAGTTGTCATCCATAACATGGTTATAGCATGCTCTTCCCTGTGCGCTGTGCGAGAGGTTGGCCAATTGTTCCACTCATTGCTCACCACCATCTGCTCGAGAACATTTTGCACCTCGGCCAACCTCTCCAACATGAGAAAATTGTAGGCAAAGCGGATTTCAAAATATTTGAGCAGGTCCTTGTTTGGAGACCTTCTCCTGAACTCGGATAGAATGAGTTGGTGAAACGTAATGAAGCTAACAATCTCTTTACCTTGTGCTATGCACGGAGCAACCCAAGGAAGGGCATCAATGTCCTTCAAGAGATTATTCAATCCATATGCAATGCATGGAGTGAATGTGATATGTGGATACCTTGTCAAAAGCTTTTCACGTGCTGCTTGATTTGAGTTCTCTCCATCGCTGATGACTTGGATGACGTCCGCAGCACCAACTTGCTCGATTGCTTTTGCCCACTCCTCCACAATGACATCTGAAGATTTTCCTGTTGAAGAGGCATCATGGGAAGGCAAAAAGAATGCATTGCCCCCGAGAGTAGGCCATAATGCCATGAATAAAACGAGAACGGCTATCTCTCCATCCATCACTGATGACAGAGACATCATTCTTTTGCCAACCTTCTTTGACATTTTGCATGGCAAGATCAATGGCTTGTTTCTCCTTTAGCGGAAGGGTGATCCTGAGCTGCTCCGAGGAGAGGAGAGTATAGGTAGGCCCAAACTCAGCAATGAGGCGAACCATTTCCTGGAAGTAGGGAGGCCTTGCTACATTGAATGCAATATGGTCATGGTAAAAAAACCTCGCAACAGCTGCATCCACGGCTTCTCTTTTGTGTGGATCCCAAGAGGTAGCAAGAGTGCGTTGGGTGCCTCTTGGGGGTGATTGATGCACGGAAGAGGAGCCAATCGATGCGGAGAAGTTCATGGGTTGAGAGGGATTGGAAGGAGCTGTAAAGAGTGAAGGGTTTACAACCATAGACCTTGGAGGGGGAGCATGAAAAAGAATAGCATTTTGCTTGGCTTCAAGCTCCCTTTTTTTCTCGGCAGGGATGGCTCCAGTGTCGAAATACGCAGCAGCAGCGGATATGAGACAAAAACCTAAGAGCACACGTAGCAGGACTCTATGCTGAAGAAAAGCAAACGCAGGAGAGAACCACCAGCCTGAATCTGAACATAAAACTGAGCGTAGAAGAGCAAACTCAGAAGAGACAGAGAGAAGTTGTATAAACTCTACTATATACAAGATCCGGTACAACTACATGAAGTGGGGGTAGGAGTGGTATTTATACCACCCCCTCATGCTGGTCGGCCAGCAAAAAGGTAGCCGATTGGCTGCTGGACAAGCTCACGACTGCATACAAGCAGTCGGCCAGCAGGGGGACAGTTGGCCAGGTACAAGGCTCAAGTCGGCTAGTACAGCTCCAGGCAGCCAGCAAATAACAGCCCCACGGCCATGAAAAAACAGGGAAAAAATACAAAAAGTGGGGAAAAAATGGAGGAACACCAAATAGGTGGGCAAACCCACAACAGAGGCCCTAATGTGTAGTGTGCAGACAGGAGATGACTGCTAACATCCACAAGGCTGTATTTCTTGGGTAGCTTCATGTCCTCGTACCCGGTTGGCTCCCGTGAATTTGGTAATGTTGCAATAGTGACATTTCCATCTCCTAGCTCCCCCTTTGACACCCTGTTCAAGGACATCCACTTCATCCCACCAAGACCAAGAGTTCACCTTCTTAGCTCTTTTGGTACCCTTGGGAGGCATTATGAGAGAGAGCTCGGAGAGAGAATGGAAATTTGATATACATACATACATACATACATACATACATACATACATACATATATATATATATATATATATATATATATATATATATATAGAGAGAGAGAGAGAGAGAGAGAGAGAGAGAAGTCATTATGCAAGGTGGCAAGATGTTTTTTTTCCTTTTTTCTTTTTTTTATTTAAAAAAATCCCACGTGCAAGCCTTCACTTCATTTGTTTGTGGTGCAAGCCTTCGCTTCTTTGACAGGTTGGCAACGCGCTTGACAAAAGTCGTTTCGAATGTGGCTGGCCAGAGTCCCTCGACGACTAGCGTGAGGCACGTGTGAATGTGTGGCTGGCCGCTGGCTGCCATTTGCAAGTGGGTTAGGCCCTCTTTATTGAGCGACATGGCCAGGTGTTACTGCCAAAATAACAAAAAAACGGCCAAAAATAAAACTAATGTCGTGGGGGCCTGCTTTGAACGCAGCATTCACACCAGCCATTCCCGGAACGCGTGTTATGTGACAGGCCGACAGTTGCCGTTCCCAGGCGTTCCCATGCTCCCTTGGACAGCAAGCCAGTGTTCCCACGTTCCCTGCACTCTGGAATGCCATTCCATGTGACTATGCCTCTACGGGGGTTTACCTCTTACAATAGGCCAAGTAAAAAGCCACTCTGGTGGATTGAGATGCCAGAGTATCCCATGATCCTCGAAGTGGAGAAAGGGGACCAGCTCCCACATGTTGAGAAAAGCCTCTTGGCATTTCCTCATCCGATCCGAATCTCCTTGTATCTTGCCCCATCGGCCACGAAGTGAGTGAACTTTATCTAGCCAAATGCCAGACAAAGTCACTCCTAAAATTTAGGAGAGTTGCTATTTTTGGCCCGAATTCAATGGAAATTCTGTTCGAGAGATAAAGTTTATGAAAGGACCTATCTCTTAGATTGGGACATGTGGCAAGAAAGTGGATCAAAGGGAGACAAGTGGCCTGACACTTGTTAGAAAGTGGATAAAAGTGAGACAAGTGGCCTCACACTTGTCACTTCAGCTATCGTGTGGCTCTCCACTTGTCATTGTAGCCTTCTCCTACCATTTTAGCTCATGGGAGGCCCAAATCGATAAATTGGGGCCCTCTCTCTTCATTAATAGAGGCTCTCTTGCTGCACGCTAGCCTCTACCACTGTTGAAGGCTTCCCTAATGATGGCTACTCTCTTTCTCTCTCTTGAAGGCTGCCCATGAAGAATACCGGCTGTTGCGGACTGTTTTGGAGGCTTCCATCGCGAAGAAATACTAAAGGCAAGGGTATTTAATCATTTATTATGATTTCTAGCCATTGTACTTGTTGTACCAGTCTTGTACCGATTGTACCAGCTTCTGTACTTGCCGTACCACTCATTGTACCGACTGTATTGGCTTTTGTAGTTGCTGTACCAACCACTGCATCTGCAGTACTAGTCACTGTACATGTTGTACCAGCATTTGTACTTGTTGTACCTCTTGTACCAACCACCGTACCAGTTGTACCAACCACTGTACCTGCTGTACCAACCACTGTACGGGTTGTACCAGCCATTGTACCTGCTGTACCGGCTGAATGGAGAGTTGTACTTGCTGTACCAACTCTATTTCATGAAGACCCGCGGTTTTTGGGGAAGAATCAGTACCCACACGGAGGTATATGGATGATATTGTTGGCTCGGCATTTCTACAGCCTATTTTCCGGCTTGGTAGCCTCGTGTTGGGCTATGTTATGGCATTTGTATATGGATAATCCCGCATCTCCCGTGGGGAGAGTAAGGCCCTCAAAGCTTGTACATGATATTATTCTCCTTGGGTAATAAAATACTCCAAGAGGGGGGGGTCGGCCCATTCCGGCCTCTATGTGGTGTCACATGTGCAAGATCCATTTTCAGCATTTGTTGATGTTTTGTCCAGCTTTTATGTTTTATGCAAAGTGATGATGCATATGTGTTAAGGTTGTGGGCTGAAGCTTGCTCGCTGCCTTCCTGGTATCTGGTTTCGAATCCACACATCTCTAAGCACAAAGTCTACCTGAGACCCTGATTATACGTGTGCACCTTTGGACCAAACTGTGAATCCATCTCGTGTAGAGCTCCTTCATCGGAACAAAGTAGTCAGACTGTATCGATGTGACCACGTGTATGGGATGAGGCCTCTTTGCTCAATGCATCTGCTACCTGATTCTCCTTCCCAAGTGCATACTCTATCCCAAAGCTGACCTAAGAAAGAAAATGCCACCACCACAACTGTCTTGAAGACATCTCCTACTTCAATTGTGTCTACAAGGAGCACAAAGTTTGATGATCCATCTTAAGCCTGAAATCCTGTCCAATGAGGTAATGGCAAATGCCTCCATTTCCACAATGGCTAAGAGTTCCTTGTCATAGGTAGAGTATCTGAGCTCTGCTCCCTTCAACTTCCTCATATGCTACCGGATGGCCATGTTGCTGTAACACTGCCACTCGCATCACGAATGACTAAAAGTGGCTCATTCAAATCTGGCAACCTGAGTACTGGATAGGACGAGTAGATGACCCTCAGTCCCTTGAAGACTTTCTGCATCTCAAGGCAACGTTACCTGCGCATAGTGCTCCATGAACCACCTATAGACAACACTATCAATCCCAAGAACATGCGAAGCTGCGTCGCGTCCTCGGGGGTAGCCCACTCGTGACTCAACTATGTCCTGAACTTTCTCCGAGTCCATTCTGATAACCCCTGCGGAAATGATGTGCCCTAAGTAGCTGATGGATCCCATGAAGAACTCACACTTCTTACGGTTCAAAAATAGCTTGTTCTCCTCCGACAGCCTGAGACACTCTCGCAAGTGCCCATGATGCTCCTATGTGGACTACTTGTAAACGAGGATGTCATCCAAGAATACAATGACAAACTTCCCCAAGAATGGCAGTAGCACCTTAATCATCAGCCTAGAAAAGAAATCTCGAGCATTGGAAGGTCCAAAAGGTAACACCAAGAATTCGAACAACCCAAAGGAGGTTCGAAATGCCGTCTTGTGAATGTCTTCTAACGCAATCCGAATCTGATAGTAGCCTGACTTCAAGTCAAGCTTGTTGAAAACCACACTCCTGCCAACTGATCTAACAGCTCATCAATCCGAGACAATGGAAACTTGTTCTTGATGGTGACTTTGTTGAGTGCCCTCTAATCCAAACACAAAAGCACGAACTCTTGTCCTATTTGACCAATAGTACTAGAGCTCCAAAGGGACTCGAACTGACTTGTGTCAGTCCCCGCTCCAAAAAATCATTGATATGTGCTTTGAGCTTCACAAGCCTTCTTGCTCATTTAGTGGGGGGGCCTTCGATGGAGGCTCCTACCTTGGGACCAATTTAATAGTAAAGTCCTTCAGTCATGATGGTGGCAACTCATCCAAGAAGAGAGAGCCAAACTCCATCAACAGCTCCATGCCCACCTCATCCTGATCACCTGTAGGACTGGAGGATCCATCCTCCTAGTGGGGGGAGATGTCACCATTTTGGTCAAATATGACTATCTCTGCTCTCTCAGTGTCAACCCTAGCCTTCTCAGATTGTGATGGGCACAGCTTATAGGGAACTTTGAAGCTGTGTGTACGAGATATCATGAATGGGATATCTTTTCCGAGCTTAAGGGCAGCATGGATTTTAGCTTGGCCTTCCGATGTGGTGCCCTTTGGCATTGCTTGGTGTGGTTATCGAAGTGGTGTCCGCATGCTCGACGCTTAGAGGCGGCAACAAGTGGGAGGGTATAAGGGCCTCAGAGTAAGAAATAGATAGTCATGTGCTCTTTGAACCCAATTTGCTTGCCCTTTGCCTTAAAGGGGAAAAAAAGACAACTGGTCTTGAAGAGATTGATGCTCTACTACCAATAGTCACGATATGACACTTGTTCATTCAAATTTAAAACACAACACTCTTACATTGTTGTTTTTACAAAAGCATGAAAAATAAACAATTGAGAGATGTATAACAAAACAAGGACACATACGACTCAATTACAACATTTTGCCACACGAGAGTACAAGCGTTGGGATAGTAAACACGCTGCCTACGCAGTGCTACACAAACCTGCAGCCCACGTGCTACACAAATGTGCACACATGACTCTCTTGAGTGGCTCTGCACAAACGCGTGGATGTCTCTCCTGAGCAACGAGGATGCATGCTACAAGAAGTCCAGTTGCTAGTTTTTACCAGCATTACGCTAGTCAACTGAGACACATTCTTTAATGTTGCAAGGAGCATGCAACCAAATGGCACTCCTACCCTAGCCCCCATGCACATAGTGGCTTCCTAGCTGCCATGACATGCCAAAGACCTGCCATGTAGCACTGTCGCATCACCTTGTTGGCCATGTGCCTAAGCCCTCTCTCCATGTCCTGTATCCTGATTCCTAGTAGAATTGCATACTTGTCAAAATAATAAAATCATGGGTGATCATGAGGTACAACTGGAGGTGGCATTGGCCATACTATTTATTCTTCATTCTCAACATGCAATGTAAAGAATCCTCTCAAAAAAACGCAATTTTAATAGTGGCTGCAAGAGGATGTCACAAAGCTTGTTGCATTGGGGAGCATAAATTTCCTACATGTGTAACTCGAATGTACGCAATTTTGGACTTCATGGTTTTAGACAGTAGGGTAGTCATAGTGAATAAACGAAAGTGTAAACACAACATGTGTCTACATAGCTTTCTAAATAGTTTGGTTTTTTTTGTGGAGGGACAGGGGAAAATAAGATAAGCTTTTTTTTTTTTTTTCCTTTAAAAGAGAGAATGAATCTCGAAACCTGTAAAGACTTTGTAATGATTCAGAATCTGCAACTTCCACCACCACGGTGGGCTCCTTGGGTTGTCGAAGATGAGGCTGAATGGCTGCATCGGACATCCAAATGTCATTTTGTATGAAAACGCTTTTGTTTGGTGCAACATAGTATTCCCAGCATTGGGGAAAGAAACCCATCATGCTACCTATGCAATTAGCATGGGGGGCTCTGCACAGATCTACCGCAAACAAGGTATCATTTGCGTACCTAAGAATCGAATCTATCTTAGGACCTGTGATAAATTCCCATGCTTTACTGAAACTAAAATTCCTAGCCAATGTGAAATTCTCCCCTAAGTTCTCGTCCACTATACTCTCCCTTCTACTCGATACCATTCTTGCCTCCTCTATCAAACTTGGGGTCACTACAACTCCCATGCTACACGAAATGGTGATGGACGTTGGACCTACATGTAGTGCATATCCAAACACAATAAGACCTAAAAGAGAACACAGAAACAAAGAAACACAAAAACAGTGAGCTATTACCTTGTCTCGACTTTAGATTTTGGCGCCCAATCGACGAGTCCCTATCGCAGAGTTTTCGCACGTGCGGTTCCTTAAATCCTAGTGCTCGTCGTTGATCAATATATACTTTACCAGGTCGCAAGGGCATCCAACCGGTTGAATCACTTTCAGAAAATTTTATTTTATACAATTTATATTTTTTCTATATTTATTTAGATTGATTAATCATATATTTAGTATTTACATTAAATTTTTTACTTATGTTTATTATTATTGTTATATTGTTATATATAATCACAATTTAGTATTTATCATATATTTAGTATTTACATTAAATTTTTTACTTATGTTTATTAATATTGTTAGATTATTATATATAATCACATTTTTTATTATTGTTATATATATTTATATATTACATTATATTATTAATATGTATTTAGGGTGTATTATTATATTCATATTACACTATTATATATTTACTACTATAAAGAAATATTTTTAAAAAAAATATTTATATTTATTTAATACATATTTATATATAATAATAATAATAATATATACACATTATTTAATTAATTAATTATATATTTTTATTATATTAGTATGTATATTTATATTTATGTATTTTATATATACATATATATATATATATAATTATTTATAATACATTATTATAGATTTAATATATATACATATATATATATTTAATATCCTTACTTATTATATGTTTACCTATTGTTAATGTGTATATTTTATACTTATTTATTATATTTTTTATTTGTTATTATATTATTTATTTAAATTTTCTTCTCTCAAAGTATCCCTACACTCCTCTCTCTCTCTCTCTCTTCTCCCCTCCCCTTTCCTTTCTTTCTCTCTCTCTCCTTGCTTCCCCAATACGTTACCTCCTCTCTCTCTCTCTCCTCTACCCTAACACGTGGCTCCCCTTCCTTTCTCTCTTTCCCCTACACCAATACTTGGGCCTCTTCTAACTGCCATGTGTCCCCTCCCCTCTCGTATAATAGATAATATAGATATATATATATATATATTACACACACACAAACACATATGTTTAGTTTAATTTACTTTATATTTTATTAAAATATACTTTTATTCTCTCTCTCTCTCTCTCTCTCTCTCTCTCTCTCTCTCTCTCACACACACACACACACACACACACATACACATGCACCTCTCTCTCTCTCTCTCTCTCTCTCTCTCTCTCTCTCTCTCTCTCTCTCTCTCACACACACACACACACATACACATGCACACCTCTCTCTCTCTCTCTCTCTCTCTCTCTCTCTCTCTCTCTCTCTCTCTCTCTCTCTCTAACAAAGTAAAAAGGGACTCAGGGCCCAAGGCCAAGGGATGAAGGAGATGTGTGTGAGATCCCTGCCCTCTCTGCGCATCGAACTCTGGAGTGCTGGCAGCAGCGGAAGTAGCAACCTCACGCGCAGGGCAGAGCTTCCCACTCGGAGCCTCGCCCACAAATGTCCGGACAAAAGACTAATCCCTCGGTTCTTCCAAAACCGAACCCGGAAAAAACTTCCCTTGCCCAGAAAGCATAGGCTATTCCTCCGGAAAAATCTTCTAACGTAGTCAAGAGCCTTAACTATCCTTTGTATTCCAACCAAACCCGCGAGTCACATGGCCGGATCAAAGGAGGAACTTGCACTTGGTTCATAGAGACCAACGCTTTTTTCCCCATCAAAAAAGTGTTGGTTCATAGAGACCAACGCTTTTTTCCCCATCAAAAGAGGCACAGTCGTTGATTCTTTTCCATAGAACAAGGATTATCCTGTGACTTACTTCTTCAACTATCGTATCTTGAACAGAATTGAATTTTATTATAGGAATCCATCAATCCAACCTAACCTCATCCAATCCCATGGGTTAGCCAACCGCCCAACCACTGTATTGATAGGATCCATTATAAAAATTTGGTTATGTTTTGTCCTGGGTACTAGGGAAAAGAGTTCCCAGGCCCCCTAGCCGGCTCTCATACAAAAATTAAACAGACACACCACTTACGCACCCAATATGAAATTGCCTTTTTCTCATATTCAACTATTTCCAAACAAAATTGTAATAAAACCACAGTGTTTCCATATCCTCAGTATTCTAGTTCCAGGGTCCAAATTCCAACTTTTCCAATTTCCAACCATGAAATCCAATTCCATTCATTCCTTCCTCGGCGTACCTATGGCATCATCGGCAACCAGAACGCTCACCACATGGTCAGTCCCTCTAGGCTCACCTAGTACTTCACTCAAGGGCCTTTTCAATAGTTCCTAGCTCACAGTACCCAAGAGTATAATCACGATTTTTCCATAAAATCCATATGGACTCTCCGTTGAAGATCAGCTAGATCAACCAACAAGATCCATTTATAAAAAAGAGCCATGAACTCATCCGTTGAAGACCAGCAAGGCCAATCAACCAGATCCATGCCCGTGTTCAGAAAATAACTCCAACTCATTTTCTTCCTCGACGCACATGTAGGTATCCTGGGCGACCCAAAGCCCAAGCACCGTATGGTCAGCACCCTCTAGGCTCCTTTGCAGAGGTGACCTAGCGCTTCACTCATAGGCTGCTTCCTTGGCCCCTCACGTACCATAAGCTCACCATTTTAACCGAGTCGAGGTTGGTCAAGACTGGTCAAGGCCTCGACCGCGACCTTGCCACGCGAGACGTCCTTCTTTGACTCTCCGTCAGCTGTTGTGTGCAACATTTTCCACTTAGGTCCTCCTTCCACAAAATAGTCAAAATGCTTCCCAGCATTCTTGACATAAAACAATCTTTAAAAAACAGTTTTCATATGCAAATACAGTTTCCAAGTAAAATTCCTATCTTTCCATATCATTCCTCATCATTTCACATCATTCCTCATCATTTCTCATTACTTCACATCATTCCTCATCATTTCTCATCATCCCTTATCTTTCGACATAATTCCACATCTTTCAACATCATTCCACATCAATTCACATCACCCCACATCATTCCACATCAATTCACATCATCCCACATCACTTCCACATTCATTCACATCATCCCACATCATTTTCGCATTCATTCACATCATCTCACGTCATTTCCACATTCATTCACATCATCCCATATCATTCCACATTCATTCATCATCCCACATCATTTCCACATTCATTCACATCATCCCACATCACTTCACATCATTCCACACATCAATCCTCATCAATCCACATCATTCCACATCAATCCTCATCAATTCAATTTCTACAAACAAGATGGTCTCTTTTCACTTTGAGCAAATTAGGTTTGATTATCAACTTTCCTTGATCTAGTTATCAGAATCTTTGTTCCACAATCAACCAAGTTAAAAGTACAGTTACTCTACTTTTCATACTGACAGAACTTTCTAAGTCTCGGCCATTACTTGGCTCAGTTAAGGGTAACTTTTTCTCGACTCAAGTATTTACATTCATCCAACTAAGCATGTTTCTGGTCTTTTTTTTGGGAAATCCTTTTCCTGCGTTCAGAATGTACCCAGACTCTATTTTTCAAGAATCTAGATGTATAATTCCAAAAGTTAAATATGTTCATGATTCCTCTTTCTGATTAAAATTTATCTATGTTTTCTCAATGCACCCCTATGAATATTTTCACATTCTTTTCTCTATTTTCCCAAAATAAAATATCATGAAAATCCCTCTTTTAGCATAAAATATTTATGCACACAAACCAATTCATTTTTATCTAAATGATTTATATTCATAATCCTTTCCATAATTCTCTATAAAAATTTGTGCATAACCTTCTTTATTTTTCTGGCAATTGAATAATACTCAAAACTCCACTTTTAGCATAAAATTTATTATGCGTAAATTCATTTCCTAATGATTAAAATTATGCCATAGTTTCCCTGTATTTTCTATGAAATGAGAATGCCTAAAATTTCACTTTTAACATAAAATTTATTATGCATAAATTTAAATTTATTTTCTAAAATTTTTGCCATAGCTTCCCCACATTTTCTATGAAATGAAAATGCTTAAAATTTCACTTTTAACATAAAAATTAGTTTATGCATAAACCTTCATTTTCTAATGATAAAATTTTCCCATAACTTCCCCACATTTACTATGAAATGAGAATGCTCAAAATTACACTTTTAGCATAGAATTTAATATATGCATAAACTCATATTCTAATGACTTCATTGTTTAGGCTTACCCTTGGTTTGCTTGATTCTTTACCTTGCAAAAGTTGTGTAGCCCTCAAGGAAGAGGCTTGGCCACCAAGAAAAAAGGGTAATCTTCAAGAGAAGAAGAGGTTTAGTGAAGCACCAAAGCTTCACAATGGAGAGGCAAGGAAGAGGGAAGAAGGAATTACACTAAATTGAAAATTACACTAGCGTGTAAATACTCTAAGATGAAAATACAAAGGAATGGGGGTCTATTTATAGGTGAGGGAAGCCACCAACCAAGCCCAACTGGGCTCTAGAGGCTTCCAGCTTCAGTTTGATCCAATTTGGACAAGTTTTGGACTAGTTAAACCCATTTTTTAAATCCAATTTGATGAGAGATAAAATATCTAGCCACTTTATGATTTTTTTGAATAAAAAATACCCCTTTTATGTGATTTCTAGGCGCCTCCTTGATGAGGGGTTTTCTCTCTCCTGAGCTGTCACAAAGTCTCCCAAAGGTCTCCTAAAATATCTGAAAACTCATAATTATGGAACCTTCACCTCATGATGTGAGCCTTTTTTTATTATTTTCTTATGGATATTTCCAAATTTTTCCATTTTTCTTTTAATTTTATTTTCCAACCTTAATGGATAAGGATATCACATTTTTAAATTCAAAATAATTTAATAAGGCTTAGAACTTTGAACTAGGGAACTCGTTGGTTCACCCACCGTCCAAATCTAATGCAACTTAGGAATTTCTGATTAAAATTATGTTTCAGGGGATCACTTCCTATTGGCTGGAAGAAAATACTTATCCAAAAATATTTCAAAACTGTATTATCTCTCTCTAGACCAAAATAGGATTAAACAATATCTTTTTCCATTTCTGAAGGGGGAGATGATTACAAGAGACTGAAGGGGAGGTTCTTACATCTTTACATCATCAAAAGTTGGAGGGAGGAATCTTACAATGTGAAAGGAGCCAAGGATTAGGACTAGGATTGGGCATGCCTATGGAGAAATTAATAAGTGTAGTGTGAAAGGGTGGCCTAGTATATAAGTGAATATGGGGCCTAATCTCTTATGAACCAAATTTGATAATCGTGATAATACAAGACATTTGCAATGACGGAAACCTTGGGGATTGCACTCATTAGCATGGAGTACACACATGACCCACTCATCATAGGGAGTAGCACCTATTGCACTCATAATGGAGTACACACATAGCTTCTTAAGAGGGAGAAGTTCACCATGGAAGCTTAGAGCTCTAAAAGAGTAAGAGTACTCATGAAAGTGTAATTATCAAAAAGGGGACAATGTCCATGAGCCCTATACCTAATATAGCCCAAGGCTCCCCAAAAGTACACATGTAAATTTCCCTAAGCCCAAGTGTCTAGGCCCCATTCCCCATGTACATGTGCAATGAAAACTACTTCATTACAAACCATCCCCTCCTACAATGATTTCGTCCTAAAAAATGAAGGGTGGTCGTGTCCAAAGAAAAGACATATACAAGTGGCTATGTACAAAAGCCAAAAATCACATCCATGACTGAAAGTCGATGTAGCGGAAGACCCATACATGAATCATATGACCCCTAGGGTCAAATGGTAAGGATAAAGGGCTCTCGTTGATGATGAGGGTATCTATGCAACCGTTGGGATTGAAAGAAAATCCGAGGCATGCAAAATCCAAGGCAATGGTCCCACGATAATTTGGTGCAAGTGAAGAAGATAAGGAACCACTGTCGATGATGAAGGCAGTCGAGTATCCTCCATGATCAAAAGAACATGTATGGTATATATTCCGAACCATCGAAGCTGAGATGGTAGTAGCTCCTGGATTAAAAGGAAAGCTTGACTCCAAAGAACTAGTAGCTCCAGGGTCGAAAGGAAAACTCGTAAGCCCATCCTCACGACCGTAGTGTAAATCTGGCAGGAAAGGTATCCACCGAAAAAGCTCGAAACTCCTGGCCAGGATGTCAAATGGTCCTGGCATAAAAGAGCCATCATCATATCGGCTAAGATTGAGATATGTCGTAGGTACATCTGAATGTCGAGCCACATATCCAAAAACTATACTCCTCAAGTGGCAAAGAATGTATCCAAAGAAAAATGTCATGGCTCCAAAGAATATAGGCTCGTGTCGACATCCGTAGGAGCTAAAAGAATGTATCTTAAGGTCGGCATCATGTGTCGCGCATTGTCGTACGAATAAACAGTATAAGCTCGAGGGTAAGAGTGAACCAATGCCGTCATCCGAGGTAGCGTCACTCAAAATGTCAAAGACATGATCCACTACATCAATAGGATATGGGCATGAGTCAAACCATACACTAACTCCTCATGTGCAAAACCCTCTATGTGTGTATGATGATCTAAGATATCAATATAATCATCAACATCATCATAATCATCACTGAAAAATAAAGAGGTATCCTCACATGAAAGATAAATGGTATCATCTCCTAAGTCATCATCTAGGGCATCCCCAAAGCCTCTAAGGTCATCCTCATAAAAACATGGTCTATCTCCATCAATGATGTCCCTATGTGACCTAAATCCCATGATAAATCTATCTTCAATAATATAGGATCTAAGGAGATGTCTAGATCAAATGCAAATCTCTCGTGATCTATGACATATGATCGACTATAAAAATGGTCAATATGCATAATCCTACTACGATGTCTCACATCAATGAAATCATCACTACTCTCATGCACTATCCCTAAAACTGCTCAAATATATGAACTCTATCCACACAAATAGTGCCAGGAATGCTGTGAATACTAGGAGTAGTAGTCCTATCAGCGATATCTCCACAAATAGAAATCCTAAAAGAATAGCCTGATGCATCTAACACTAGTAACTCAGGCCTATGCTATCATCAAGTGTGCTAATGGATACATCATTAATCAAATGCACACTATCATCATTAGGAAAGATGATAGGCATAGAAGTGTCGATGCTCAATATGCTTGTTGCCATCTGTGCCCTCGAGATCATGCCCACATGATCTAACTCACACACATCACCCTCAATATCATTATCACATACATCATCATCATGTGCATATATGTCAGTGGCATCATGTGCACGTATATCACTATTATCATGCGTATGTGTGTACGATACATCAATATCATCATGTGTATGTGTGTGCGATACATCGCTGTCACATGTGTGGGTATGATCATCACCATGTATACATGTGTCAACATCAATATCTTCATCGACATGATGATCATCATTAGCCACTTAATGTATGTCATCATTAGCCACCACTGAATGCATGTCATCATCATGATACCCATCCTCGGGTATATAGTCATCTCTGCTCACGAGTGTAAGGCACATAATCAAATCTCCACATACACCATCCCATGCAAGCAATGGCGAACCATCCATGTAAAGATAATAACCACATAGATCCTCAACAGAATCACCACGTGTAGAATGTCTAGACCATCTGGCACAAACATCCTCCTCATCAAATAAGTGTCTAAACTGGCTAGGCAACAACATCTGAAGCTCAAACATCCATATGTGACATGAATATGATGTGTCATCATAGCATGATGTTGGTGAAGAAGGATCTAAAGGTCAAAGCTGCGATGTGCCAAATGTATGTATGAACTCGGCAAATGACATGCATTTCCTCACCTGAAATGGTAAACCAAGATGACAAACATGGAGCCAGAGTGATACGGTATGAGCGGATGTCGCACGATCAGTATCTGGGATGGAGTCATAGTGATGTCGACGACGATGGTGGTGGATAACATGGCGATCGTAGGCGGGGTAGAGGTAGTAATTGATCCCCATGTCTAAATGTGCTCAAGAATGCCACACCGTGTGTGAAAAAATCACCAAAACAAATGGCCACCCGCACGTGAACAAAGGTCAAAACAATGACCAAAATGATCAAAATGACCGCCCGCACATGAACAAGGGTCAAAACTGAATGCAAATCACCACCAAATATCCAAAATAGTGCAAATCAATCCACAAGGTAGGGCTCACGAGCGAACACCCTCAAATGCACCAAAGTGGCCAAAAAAATGCGTGTGTGAATGTCCCAAAAAACACCAAATCGACACTAAATCACACAATGTGTCAAGCGCACGTGAACACCCTCCACAAAATCCCTAAAAATGTATAAACACACCCACATCACAATGCATGTGAAATGAACCAATGGTAGGTGGCTGCACAACCATGTAAATGGGTAAAGAAAGAAATGTGAAGAGGTGTGGGCAATTGGAGTGTGGGCCAAAGAAATGGGTTGGACAAAGTGAGAATGGTGTGGAAGGTGGGAAAATGTTAAAAGAAAAATAGAAAACCCTAAGGGAATCTTCAACTTTTATTTTTTCATTCCTGTTCTCCTTCTCACGCATGCACTTTCTCTCTTTCTCCACTCTGCACTCTCACACATTCTATTGCCCTTCCCAATGAGACCTAGAGCTCTTCTAAACTCAATGATGGTTAGGGCTTGTGTTATTGTAGACGTTGCGGCAATGTAGCCCTTGTAGGGTGCTCACTCAAAAAAAAGACGTGAAAGACTTGTAGGCGCTACATTGCTATTCTTGTTGTTGCCGCAATTGTTGCACTTTCAATTTCTTGTGGTATGGCTGCCATCTACTGTGATTTGACACTGTTGTGCTGCCTATTTTGTGGGAATACAACGTTGAGCCGTTGTATAATGTCCACAACTAGGAGAAACAGAAACATCTGTACTGAAATAATGGCGAGGGTACATATGGGTACACAAGTGCTCACACCAGAGCTTGAACCTTGCTTTTGAATGTGTGTGGTGAGCCCTCCTCAAACCTGTGAGACAGAGGATACTGACTGCTACACGGCCTTTATCTCCCCCTTCATCAAACAATCCATTAACGCTATGGTTATGAGAGACGTGGCTTGCACCTACACGGCCCTCAACTCTGGACATAAACAATGGAGGACTCGCTGCTTCGCTTCATTGTTAGCATGTTACTGTAAAAGAAATCTTCTAGCCTTGTTGCTGCTATAGTAGTTTTGGCGATGAGGTGCTTGATGATCTTGAAAACGCGATAGCACTGAGTTCTCAGGCAATGAAGTGTTAAACGATGCGCTAAGCTCTCTGCTATACTTTGGCTGCCACCGAAAGAACGATGTGCTGCGATGGATGAGCTGCCTTGAACACTGCCCCGCTGTAGCTAACGAAGATGAGAGAAAGCTAGCCTGGTTGAGCAATGTGCTGTGATTAGCTAAAATTGAGCGTGAACACTAGCCACCACGACTACGCTAGCCACCATGACTACGCTTGGGGTTTTGCGTCCGCTTCTGAGCAAAACAAAGCAAGAGCTCTGCAACGCTACACGCCAAGGGCTGGTCTACAAAGCACTTTTTTTCTTTTTCTTGCCATCTTTACTGAGCTGAGACAAAATGAAGCAAGAGTGTAATGAAGCCTCCAAACAGACATTAACGATGCAATCTGGGCACTAAACCATTCCAGAGAGACCTTAGGCCTTCCTCCCGTGCAATGGTTGCCATTGTGCCAAACATCCCACGATTCTTCAGTGCTACCGCCCCATCCCCTTGCAATGCTTCTCCTTGAAGTTGCAACCTGACTTTAGCTGCGTCAAGAGGAATAGTGCATGTCTCGGCCCACCAAGCACTGAAGGCACTGCTAGCAAAGGTACCGTCAACAGAAATTTGTTTCCTGGTGCGTGGGGTTGTGCTTGAGGGGCAGCAGGAATAGCAGCCATGGTAGGTGAAGGTTTTTCAATAGGTTTGCTGCTGTGGACTCTAAAGTGAAATGCTGAAAGGATTCTCTCAAAAGTTGCTTACTAATGCTGCCCCTGTGATGCAGAGACTAGACGTTTACCAAGTCACTTGTTGAGCTGAATCAATAAGCTGAGAATGCTCATGCTAGAGTCTCTCTCTAGGCACATAGTCAATTGTAGTTCTTTTAGCACGTCTTCTCCAGCACTGCCATGGGGCGTGTCATCTGTTTCTGGTAATAGACCTCATGTGCTTTGTTGTTGTTGTTGTGATGGTGAAATTTGAATAGGGATTTTTTAAGCTTATGGATTGTTTTTTTTTTCAAGATTAAGTTGTCTTATGATTTCCTGCAACGTTGGGATAGCCACCAAGTTGCTTAAGATTTTGATGACGTTTGCAACCCTCTGTTGGGACTGGATGCTTTTCTTATGAAGCTATTTGCTAAATGATGCACTTGGCTGAACCTTTAAACCAATACCAAGGTAGTGAGGCTGTTCCAAAATTGCACTAAGAAACCATGTTTACACTCCAATGTGCTCTGCAACCATTGTCAAAAGCTAAATGAAGAGGCTGTGTGAATTGTTGCTGTTGTTAAGAGCTACTTGGTTAATTGTCATGATGTTAGGCTTTGCTACTGTTGCCAAGATCCTTTAATGATCCCTTGTCCAGCTAGATTAGAAGATCCCTTGTCCTTTAATGATCCCTTGTCCAGCTAGATTAGAAGATCCCTATGCTGCCCAGCTTGTTGTAAATCCTTGAATGGAATTGGAAACTCAAGGCTTAATGATACCAAAATCCAAGCTGCAAACTGTTGTCTTCTCAACCAAACTCTGTCCTATTGCTTAGAGATTTTCACAGTCAAGAAACCTTGTACGCAAGTTATGAGAACCTTGTGGTGTATGGGGCACACTGGATCACACCAGTAGACTGGGTTCAATTCCCAGCAGGGCCATACTTGCAAACACAGTGCTAATCAATAAACTTTTGAATTTCTACACTGGAAATTGTAAATCTTGTACACTTTTGTATCAACTAGTTGTCCACATGCTCTCTGCGTAATATTGATGCTTAGATCTATAATATAACAACATGCTATACATCTTCTTCATGGAAATGTGCGAAAATGTTGTAATCCAGGGTATGTGCTTGTAAATAGTGTTTTCTCAACACTTTTCTTGCTTCCTTGTTATACATTAAGATTATACCAATGTGTGTAGATTTATACCACTCCAACAAATTTGTAATCCTTGTCTAACTTTTTTGCAAGAAAGTGACAAGATTAGAAAGACTTGATCAAGAATCACTTACTATTCTATTTTTGCATCAAGGTTTGATTTCAGCACAATAAACTTTACATAATCTGTAAACTGCTTTGTTTTGCACTGTAGATCTATAACAGAATTGTACTCTACACTGTTCTTGAAAATATGCACCAATCCTTGAAAATCTGTATCAACTCTACATAATCTTGAAATCTGTACCAATATTCTGCACACTTTCTTGAAACTGTATCAAATTTCTGCATACTTTCTTGAAACTGCATCAAATTTCGACACACTTTCTTGAAAATGCACCAAATTTCTGCACAGCAATATGAAATCTGTACAGCAATCTGAAAACTCTACACACCAATCTAAAAACTCTACACACCAACCTTGATTTTTTGCACGACAATCTTCTTCTTGCAATCTTTCTCCAAGAACTCCACGATTTGGCAATCTAAGGATTGATCTTGAAGAAATAAGGGCTTTAAGGATTGATATTTGAAATTGTAGGCTCTCTACTTAAGATAATGCAAGAAAATCATTCAAAATTGGTTTTACAAACCCTAATTTTAAAAATCAAGAAAATTTTCATGAAAATCAAAATCAAGAAGTTCAATAAATCAAACAGTAAAGTGGATTAGGATTTTAAAAATAATGATTAATACAAATTTAAAAATGATTAACACAAATTTCATCGTTAATCTTGTCAAAACAAAAAATTAGCAAATTTGAAAACTGTGTAAAAATTAATTTTAAAAATGATTAACACTAATCAAGATTAAGAAAATACATTTCAAAAAATTAGATTAATAGTAATCCAAAAATGATTATCATTAATCAAGATCAAGAAAATGCATTCTGAAAATTGGATTAAACATAATCTAAAAATGATTATCACTAATCACTCCCTAAGCAAGGATCTAAGCTAAGGGCTCTAATACCAATGCAATGAAGGAAACCTAGGGGATTGCACTCATTAGCATGGAGTACACATGACCAAATGCTTTTTCGAGGTGTTCCTTATCTAAACCAAGTGAAGCAATAGCAAAAGAAAGATCGATCTTGGAATTAACATTCCCTGAATTTTATGCAGCCTTACTTAAAACCTTACAGCAAACATCTCTAAGAGAGGATGAAAACCTTCAAAACCAGACATCCTTAATGCCTCTAAAAGTGTGGAGCAAAATGCCTTGTGTTAAATGCAATCACTACGACCATCCCAATCCTCATTGCGCATACAAGGCACCTGTTCTTCTATATACGGCATACATTGTAAAACCTTTGATCGTGATACTAAAAAGTGTCCTGCTTCATCCACAATGGACTCAAAACCTCCATCTCCCATGCACCAAACACAAACAGTTCAAAGGGTAGAAACTTCTCACGACGCAGTTAATCGAATACTTTAGTGTTTCTATTGTCGTGGACCTCACAAGGTGGTAGACTACACAGTTTGGAATATTTGCATGGCCATAGTTACTGACACCTTGCGACCAATGTGTGAACGATGTGGCATTGATCACATGTTCCAAGATTGCCCAAGACGAGTTGCATCAATGCAGCTTGTCTCACAAAATACAACTCTTAACATCTTAAGTGTACAAAACGGGCAATTGTCCTCGGTACCCTTGAATGTGCTTACATGCTTACAAGCCAAGGCACGAGAAAGAGTCAAAAGAAAAGCAAACGATAATACCTCAACAACTTTGGTAGCATAGCAACAACTTTCCAGAGTAGCAATCTCACTCTTCCAAATGGCAAAATCACAACCATCCAAGTGTGCAGCTACCTCAAGAGCAATCTAACCATTGTAATGGTCACTTGCCATTAGATAGATGCCCACTGTCCGAGTGCTAAGAAGACGATGGTCATCCCGCAATAGCAGTTTAAGGGGGCCCTAGTCAACAATCATATCTATTATCATATGCACTATTGTAGAATCCATAATGTTGACCAAAGTGTACATGGTGGTCCAGTACAATCTAGCATGACAGGAGTGGTTATTGAGTGATGAGCTTGAGAATCAAAATCTACAAAACCTGTAAACCCTAATTTGTACAACCGTACGACCACCCCTCAGATGTTATACGACCATGTCTATATGCTCCATACACGCAATCTCCACCCCTCCTAACATGTGTCATACATCATACGGAATCCGTACAGATCTGCTCGTACTAACCTCTGTTTGATCGAGGTGCTTGAATTGAAGGAGGGTGTTGGAGGTGGCAACTCTCATAGCTACTCTCGGTTATCGCATGACTAGAAGTCGTGGTGGATTATCCCATATGCAAGAGCAGGGAAGTCGAAGAGCCACCTTGTCATAGATATCTCCTCCGGCCGGGTTTTTGGGGGGAGCAATGGCTATAGGAGATGGGAGCCCAACCACCGACATTGCTCAGTTTCCTAGGGTGATGTGCGTGCTGTTGCTACGTGACTTTGACAAGAACAGCCCTCCACTCGTCTTGGACACTGGCTTGGACAGCGAGTAGTTGCAATCCATCCTAGTACGTAATCATCCAAGGAAGACTCCAATCCTGTCCTCCATGAACCACCACTCAGTTCTCATTCAGGGTAGACATCCCAACAGTGGTGACTACCCTTGCAATGCGCCGAATTTACCTTTATACCAAATTGTAGTTGGTGCTACCACAGTGTTTCATGGTTCTCCTGTGTAGATTCCAGGGAGATTCTTGAATGGCTTTACGATTGACTTGTTCCATGTGCAATGGGCTGTCATCAACGCTGAAGATTGAACCATTGAACTTGAACTTGAGATGGGAGAAAATACAAATGTGGGGGTTTTTTGGTGTAATCTCCCAGCACAGCTGGCTTGTTTGATTTGCAATGAAGGATATGGGGACTTGGCTATGTTTCATATTTTGGGTTAAATGTGACTTGGCTAGGTTTCATATTTTTTGTGCTGGAATTATTTCAAAAGTCCTTGCTGTTTTGAAGTTTTTATTGCATATGACTTTTGACAAGGTTGGGATGTGTGACTCACATATATGCATGTGAAGATAGGCTGGGCTTGGGTAATGTTGATTGGTTATGTATGGATGATGATTATTTGTAGATTCATGGGCATCTATATATTCATATATGAGTGTGAATTGTGTTTGGGGGAGAAGGGGTTGTTTAAGGACATGCTTCATGGGTTCAAGGGAGCCTTGAGAATGTCCAGGGTGCAGCTTTGAACGGTTGCTCTAATGCCAATTGACATGCTTACACTTTGCAAGACTGTTTCATTCTGCTTTGGAAAAGGATCTCCAAGTCACCTTACAAGAATGTGGGAGGGTTTCAGCACTTGGCAACAATACAACCAGTGTGGTTGGTACCTCCATGCAACAAATGGAAACCCCCATCATCCAGCTATGATAGCATGTTAGAGTATAATCAACAGTATTGTACAATACTTATACCCTCATCGTCGAGAGAAAAAGTGGGCTATGATAGCATGTTACTTGTATTATACGGTTACCGGAGAGAGAGAGAGAGAGAGAGAGAGAGAGAGAGAGAGAGAGAGAGAGAGAGAGAGAGAGAGAGAGAGAGAGAGAGAGAGGATGATGATGATGATGCTAAAACATCCTAGGGAGGCCAGTGCAAAACAATGCACAAGTGTCTCCTTCACAGTGTTAAGCATTTGTTGATGACACTCTAGTAAGGTGGGAAGTGCCTAATGCATAGGTTTCTTGATGCCAAGTGCAAGAAGTTGATGGAAGGTTTCACATTTCTCTAAAACATGAAAGAAATGTTTCCTAATGTGTGACTATGCTTGTGTGTGTGTGTGTGTGTGTGTGTGTGTGTGTGTGTGTGTGTGTGTGTGTGTGTGTGTGTGTGTGAGAGAGAGAGAGAGAGAGAGAGAGAGAGAGAGAGAGAGAGAGAGATTAGCGTCTTCAAAAGTCCAAAATGGCTTATGAAACCAAAATAATTACATCAAGTCTATGTGATACAATGTCTGAATTACATAAAATGGAAATGCTAGGAACTAAAAATGAAAAGCCAAAATTGGTACCAGAACTAAGAGCGTATAGGTCTCTACCCTCATTCTAATATACCCCTCATCTACATGGTGCTCGGGGTGGTGGGACTGAGCTGGTAGAGAAGGTCCTCCTATGGTGGGAGATGATGGCCGTGATCTACTTGAAGTATCGGGGTCATGGGCGAGGCGTGTGTGCTCTGCAAAGCTTAGTGGCTGTGTCTAATCTCCCTTCTCTTGATCTATCGGAGTCGTGCGTGAGGCCCCCATGCTCTACAAAGCTCAGTGGCTCTGTCTAATCTCACTCCTCTTGATCGGGCTTGAATTGATGCTGCTTGGGATTCGGGTGATAGGGGGTGGAGGTTGCTATAGAGGTCTCTGCATGGGATCCAGATGGAGGGGGATTGCACTAGAAGTCTCTGCACAGAAGAAGACTGTAAGTGCTCTTTGCTTCGGTCCCCTTGTTACTGCAAGCGTGTGGTGTAGTAGGGACTCTCTCTGTCTACGGAGCTCCAAGAGGAAGAGTCCTAGGCATCTTTGATCTATATGCTTGGCATAAACCCTTTTCTACTCAATATAAAGTGCTTTACACGGTATAAAAGATGATTAAATATTTACACAATCCAATTAAAAAATATATATGAAGTAATATTAAACGGTGTGGTTAATAAGGGTCTACATTACCTTAGCAAGACTTTTACTAGGTTTTCTTTGTAGGGTTAGATTGCATGCATGATTTAAACTTAGCTCTAAGATTGTAACTACAACATTTTTGCAATATACATTAGATTAGGCCAAGGTGTAGCTTCTCTATTGAGTATGTGAAATTAGAATTAGCTTCAATCATAATTTCTTTATCGTTAATTGAACATGCTAACATTGGGAAAGGCAGTAGTGAAGAAGGATCTTTAAATTAAGCAAAACTTTTAATAAGTTGTCTTTTGTATGCATCTTTAGAGTTAGATTGCATGTATATTTCGGAACTAAATCTAAAGATTGTAAATGTAGCTTTTTTTCATATAAGGTCCAAGAGTAGCTTCTCAAATTAAGATTAGTGGTAAGAACAATTTATTCAGAACTTATTACGACGTTAATTCTTCCACTATGTCACCCATGTGGCACATATGCATGCATAGTGACCATATAGCTCTCTTTGAGCTCTCTTATGCAGCATAAGAGAGATCTTATACTCTCTCATGCTTTAACAATAGGATAGCATCATATCCCACTCCAACAGGAAAAAACTTTGCTTCTTTCTTCGACAACCATCCTTCTTAACCTGAAAATTATATGCAGAAGATTACATCCTATAGGTGCAACATAAAATTTATCAAGAGCAAAAAAAAAACAAATGCACTTACTTTCGATTCTCAACCAAGGGGACCATCTCTTCTAGTAAGTTCCTCAATTCAATATCCCCAACTGATTCATTACCCTCCCTGTCTTTTTTCATGATAGAAGACATGATCAACTCTTTGGCTATGGTCATTTGTTTCTTGGAGTAATACTTCTGTCTCATTGAATAGCTCTTTGTACCAACAATCTCATCTTTTGAATTGAAGCTTTATCCCAAAGGTGCCCATCAAACTTGTGCTCCATGCAATCCATTGCTTGCAGGTTACCATAAGTTGGAGGGAATTCAAATATTACATCTGTTGGGCGTCCGACACGTAAAAGTGTTCTAATTAGAACTACACGATAATTCATGAGGTGTATGGGATACCGACATTTACATGGACGTGCCATCCCTTGGGTACAATATGAAGTGCAATTATGTGAGACTAAATCCCACTTTAACATTGTTTGTCTAGGGTGACCGAAAGCTAATCCTCGATATCCATAGCCATTCCTTCTTGTCTACAAATGTTTATGCCTTTGTCTTCGCTCTTCCACAAGCTAAATGTGTCTTCTTATCCTGTTGTCGATATGAATCTTTGATTAACCATTGCAGACACTACCTTCAAGCATGTCTTCGGGTGCTAATGGGGCATTTAAGGTGCCCTTGGGTTAACATATGTAAATTTGGGTACATGAAAAAATGAGGTAAAAATAAAAGGGACCCCTTCCATGAAAAAATGAGGTAAAAATAAAAGGGACCCCTTCCATGTGCACATTAAAATGGGTTAGAAAGATAAAATTTTAAGGGCCAAGATTTGTGAAATAATTAATAAATAAATTTATGGGTAAGTCTAAGAAAAATAATGAATTAATATTCCCCTTACAAAATAATATTAGGCATGTGCTTGGGTAAAGAAGCATTAGCCTTGATATTTGTAAATGGGAAGGTGCACTTTAATTAGTCTATGGTTAAATGGGTAAGGGTAAAAACCTTAGGTTTTATTTTTGGGTAGGGAAAAATAAATAAATGGGGAGGATAATGATGGGAACTAGTTGTAAACTCAAACCATGCATGCCAAAGTAGAGTTAAGTGAGTGAGATTTAGTTGCATGGGGGAAAGTTTAGTTTATGGTGGAATGCCTACCAAATTAGACTTAGTTGCATAGGGAATTGTGGGATTATGCATTATTTGAGTGCACATGCATATATTTAGCATACATCACACCAAAGGCCCCCCTTCCTTGCATTTTTCTCGTGAGTTTCTTTCTTGGAGGATGTGAGTACTTTTATATCATTTTTAGTGCCTACAGATGCACACAACCTAGTCCAAAAATTACCTTACACTTTTAGTACTTCATTTGCATGTTTTAGAGCTTGGGGAGGACTATAGCACTCTTCGAAGCCACAAGAAAACTCATGTACTTCTTGGGATCTTGAAAAGCATATCCACTTGAGCATTGGCATATACTTCAACCCCCAAAGGCTAAGAGGTACAGTCAACATCTATATTCAAATTTTTGTTATTTCTTGCTTATGTACATCTATACTATCTATTAAGAATCTAGGAGAGGAAGGGGGGTGGGGGAACGTGGCAAGACAGGGGGAGAGTGCAGGCATGTGTAAGCCAAGGAGCGAACATTTCATTTTTTTAATGTCGCAACAATGCGCTGGTTGAGGACATCGTCTTTATATCTATATATGATAAATGAGAGTTGAACCCCCTCTACATAGGCAAAGGAGAGGAGGGAGAGTTCCAAGGGAGAAAGGGGAGCTATTAAGGCTATCCCTTTCTCAGTTTTTGAATCTTCTCATCATCTCAATTTTTGAAAAGGGAACTATTTTTGTTGCATGCTTTTTCAAGATATGCCTTCTCACCTAATGATTTTCTTGAGAGAAAAAATAGGAGCCTCCTTCTTAAAAGATGAGCTTCATAATGAAAACTTCAACATGTAGGACCTAGCTATCTCACTCTTTTTCTCTCTCATTGCAAAAAGAAAAGACACTTCATGTAAGGTGCATTTATTTAAAAGTGAGCACACCTCACCACCCATCCCTACCCATTAAAATTTAATTAATTAAAATTATATGTGTATGTGTGTGTATATGTATATTTATAAATACACACACACACACACACACATATATATAAGGTAGATGTGTCTATGTATAGGTATATGTGTCTAAATATAATAAACATAATATTATATATAATATATGTTTGCATGTGTGTGTGTGTGTGTGTGTGCGAGAGAGAGAGAGAGAGAGTATGTGTGTGCGAGAGAGACAGAGAGAGAGAGAGAGAGAGAGAGAGAGAGAGAGAGAGAGAGAGAGAGAGAGAGAGAGTATGCGTGTGCATGTATGTGTAAGAGAGAGAGTTTCTATGTGCGAGAGTGTGTGAGAAGAGAGAGAGATAGAGAATGTCTATGTTGAGAGAGTGTATATGGGGGAGAGAGTGTGCATTTGCATTAGTGCATGTGCGTGTGTCTACGTGTGTGTGTGTGTGTGTGTGTGTGTGTGTGTGTGTGTGTGTGTGAGAGAGAGAGAGAGAGAGAGAGAGAGAGAGAGAGAGAGTAAAAGTGGATTTCAATAAAATATAAATACAAAGTAAATTAAACTAAATGTGTGTGTGTGTGTGTGTGTGTGTGTGTGTGTGTGTGTGTGTGTGTGTAGCATATTTATTGATACTATCTATTATGTGTAAGTTTTGGGGAGGGGAGGGAACATGTGGCAGTTGGAAGAGGGCCAAGTGTTGGGGTAGGGAAATAGAGAAGGGGGGAAGAGCCACGTGTTGGGCAAAGAGAGAGAGAGAGAGAGAGAGGAGGAAGAAAACTTAAATAAATACTATAATAAAAAAATATAAAGACATAATGAATAAGTGTTAAAAGTATATATTAACAATATGTAAATATAATAAGTAAGGATATTAAATAAACAAATATACTAAATCTATACTTATATATATATATATATATATATATATATATATATATAAGAAAATTAAAGACATAGAGAGAGAGAGAGATAAAATTTATACGTGTAGAGAGAGTGTACATTTGCGTTAGTATATGTGGGAGTGTGTACATGAGAGAGAGAGAGAGAGAGAGAGAGAGAGAGAGAGAGAGAGAGAGAGAGAGAGAAAGAAAGCAACATCTAGCTTAGCCTTGGAATTTAGCCTAGATTAGCCTAGATTAGCCTTGGATTAGCCTAGATTAAGGAGATTAGTCTATGTTTAAAGAGAAAAGAGAGTAATGTCTTGTATTATCATGATTATCAAAGTTTAGAAGACATTAGGCTCCATATTCACTTATATACTAGGCCACCCTTTCACACTACACTTATTAATGTCCATGGGCACACCCAATCCTAGTCCTAACCCTTGGCCCCTTTCACATCCCTTCATCCCTTGGCCTTGGGCCCAAATTGACTTGAGTCCCTTTTTACTTTGTTACAAACCAAAGAGGTTTCATCCTCAAAACCTTACATATACATGTACAAACTTGCATGGATGAAGTATTCCATCAAGGATTCATGTCAAGTAGCATGCTCATGCGTGAGCACGTGAGCCATGTATGTTGGAGCCAAAAAGACATATGTATGGATGTAAATTTCCCCCACCAATGCCCTTAAAATCAAGCCATATCATGTACTCCATAATAACATATGCACTTCATGAAGCTTCCACGCATTTTGCATCCAAAACCAAAAGGTATAGGGCTGTCCGAACAGTGATTTTCAAAAATTCCAGCAACCTATAATCTCTATTTTTATGCACCAATTGATTCTTCAAAAGTAGCCAAAGGATAACCTATCAAAAGCTTTGGCCTCCCAGATCAAAAACCAAACTAAGAGACCAACGATCAAGCCTGCTCAGGCACAAGTAGCCACCCAGATCAAAAGGATATATACTATAATCTCCAATCCATGCAATTAGGATACCATATATACCGGGGTCAAAAGAAAAGAATACCGGTATATCCATCAATCTAAAACATAAATCCAATACACCATGTGCAAGAGTACCTCCCCATCATCCAAGGGCAATATTTAATGGTCTTTGTTCCTCCGGAGGAAATAAGAAAAGCTAGTTAGTGAATGAAGAGGTTAGTGGTATATTGGGAATTCATAACGGGGTGAGGGTTTTTACGAATGATTGAATTTTTATATTTGTGTGAGCCCTCTTTTTTTTCTCTTTTCTTTTCTTCTTTCCCCTTTTTTTTCGCTCACTTTGTTTTTGGCAATCATCGGTACAAGGTTACATGTGATTTTTGTTAGTGGTGGGGGACACTAAGAGATGTTAATAATGGGAGAGAAGAGAGAGAAGGATCCGGAGGAACGTATACTTAATCATCAGAATTAGATGATGATTCTTAGTTCCTCATTTGATTCATTGAAGCGACATTCATTAACAAGACAATTCTCATCATAAGCATCACTATTCCCATGATCATTCTCATCAAGATAATTATGCAATTGTTCTTCATTAACCTCATCGACACTTGCATCCTCATGGTTATCCACCACTGGTTTGTTTTCAGCCCACTAATACACATATATACACATCTTGACATTCCTCGTTGGCATCACCATCTACACTTGAAGAATCTTCATGGAAGTAAGAGTATCCAATGAAAGACTTGGATTGAAAGATTGCCCACTAAGAGAAGAGGTAGGCATTCCTCCCGGCACATTTGTTCCACTTCGATCATCACTTGCATTAGCCTGAGATACGTGGTTCGAATTCTCCATAATCCTTCCAAGCCTTAGCAATTTGTTTTGCTGATCCTGATGTATCCTCTCAAGGAATTGGCTTATAATCCTTTGTTGATCAAGATGTCTCTTCTTGATCACTTGCACAACCCCCTGAGTCTCAATGGAACCTTTTGGTATATATGACCCTTGATGCAAGTCAACATTAGTTTGCACAAACTCTTGAGTATCTTGTCTTGCATCTTGCATTACTTCTGGAGCACCACCCTCATGCTCAAGCACTTCCTTGAAGTGGCCTTGGTCTTTGCCATCATTGGAAATGACCAATTTCGAGTTAGATATGATCCCAAACTCCAATTTGCAAGCTCTTTAGCTCTATAGAGAGGCAATGATGTGTAGAATCCCTGTGTATGATCACTTTGACCGTGATCAATACACAATGCTCTATGTTTTGACTTTTTTGAAAAGTCAATCGGTGAGTAATTTGCCACTTTGACCAAGCAAACAGAGTCCGATTCTTGATGTCTTTAGCTTGCTAGAATGGGGAAAGAGTGTACTCTCCAACTATGATGCCAAAATTCTTTCAGTCCACAAACCCTAATTTATGCATAAACAGGGTTTCCGGTACGAAAATGGGCCTAGCGGCTAGCTCTAGTGTCCTAATGGTGAGGTTAAAAGCTTGATAGGAAGCTTAGGATATGGGTAAGATGACCCTATGCTCACTTTGCCAATATATGGTGTTGTTTTGGATTGGGCCACACTTTGACCTATTTGCAAGATCTTCCAGTTGGACAAGTAATTGTTGTTGGAATTGAGTGCTTGATAGCTTGAATTGTAGCCCTTGGTTCAAGCTTTCAAGCTATGTACCATCCTTCAAATCAGCCCCTTCAGTCATGGACTGAATTAGGGTTTCAGGTTGCAGCTTTGCATGGATTTTGATCAAATTTCGATAGCATCTCCTTTGTAATTTGGCACAAATCTCAAATATTCTATGCAATACCGCATAAATGCAACCCAATGGCAAAATGCTAGCTGCTTTGCAAATCAATTGACCACAAATGCAATCCAAATCTCAAACAAAACACTACATATTGCCCTTGCCAATTGTCTTGCCAAATTGCCACTTCTTTCACATGGAATTGCAATCCACCAATGGAGAATGTGACAATGTCAATGAAGTGCGTCGAAGCTTGCTAATCTCCTGGCCAAGATCTTCCAACCCTTGTACCCAAGTTTGAATTCTGAAGGCACAAGTTTAGGCCATGTATTTACCACCAAGATCTAATCATCTATCTTACCACTTTTCCACGACACTCACAGCAAGGCAGATTCAAGCAAACGCTCTCCTTGGCCTCTCCAACCAAATGCTAAGGTACCCTCACCACATAACTAGCTTTCTAATGATGCAAGAATCAATGGAAAGCATAGAAATGGATGAGAGCATAGAAATGGAAAGCATAGAAATGGATGAGAGCACGAGACACATACCAGTGGCATTTATAAAAACGTGCTAAATCATCACCAACATATGGATCCAATAGCCTTTTGCCTTCCCAAATGGTTCCAATACAAAGCCCCTCACCATGGGCTCAAGAAATACATGGAAGGTAGCCAAATAAGGCATAAGTATATGCCATATCCATCATAATGCATCCAATAAGCTCAATGAAATCACCTTTTCACCACAATGCCTTCAATCAAGCCAATCCATTAAAACCATCCTAATTTCCAATCCTTGTTATAGCTAAAACTCACCTCAATGGAGAAAGCTTAGCACTCAATGGGGATATGTGAAGCTCAATGTGTTAATGCATAGCATGTGATAGCTAATGATGGCAACAAGACATCCCATTAGATTGCAATCATGCATGTAGCATCTCCAATATTATGTATGGATTAATCCTTATTCAAATGGAAGCATAAGAGTGGTATGGGCCACCATTCAACAAAAATAGCATGTGATTTTGGCTAATAGGCAAGCCAATGATGCTAATGGAGCAATAAACCATCAATTAGGTTTATGAAACCCTAATTTTATGGTTTATTTTGTTTGCAACCAAAAACCCCAAATGCAAGTGCACAAATCATTCCCAAGCAATGTTGAAGCCAAAATTACCACATTTTTGCTCAAGGCAAGATGAGGAGGCTCCATTACCACAAGAAAATCACTATTGAGCCAAAGAAGAAGGGAATCTCCTAGATGGCGTTGGTGTTGCTTGCGTAGGTCGTCTTAGATTACTGCAAATAGTCACTTTTGCCCTTTCTTTTGCTTATTGCACAACAGGAGGCAACATTTGAGCTTCCTCTTTGCTTATCGCATAGCAAATAGCAGCTCACAGTAGGTGCTGCGGGATCTGTAGACACCTACTATAGAGTGTGGCTCTTACCGCAAGAGGCCCCTTGTTTGAAGCCCTACACTTGTATTCACCACTCAAGGGAAATAAATCGTGCCATTTTTACTGAAGATAGCCATGGAAACCTCATTGGAGAGAAAAGACACAGAGAAGAAAACCTAAAAAAATCGTGAGCAATTCTTTCCCAATTTTGGAGCATTAGGAGTAGCTAATCTTTCAAAAAATTTATTAAAACCATCAAAAAATCTTTGAATTTGACTAATTTCTCTTAATGGACTGGTTTTTGTCATTAAGGGTGATTAATCTCATTCAAGAGGCTAAAAATTTAGAAAATGTGTTAATTGGGGTCTAAATTGATCATATGAGTAGTCGAAATTGGTGTTTTGAGAGCATCTAGACCTAATCACATCAATATTTTGATCAATTAGAGAAATTTGACTCTCTTTGCTTAATTTTACTTTAAAGAGAAGAGTATAATTAAGAGTCTAATTAATCTCCTAATTTAGATTACTTTACACAATTGTTGATGCACAAAGATTAGTTTTTTCTTGCTCTATCCAATGATGTGCTCAATTGTGTGAATTAATTAGGGATTAATTGTTAATTAGAGTCCTTGATTAGTATAAAAGAGAGAAAGATTAGTGAAAAGATTAATCTTGGATTAATTCTTAATCACTTTTTTACATAACTCATTAAGGCTAATGAGCATTTTCAATGAGTAGATAGTATGTTGTATAATGAGAGAAATTCACTTATATACATGGCCATAAGTGTTCACACTCACTTAAACTATGGCCGGCCAGTCACTTCAGGCTCATAAGAGGCCTAATCCTATTACAATGACTACTCTCGTAATGAGAGAAATTCACTTATATACATGGCCATAAGTGTTCACACTCACTTAAACTATGGCCGGCCAGTCACTTTAGGCTCATAAGAGGCCTAATCCTATTACAATGACTACTCTCGTAATATATCCATGAAGTATATCACTTAGGACTTCATCCTAACTTGCTACCATGCGCTCTTGAAGTGGGAATCGCCATAAATACTCCATCACACCTTTACGGGCGCTTGTCCAAGTTATAGCTTTGGACACTATTGCTTCATATCTTGAATGTATGTTCCTTTGGTATATCTACTGTGACTCCTTGATGTAAGAAAATGGCGGTAGCTCTTGTTAATCCTAGAATTGGATTAATAGCATGCTTTGCATGGAGTGCATCACTGTGTTCATATTCATGTCCTCACTATCATCATATGGATCTTTATCACTTGCCTCATCTTCATGACCATAATACACATTGACCTCTTGAGAGTTACCATCATATGGATCACGTAACACTAGCTTCATCTTCATGACCATAATACACCTTGACCTCTTGCGAGTCGCCATCATGAAGATTACTATAATAGTCATCCTCTTTAACAAGACAATTCTCATCATAAGCATCACTATTCCCATGATCATTCTCATCACGCTTTCAGCCCACTAATACACATATATACACATATTGACATTCCTCGTTGCATCACCATCTACACTTGAAGAATCTTCATGGAAGTAGGAGTATCCAATGAAAGACTTGGATTGAAAGATTACCCACTAAGAGAAGAGGTAGGCATTCCCGGCACATTTGTTCCACTTCGATCATCACTTGCATTAGCCTGAGATACTTGGTTCGAATTCTCCATAATCCTTCCAAGCCTTAGCAAATTGTTTTGCTGATCCTGATGTATCCTCTCAAGAAATTGGCTTATAATCCTTTGTCTCTTCTCGATGTCTCTTCTCGATCACTTGCACAACCCCTTGAGTCTCAATGGAACCTTTTGGTATATATAACCCTTGATGCAAGTCAACATTAGTTTGCACAAACTCTTGAGTATCTTGTCTTGCATCTTGCATTACTTCTGGAGCACCACCCTCATGCTCGAGCACTTCCTTGAAAGTGGCCTTGGTCTTTGCCATCATTTGGCTTATGATCAAGATGTCTCTTCTTGATCACTTGCACAACCCCTTGAGTCTCAATGGAACCTTTTGGTATATATGACCCTTGATGCAAGTCAACATTAGTTTGCACAAACTCTTGAGTATCTTGTCTTGCATCTTGCATTACTTCTGGAGCACCACCCTCATGCTCGAGCACTTCCTTGAAAGTGGCCTTGGTCTTTGCCATCATTTGGAAATGACCAATTTCGAGTTAGATATGATTCCAAACTCCGATTTTCAAGCTCTTTAGCTCTACAGAGAGGCAATGATGTGTAGAATCCCTGTGTATGATCACTTTGACCGTGATCAATACACAATGCTCTATGTTTTGAAAAGTCAACCGGTGAGTAATTTGCCACTTTGACCAAGCAAACAGAGTCCGATTCTTGATGTCTTTAGCTTGCTGGAATGGGGAAAGAGTGTACTCTCCAACTATGATGCCAAAATTATTTCAATCCACAAACCCTAATTTATGCATAAACAGGGTTTTCGGTAGGAAAATGGGCCTAGTGGCTAGCTCTAGTGTCCTAATGGTGAGGTTAAAAGCTTGATAGGAAGTTTAGGGTATGGGTAAGATGACCCTATGCTCACTTTGCCAATATATGGTGTTGTTTTGGATTGGGCCACACTTTGACCTATTTGTAAGATCTTCCAGTTGGACAAGTAATTGTTGTTTGAATTGAGTGCTTGATAGCTTGAATTGTAGCCCTTGGTTCAAGCTTTCAAGCTATGTATCATCCTTCAAATAAGCCCCTTCAGTCATGGACTGAATTAGGGTTTCAGGTTGCAGCTTTGCATGGATTTTGATCAAAATTCGATAGCATCTCCTTTGTAATTTAGCACAAATCTCAAACATTCTATGCAATACCGCATAAATGCAACCCAATGGCAATACAATGCTAGCTGCTTTGCAAATTAATTGACCACAAAGGCAATCCAAATCTCAAACAAAACACTACATATTGCCCTTGCCAATTGTCTTGCCAAATTGCCACTTCTTTCACATGGAATTGCAATCCACCAATGGAGTATGTGACAATGTCAATGAAGTGCGTCGAAGCTTGCTAATCTCCTAGCCAAGATCTTCCAACCCTTGTACCCAAGTTTGAATTCCGAAGGCACAATTTTAGGCCATGTATTTACCACCAAGATCTAATCATCTATCTTACCACTTTTCCATGACACTCACAGCAAGGCAGATTCAAGCAAACGCTCTCGTTGGCCTCTCCAACCAAATGCCAAGGTACCCTCACCACATAACTAGCTTTCTAATGATGCAAGAATCAATGGAAAGCATAGAAATGGATGAGAGCACGAGATACATACCAATGGCATTTATAGAAACGTGCTAAATCATCGCCAACATATGGATCCAATAGCCTTTTGCCTTCCCAAATGGTTCCAATACAAAGCCCCTTTCACCACAATGCCTTCAATCAAGCCAATCCATTGAAACCATCCAAATTTCCAATCCTTGTTATAGCTAAAACTCACCTCAATGGATAAAGCTTAGCACTCTGGGGATATGTGAAGCTCAATGTGTCAATGCATAGCATGTGATAGCTAATGATGGCAAGACATCCCATTAGATTGCAATCATGCATGTAGCATCTACAATATTATGTATGGATTAATCCTTATTTAAATGGAAGCATAAGAGTGGTATGGGCCACCATTCAACAAGAATAGCATGTGATTTTGGCTAATAGGCAAGCCAATGATGCTAGTGGAGCAATAAACAATCAATTAGGTTTATGATACCCTACTTTTATGCTTTATTTTATTTGCAACCAAAAACCCCAAATGCAAGTGCACAAATCATTCCCAAGCAATGTTGAATCCAAAATTACCACATTTTTGCTCAAGGCAAGATGAGGAGGCTCCATTACCACAAGAAAATCACTATTGAGCCAAAGAAGAAGGGAATCTCCTAGATGGCGTTGGTGTTGCTTGCGTAGGTCATCTTAGATTACTGCAAATAGTCACTTTTGCCCTTTCTTTTGCTTATTGCACAACAAGAGGCGTCATTTGAGCTTCCTCTTTGCTTATCGCATAGCAAATAGCAGCTCATAGTAGGTGCTGCGGGATCTGTAGGCACCTACTGTAGAGTGTGGCTCTTACCACAAGAGGCCCCTTGTTTGAAGCCCTACACTTGTATTCGCCACTCATCAAGGGAAATCGTGCCATTTTTACTGAAGATAGCCATGGAAACCTCATTGGAGAGAAAAGACACACAGAAGAAAACCTGAAAAAATCGTGAGCAATTCTTTCCCAATTTTGGTCGTCTCACTAAATTTGGTCACCCTCATCCTCAATTTTACTCCATCTTAATTCAAAATCAAACTTCTAGCATCCCCACTACCCCCAAATTCATCAAACCTTGCACAAATTTGATGCTATCTTCTCATTCCAGATCAAGAACCATCAAATCTATGCAAGAAATCCAAGAAAAAATCATGAAAATCATGAAAGGTCAAAACAATCAAGAAATCCAAGGATTTTTCAACACTTCTATTAATCACAACATCCATACTTGAAGCATTTCCATGTTAGGATCAAGATTTCCAAGAGACTTTTGGAAATTCAAGAATGTCAAGAAGATCAAGAAAATCAAGAACTTCAAGAAAACCAAGATCTTGAACTTAAGAAAATACTAGAAATGAATCAAAAGCATAGCTTTGATATCAATGAAAGAAAGCAACATCTAGCTTAGCCTTGGATTAGCCTAAGGAGATTAGTCTGGGTTTGGAGAGAAAAGAGAGTAATGTCTTGTATTATCATGATTAAGGATATTAGTCTAGGTTTAGAGAGAAAAGAGAGTAATGTTGTAATGAAGTAGTTTTCATTGCACATGCCCGTGGTGGGGAATGGGGCCTATGCACTTGGGCTTAGGGACATTTACATGTGTACTTTTGGGGGTCCTTGGACTATATTAGGTATAGGGCTCATGGACATTGTACCTTTTTTATCATTATACTTTCATGAGTACTCTTACTTTTTTGGAGCTCTAAGCTTCCATGGTGAACTTCTCCCTCTTGAGAAGCTATGTGTGTACTCCATTATGAGTGCAATAGAGGTGCTACTCCCTATGATGAGTTGGTCATGTGTACTCCATGCTAATGAGTGCAATCTCCTAGGTTTCCTTCATTACATTGGTTTCAGAGCCCCTTGGCTTAGATCCTTGCTTAGGGAGTGATTAGTGATAATCATTTTTGGATTATATTAAACACTAGTTCTATAATTGGACACTTAAGTGTCCTGACACACTAAAGTGTCCTGAAAAGTTCTTGAATTTTTGTGGGCAATGCTTAACATCCACAGATGTTCCTCAAGACCCAAAAAATCCTTGAGATTTTTTAAATTGCACTTTTCTTAGCTTTTGCAAGGCAATATTTTAATTTTCTTAGACACATGCTGATAAAATACATAATTTTTGCTGTTTTCAAAATAGTAGTAATTTGGACATAACTTTTAGAAGGGACATAGTTTGATCATGAAACTTGGCTTGATGGAAAGCCCATGATGTAAACTAAATCCTGGAATCATCAAACGACAATTATTGGATAAAATTTTGACTCGCTAATATTGAAATGACGTTTTTTATACAGGTGGAGCATGAATTTTTCTCCTTCCATATGCAAGCTAATAATGTAAAACTTGAGAAGCACCCATGTTATATAGGGTAAATACTACTTTGTTTTGAATTTTCCAAAACTTTAGAGTCACTTTTTGGGCCTCTTCTCATACATGGCCTTTTGCGCAACCTGTTTTTAATACATAAAATGTCTAATTATGAGCCTAATTTTGATTTTCATCAAAGGGGAAAGCTGTGTAAGTGCATTATTTGTTGTAACTATAGGTGTAGACTACTTGTGCAAGCATAGTTATATTAGTTTTTGATAAAATATGATCAAATTTTAAATTTTTTATTTTTTACAGTTTTTTAAGAACTAGCCGATAAAAACCTACTTAAGTGGAGACTAAGTTAGTGTCATACACATCAAATTATGGCTTATTTATCTCATCTCAAGCATGAAAACCAATAATCAATATTCTCATTGATAGGGCTACATTATTTTTTAGTGGCGTGATTGAGTTTTGATAATACGCGTTACTTTTGATGATTTTATGCAACTTTTTTGGAAAAAATTCTAGGAAAGGAAAATGATTTTTTTGGTGAACTTCTACCTCCTTGAACTTCTACCTCCTTGGACTGATGTATGCTATCAAAATATCTTGGGAAAAATGCTATTGATATCATTGGATTTTTTTTTCGAGAGAATGATGCTTGCATATTTGGAAAAATCCTGAAAAATGTTCATTTTCAAGACATATGCTACTTTGTTGCTTATGTACTTCCAAATAAAAAGGCATTTTATATGTTTAGCATTTTTTACATAAGCATAGGGTTATGTTCTACATGCCCAATGAAGCATTTTGGTTTTTAAAGCCTAGATTAGGAGTTTGATTTTTTTTCGCAACCCCCAAAAAAGGACACTTAAGTGTCCTGTTTTGGTACCAAACTAATGTTAATCTAATTTTCAGAATGCATTTTCTTAATCTTGATTAATGATAATCATTTTTAGATTACTATTAATCTAATTTTTTAAAATATATTTTCTTAATCTTGATTAGTGTTAATCATTTTTAAAATTAATTTTTACACAGTTTTCAAATTTGCTAATTTCTTGTTTTGACAAGATTAACGATGAAATTTGTGTTAATCATTTTTAAATTTGTATTAATCATTGTTTTTAAAACCCTAATCCACTTTACTGTTTGATTTATTGAACTTCTTGATCTTGATTTCCATGAAAATTTTCTTGATTTTTAAAATTAGGGTTTGTAAAACCAATTTTGAATGATTTTCTTGCATTATCTTAATTAGAGAGCCTACAATTTCAAATATCAATCCTTAAAGCCCTTATTTCTTCAAGATCAAACCTTAGATTGCCAAATGTTGGAGTTCTTGGAGAAAGATTGCAAGAAGAAGATTGTCGTGCAAAAAATCAAGGTTGGTGTGTAGAGTTTTTAGATTGGTGTGTAGAGTTTTCAGATTGCTGTACAGATTTCATATTGCTGTGCAGAAATTTGGTGCATTTTCAAGAAAGTGTGCAGAAATTTGATGCAGTTTCAAGAAAGTGTGCTGAAATTTGATACAGTTTCAAGAAAGTGTGTAGAATCTTGGTACAGATTTCAAGATTATGTACAGTTGATAGAGATTTTCAAGGATTGGTGCATATTTTCAAGAACAGTGTAGAGTACAATTCTGTTGTAGATCTACAGTGAAAACAAAGTAGTTTATAGATTATGTAAAGTTTATTGTGCTAAAATCAAACCTTGATGCAAAAACAGAATAGTAAGTGATTCTTGATCAAATCTTTCTAATCTTGTCACTTTCTTGCAAAAAAGTTAGACAAAGATTACAAATTTATTGGAGTGGTATAAATCTACACAGATTAGTATAATCTTAATGTATAATAAGGAAGCAAGAAAAGTGTTGAGAAAACACATTTCCATGAAGAAGATGTATAGCATGTTGTTATATTACAGATCTAAGCATCAATATTATGAAGAGAGCATGTGGATAACTAGTTGATACAAAAGTGTACAAGATTTACAATTTCGAGTGCAGAAATTCAAAAGTTTATTGATTAGCACTGTGTTTGCAAGTATGGCTCTGCTGGGAATTGAACCCAGTCTAATGGTGTGATCCAGTGTGCCCCATACACCACAAGATTCTCATAACTTGCGTACAAGGTTTCTTGACTGTGAAGATCTCTAAGCAATAGGACAGAGTTTGGTTGAGAAGACAAATAGTTTGCAGCTTGGATTTTGGCATCATTAAGCCTTGAGTTTCCAGTTCCATTCAAGGATTTACAACAAGCTGGGCAGCATAGGGATCTTCTAATCTAGCTGGACAAGGGATCATTAAAGGATCTTGGCAACAGTAGCAAAGCCTAACATCATGACAAATAACCAAGTAGCTCTTGACAATAGCAACAATTCACACAGCCTCTTCATTTAGCTTTTGCAGCTCTGTGACAATGGTTGCAGAGCACCATTGGAGTGTAAACATGGTTTCTTAGTGCAATTTTGGAATAGCCTCACTGCCTTGGTATTGGTATTGGTTTAAAGGTTTAGCCAAGTGCATCATTTAGCAAATAGCTTCATAAGAAAAGCATCCAGTCCCAATAGGGTTGCAAACGTCATCAAAATCTTAAGCAACTTGGTGGCTATCCCAATGTTGCAGTAAATCATAAGACAACTTAATCTTGAAAAAAAAAACCAATCCATAAGCTTAAAAAATCCCTATTCAAATTTCACCATCACAACAACAACAACAACAAAGCACATGAGGTCTATTACCAGAAACAGATGACAGGCCCCATGGCAGTGCGCTGGAGAAGACGTGCTAAAAGAACTACAGTTGACTGTGTGCCTAGAGAGAGACTCTAGCATGAGCATTCTCAGCTTATTGATTCAGCTCAACAAGTGACTCGATAAACGTCTAGCCTCATCGCAGGGGCAGCATTAGTAAGCAACTTTTGAGAGAATCCTTTTAGCATTTCACTTTAGAGTCCATAGCAGCAAACCTATTGAAAAACCTTCACCTACCATGGCTGCTATTCCTGCTGCCCCTCAACCACAACCCCGCGCACCAGGAAACAAATTTCTGTTGATGGTACCTTTGCTAGCAGTGCCTTCAGTGCTTGCTGGGCTGAGACATGCACTATTCCTCTTGACGCAGGTTGCAACTACAAGGAAAAGCATTGCAAGGGGATGGGGCGGGGGATGGGGCGGTAGCACTGAAGAATCGCGGGATGTTTGGCACAATGGCAACCATTGCACGGGAGGAAGGCCTAAGGTCTCTCTGGAATGGTTTAGTGCCCAGATTGCATCGTTAATGTTTGTTTGGAGGCTTCATTACACTCTTGCTTCATTTTGTCTCAGCTCAGTAAAGATTGCAAGAAAAAGAAAAAAAGTGCTTTGTAGACCAGCCCTTGGCGTGTAGCGTTGCAGAGCTCTTGCTTTGTTTTGCTCACAGAAGCGGACACAAAATCCCAAGCGTAGTCGTGCTAGCGTTCACGCTCTGCTTTAGCTAATCACAGTGCATTACTCAACCAGGCTAGCTTTCTCTCATCTTTGTTAGCTACAACGGGGCAGTGTTCAAGGCAGCTCATCCATCGCAGCACATCGTTCTTTCGGTGGCAGCCAAAGTATAGCAGAGAGCTCAGCGCATCATTTAACACTTCATTGCATGAGAACTCAGTGCTAGCGCATTTTCAAGATCATCAAACACCTCATCGCCAAAACTACTATAGCAGCAACGAAGGCTAGCAGATTTCTTTTACAGTAACATGCTAACAATGAGCAGGGAGTCCTCCATTGTTTAAGTCCAGAGTTGAGGGCCGCGTAGGTGCAAGCCACGTCTCTCATAACCATAGCGTCAATGGATTGTTTGGTGAAGGGGGAGATAAAGGCTGTGTAGTAGCGAGTATCCTCTGTCTCACAGGTTTGAGGAGGGCTCACCACACACATTCAAAAGCAAGGTTCAAGCTCTAGTGTGAGCACTTGTGTGCCCATATGTACCCTCGCCCCCATTATTTCAGTACAAATGTTTCTATTTCTCCTAGTTGTGGACATTATACAATGGCTCAACGTTGTATTCCCACAAAATAGGCAGCACAACAATGTCAAATCACAGTAGATGGCAGCCATACCACAAGAAATTGAAAGCACAACAACTGTGGCAGCAACAAGAATAGTAGTGTAGCATCTACAGGTCTTTCACGTTTTTTTTTGAGTGAGCGCCCTACAAGGGCTACATTGCCGCAACGTCTACAATAACACAAGCCCTAACCATCATTGAGTTTAGAAGAGCTCTAGGTCTCATTGGGAAGGGCAATAGAATGTGTGAGAGTGTAGAGTGGAGAAAGAGAGAAAGTGCATGCATGAGAAGGAGAACAGGAAGGAAAAAATCAAAGTTGAAGATGCCCTTAGGGTTTTCTATTTTTCTTTTCACATTTTCCCACCTTACCATTCTCACTTTGTTCAACCCATTTCTTTGGCCCACACTCCAATTGCCCACACCTCTTCACATTTCTTTCTTTACCCATTTACATGGTTGTGCAGCCACCTACCATTGGTTCATTTCACATGCATTGTGATGTGGGTGTGTTTATACATTTTTAGGGATTTTGTGGAGGGTGTTCACGTGCGCTTGACACATTGGGTGATTTAGTGTCGATTTGATGTTTTTTGGGATGTTCACACACGCGTTTTTTTGGCCACTTTGGTGCATTTGAGGGTGTTCACTCGTGAGCCCTACCTTGTGGATTGATTTTGCACTATTTTGGATATTTGTGGTGATTTGCATTCAGTTTTGACCCTTGTTCACGCGTGGGCGGTCATTTTGATCATTTTGGTCATTGTTTTGACCTTTGTTCACATGCGGGTGGCCATTTGAGCATATTGGTGCTTTTTCCACACGCGGTCTCGCATTCTTGAGCACATTTAGACATGGGGATCCATTACTACCTCTACCCCACCTACGATCGCCATGCTATCCACCACTATCGTCGTCGACATCACTATGACTCCATCCCAGATACTGATCGTGCAGCATCTGCTCATACCTTATCACTTTGGCTTGTCATCTTAATTTACCATTCAGGTGAGGAGATGCATATCATTTGCCGAGTTCATACATACATTTGGCACATCGCGGCTTCAACCTTTAGATTCTTCTTCACCGACATCATGCTATGATGACACATCATATTCATGTCACATATGGATGTTTGAGCTTCAGATGTTGCCTAGCCAGTTTAGACACTTATTTGATGAGGAGGATGTTTGTGCCAGATGGTCTAGACATTCTACACGTGGCGATTCTGTTGAGGATCTATGTGGTTATTATCTTTACATGGATGGTTCGGCATCGCTTGCATGGGATGGTGTATGTGGAGATTTGATTAAGTGCCTTACACTCGTGAGCAAAAATGACTATATACCGGAGGATGGGTATCATGATGACATGCATTCAATGGCTAATGATGATCATCATGTCGATGAAGATATTGATGTTGACACATGTATACATGGTGATGATCATACCCACACATGTGACAGTGATGTATCGCACACACATACACATGATGATATTGATGTATCGTACACACATACACATGATAATAGTGATATACGTGCACATGATGCCACTGACATATATGCACATGATGATGATGTATGTGATAATGATATCGAGGGTGATGTGTGTGAGTTAGATCATGTGGGCATGATCGCGAGGTTAATGATGTATCCATTAGCACACTTGATGATAGCATAGGCCTGAGTTACTAGTGTTAGATGCATCAGGCTATTCTTTTAGGATTTCTATTTATGGAGATATCACTGATAGGACTACTACTCCTAGTATTCACAGCATTCCTGGCACTATTTGTGTGGATAGAGTTCATATATTTGAGCAGTTAGGGATAGTGCATGAGAGTAGTGATGATTTCATTGATGTGAGACATCGTAGTAGGATTATGCATATTGACCATTTTTATAGTCGATCATATGGCATAGATCACGAGAGATTTGCATTTGATCTAGACATCTCCTTAGATCCTATATTATTGAAGATAGATTTATCATGGGATTTAGGTCACATAGGGGCATCATTGATGGAGATAGACTATGTTTTTATGAGGATGACCTTAGAGGGTTTGGGGATGCCCTAGATGATGACTTAGGAGATGATATCATTTATCTTTCATGTGAGGATACCTCTTTATTTTTCAGTGATGATTATGATGATGTGGACGATTATATTGATATCTTAGATCATCATACACACATAGAGGGTTTTGCACATGAGGAGTTAGTGTATGGTTTGACTCATGCCCATATACCTATTGATGTAGTGGATCATGTCTTTGACATTTTGAGTGATGCTACCTCGGATGATGGCATTGGTTCACTCTTACCCTCCCATGATGCTGACCTTAAGATACATTCTTTTAGCTCCTACGGATGTCAACACGAGCCTATATTCTTTGGAGCCATGACATTTTCCTTTGGATGCATTCTTTGCCACTTGAGGAGCATAGTTTTTGGATATGTGGCTTGACATTCAGATGTACCTACGACGTATCTCAGTCTTAGCCTATATGATGATGGCTCTTTTATGCCAGGACCATTTGACATTCTGGCCAGGAGTTTCGAGCTTTTTCGGTGGATACCTTTTGTGCCAGATTTACACTACGGTCGTGTGAGGATGGGCTTACAAGTTTTCCTTTTGACCTTGGAGCTTCTTTGGAGTCGAGCTGTCCTTTTAATCTAGGAGCTACTATCATCTCAGCTTCGATGATTCGAAATATATACCATACATGTTCTTTTGATCATGGAGGATACTCGACTGCCTTCATCATCGACAGTGGTTCCTTATCTTCTTCACTTGCACCAAATTATCGTGGGACCGTTGCCTTGGATTTTGCATGCCTCGGATTTCCTTTCAATCTAGACGGTTTCATAGATACCCTCATCATCGAGACGAGAGCCCTTTATCCTTACCATATGACCCTAGGGGTCATATGATTCATGTATGGGTCTTCCGCTACATCGACATTTAGTCATGGGGATGTGATTTTTGGCTTTTGTACATAGCCACTTGCATATGTCTTTTCTTTGGACACGACCACCCTTCAATTTTGAGGACGAAATCATTGTAGGAGGGGATGGTTTGTAATGAAGTAGTTTTCATTGCACATGCACATGGGGAATTGGGCCTAGACACTTGGGCTTAGGGATATTTACATGTGTACTTTTGGGGAGCCTTGGGCTATATTAGGTATAGGGCTCATGGACATTGTCCCCTTTTTGATAATTACACTTTCATGAGTACTCTTACTCTTTTAGAGCTCTAAGCTTCCATGGTGAACTTCTCCCTCTTAAGAAGCTATGTGTGTACTCCATTATGAGTGTAATAGGTGCTACTCCCTATGATGAGTGGGTCATGTGTGTACTCCATGCTAATGAGTGCAATCCCCAAGGTTTCCTAGTCCAAAACTTGTCCAAATTGGATCAAACTCAAGCTGGAAGCCTCTAGATCCCAGTTGGGCTTGGTTGGTGGCCTCCCTCACCTATAAATAGACCCCCATTCCTTTGTATTTTCATCTTAGAGTATTTACATGCTAGTGTAATTTTCAATTTAGTGTAATTCCTTCTTCCCTCTTCCTTGCCTCTCCATTGTGAAGCTTTGGTGCTTCACTAAACCTCTTCTTCTCTTGAAGATTACCCTTTTTTCTTGGTGGTGGCCAAGCCTCTTCCTTGAGGGCTACACAACTTTTGCGAGATAAAGAATCAAGCAAACCAAGGGTAAGCCTAAACAATGAAGTTTATTCTCTCTTTTTGATGTTAATCTTCTTCCTAACCTCCCTCATGCTTGGGAAGCATTTTATTTTATGGGTTTCCTCTTAAAACCATGTTTCTTTAATTTATGTTATTGTTTAGATGAATTAATGTTTATGTTTATGCTTAGGTTTATGCATAAACTAATCTTTATATTAAAAGTGAAAATTTGAGTATTTTCATTTCATAGAAAATGCGAGAAAACTATGGCAAAATTTTTATCATTAGAATATGAGTTTATGCATATATTAAATTCTATGCTAAGAGTGTAATTTTGAGCATTCTCATTTCATAGTAAATGCAGGGAAGTTATGGCAAAATTTTATCATTAGAAAATGAAGGTTTATGCATAAACTAATTTTTATGTTAAAAGTGGAATTTTAAGCATTTTCATTTCATAAAAAATGTGGGAAAGCTATGGCAAAAATTTTAGAAAATAAATTTAAATTTATGCATAATAAATTTTATGTTAAAAGTAGAATTTTAGGCATTCTCATTTCATAGAAAATGTAGGGAAACTATGGCATAATTTTAATCATTAGAAAATGAATTTACGCATAATAAGTTTTATGCTAAAAGTGGAGTTTTGAGTATTATTCAATTGCCAGAAAAATAAAGAAGGTTATGCATAAATTTTTATAGAGAATTATGGAAAGGATTATGAACATAAATCATTTAGATAAAAATGAATTAGTTTGTGTGCATAAATATTTTATGCCAAAAGAGGGATTTTCATGATATTTTATTTTGGAAAAATAGAGAAAAGAATGTGAAAATATTCATAGGGGTGCATCGAGAAAACATAGATAAATTTTAATCAGAAAGAGGAATCATGAACATATTTAACTTTTGGAATTATACGTCTAGATTCTCGAAAAATAGAGTCTTGGGTACATTCCGAACGCGAGAAAAGGATTTCCCAAAAAAAAGACCAGAAACATGCTTAGTTGGATGAATGTAAATACTTGTGATTGATTTATTCCTAGATTCCTTGGGAAAGGAATCTGGAATTCTTGAAAGGATCGAGGATCAGAAAAAAGACCAGAAACATGCTTAGTTGGATGAATGTAAATACTTGTGATTGATTTATTCCTAGATTCCTTGGGAAAGGAATCTGGAATTCTTGAAAGGATCGAGGATCCAAAAGAGAATGGAAATATAGACTTAATTGAATTGAGTCGAGAAAAAGTTGCCCTTAATTGAACCCCTTAATTGAGCCAAGTAATGGCCGAGACTTAGAAAGTTCTATCAGTATGAAAAGTAGAGTAACTGTACTTTTAACCTGGTTGATTGTGGAACAAAGATTCTGATAACTAGATCAAGGAAAGTTGATAATCAAACCCGTTCAAAGCGAAAAGAGACCATCTTGTTTGTAGAAATTGAATTTCATTGGTTCCTTTTGCAAAATTATTGCTTGTACAGATGAGTTTAGGTTATCCCAATGACACCCAAGTGTCTATTGTCATGATGATGCTCGAGGGCTAATCAATGCGCGTTTGCGCTGAACATCATTGCCTGTAGGGAAATCCAACCATACCATGATAGAATCTTCCAAAGGAACCATGGATGTTTCGATTATTGATTCGGTTTTAGATCCAGTTTCTGTTTCATATTCCCATTCACTTCTTTTATCCTCTGTTTGGGTCTCAGCTTTTTCAAGAGTACCCAATGTGCACACTGGCACACTTGGCCCTCTGACAATTCTTAATGAGGGTTGTTTGGAAACTTGCGAATCCTGACAGTCCTATTTTATGTAGTTCGTTATGTCCTTGTATGACTCAGGTTGAGCTATTAAAGGTGGAAGTGCTGATGTGATGTTGGCTTTATCATGAGAAGAGCATTCCTCCAAATGAGGTTTTGAGAGACTGTTTTAATCTTGTAAGGGAATTATCGAATTCCTCACGTGCTTTCTCAAGCCTATAATTCGTACAGTCTGTTTCAAATGACTCTTCTGTAGAGAATATGTCTTCCTCTTGATAGGGGAAGCGGCACTCCTCTAGGCTTTGTATCTTGGTTTTTAGGTTTGGCATTATGAGGTTCAATCACAATCGAGGCCTCACCCTGTAAGACATTCAACCAAGCTAAGCATGCACTCCTGAGCTTTCTTTTTGCGTTCCGCATACGTCATGTGATTATTATTATCCATCTGGGATGGTTGAGTGGGTTCTAGTTTCTTGATTGGTCTATGTGGTGCATTGAGTAAAGAGTAAGAACTTGTTTCATTCTCACTTAGTGATGTACTAGAACTTGTTTCATTCGCTGACTTTATTTGGTTTGTCAGTTTTTCATTATGTTTACCCATGCCGACGAGATCAAATTTTCTTTTGGGTGGTCTTTGAGGTGGATGCTTTTGCATCATGTGTAGCTTTTGGCTCTTTCGTGTTTATGTCCCTTTTTGGGTTTATGTCCTCTACATGCTCCTTTTTCCTATCTTTTAATTCAACGTTGGTTTTGACAGCTTGTTGTCCTTTGTTTTTCTTGGTTTTAGAAGGTTTTGCTCCTTTTGGGTTTGTTTTGAAGCATATTCTTCTACCCATGTTGAGGTATTATCGTTTGCTTTTCTTTTGACTGTTTCTCGTGCCTTGGCTTGTAAGCATGTAAGCACATTCAAGGGTACCGTGGACAATTGCCCGTTTTGTACACTTAAGATGTTAAGAGTTGTATTTTGTGAGACAAGCTGCATCGATGCAACTCGTCTTGGGCAATCTTGGAACATGTGATCAATGCCACATCGTTCACACATTGGTCGCTCGCAAGGTGTCAGTAACTATGGCCATGGAAGTATTCCAAACTGTGCAGCTGCCACCTTGTGAGGTCCACGATAATAGAAACACTAAAGTATTCGATTAACTGCTTCGTAGAAGTTTCTATCCTTTGAACTGGTTGTGTTTGGTGCACGGGAGATGGAGGTTTTGAGTCCATTGTGGATGAAGCGGAACACTTTTTAGCATCACGGTCAAAGGTTTTACAATGTATGCCGTATATAGAAGAACAGGTACCTTGTATGCGCAATGAGGATTGGGATGGTCGTAGTGATTGCATTCAACACAAGGCATTTCGCTCCGCACTTTTAGAGGCCTTAAGAATGTCTGGTTTTGAAGGTTTTCATCCTCTCTTAGAGATGTTTGCTGTAAGGTTTTAATTAAGGCTGCATAAAATTCAGGGAATGTTAATTCCGAGATCGATCTTTCTTTTGCTATTGCTTCACTTGGTTTAGATAAGGAACACCACGAAAAAGCGTATGCTAGGAACTTCCCAGATGGAAGAGGAGGTTCTAAAACCTATTTTCCATCACTGTCTCAAGACGAGAAAAAAAATTCGAGAATTTTTTCCCTGTTTCGCTGCACGTTTTTTAGGGTGTTCCAAAAGGAATTTTGAAAAACTATGTATGAGGGAGTTGTAGTAATTTTGGAGTACTACAACTTTGTTTCCCTGAGTCGTCCGTGCTTTTGTCGTTTAGACCCCCAAAAGTAGCCTGAATATGACACGTCATTTTTACGCTATTTTTTACGATTTTTTGTGGTTTTGGGACTGTTTTTGCCTCGATTTCCGAATTGAATTTTGAGACTATTGGTTGGAGACCAAAATGGTCGATTTTGACTTCAGATGACAAGTCCAAAGTCGAAGAGCTTGATGTCAGCTTTTCGATGAGCCCTAGAGCACCTTCATCGGATATGTAGTTTAGGAGATACGAGCCTCCAAACAGGGGTGGTTTTCAGAGTCTTTTTTGCCGAAAATTTTTCGTCGGATTTCTCATGGTCGGAATTTTTCGTCAGATTTGCCTTTCACGGTTGGAATTTTTCGCCGGATTTGCCTTTCACTATACTAGAATTTTTTGCCAGATTTGCCTTTCACGATCAGAATTTTTTTGGCTAGACTTGTCTTTCACGACCAGAATTTTTCGCCAGAATTGCCTTTCATGATCGGAATTTTTCATCGATTTTTCTTTCACAGTCGGAATTTTTTACCGAATTTGCCGTTTATGGCTGAAACTTTTCGTCGGATTTACCGTTCACGGTCGAAATTTTTTTAATTATTTAATTATTTCTTTTTTTAACTTTTTTTTTAGAGTCATGTGGGAAATACGAATTTCTCTTTTTGGAGGGGAATATTTTTTGAATTTAAAATGAAAGGGATATGGAAATTTTTCCAAAAAGGTAAGTGGGAATCAAAAAAGTCAACCTTTTAATGACACCCCTTACACCCTTCATAAATGACCCCCAAAATGAACAATTTTGATAACTCATGAGCATCTACTCATTGAAAATGCTCATTAGCCTTAATGAGTTATGTAAAAAAGTGATTAAGAATTAATCTAAGATTAATTTTTTCACTAATCTTTTCTTCTTTTACACTAATCCAGGACTCTAATTAACTATTAATCCCTAATTAATTCACACAATTTAGCACACATTGGATAGAGCAAGGAAAAACTAATCTTTGTGTATCAACAATTGTGTAAAGTAATCTAAATTAGGGGATTAATTAGACTCTTAATTATAGTCTTCTCTTTAAGGCAAAATTAAGCAGAGAGTCAAATTTCTCTAATTGATCAAAATATTGATGTGATTAGGTCTAGATGCTCTCAAAACACCAATTTCGACTACTCATATGATCAATTTAGATCCCAATTAACATATTTTCTAAATTTTTAGTCTTTTGAACGAGATTAATCACCCTTAATGACAAAAACCAGTCCATTAAGAGAAATTAGTCAAATTCAAAGGTTTTTTGATGGTTTTAATAAATTTTTTAAAAGATTAAGCTACTCCTAATGCTTTCTAACACTCTAATCCAAACAATTTCAACAACACACACACAATTAAACTAAAATTAATGATCTTAGATCTATGTTAAAACTAAAGAGAGCTAACATTCACTAAGAATTGCATTCTCTTGCATTGTTTGATGCAATGGATGCAAAACTAAGCCTAATAAAAACTATGTGTAAGCCCTAAGAACATGAAAAACCATAAAAACAACAACAAAAACATAAATTAATCTAAAAATTAAGCAAAAAATATTCTTTTCAAAAACAAAAAAGAGAGCTATTCTACACCAAATCTCACACAAATCACCATCAAATCCACATCTTTTTCATGGAGAACCATTAATCAAAATAATGGACAATGGGTTATGCGTAGATCAGAGGCAAAACGATGGAAAAGGCCAAGGGATGGCTCCCTGACGTGGTGCCAAAAATGTTATGGCTCACCCTAACCCTCCTTGAAACACATCCAAAAAGAGATTACCTCGTGAACCGCAACTATCGTGATGAGGATCTTTCCAATGGCCAAGCTTGTAACCCTTGAGGTCTCCAAGCTCTACAATTCCTTGAGAAACAATTCCACTGCATCTCCCGGCGAGCGTTGTCACACCGCTGCATTGCACTACGGGTCCTCGTCTCTCCTCTCACCTCACTTCACTCACACACACTCACTAGCATGCATTAGGGAGAGAGATTAGCAAGAGGATTAGCAAGAGCAAGACTCAATTGCATAATGGGAGAGTATGTTGTATAATGAGAGAAATTCACTTATATACATGGCCATAAGTGTTCACACTCACTTAAACTATGGCCGACCGGGCACTTTAGGCTCATAAGAGGCCTAATGCTATTACAATGACTACTCTCATAATATATCCATGAAGTACATCACTTAGGACTTCATCCTAACTTGCTACCATGCGCTCTTGAAGCGGGAATCACCATAAATACTCCGTCACACCATTACGGGCGCCTGTTCAAGCTATAGCTTTGGACACTATTGCTTCATATCTTGAATGTATGTTCCTTTGGTATATCTACTGTGACTCCTTGATGTAAGATAATGGCGATAGCTCTTGTTAATCCTAGAATTGGATTAACAGTATGCTTTGCATGGAGTGCATCATTGTGTTCATATTCATGTCCTCACTATCATCATATGGATCTTTAACACTTGTCTCATCTTCATGACCATAATATACATTGACCTCTTGAGAGTCACCATCATATGGATCACGTAACACTAGCCTCATCTTCATGACCATAATACACCTTGACCTCTTGCGAGTCGCCATCATGAAGATTACTATAATAGTCATCCTCTTTAACAAGACAATTCTCATCATAAGCATCACTATTCCCATGATCATTCTCATCAAGATAATTATGCAATTGTTCTTCATTAACCTCATCAACACTTGCATCCTCATGGTTATCCACTGGTTTGTTTTCAGCCCACTACATATATATACACATCTTGACATTCCTTGTTGGCATCACCATCTACACTTGAAGAATCTTCATGGAAGTAAGAGTATCCAATGAAAGACTTGGATTGAAAGATTGCCCACTAAGAGAAGAGGTAGGCATTCCTGGCACATTTGTTCCACTTCGATCATCACTTGCATTAGCCTGAGATACTTGGTTCGAATTCTCCATAATCCTTCCAAGCCTTAGCAAATTGTTTTGCTGATCCTGATGTGTCCTCTCAAGAAATTGGCTTATAATCCTTTGTTGATCAAGATGTCTCTTCTCGATCACTTGCACAACCCCTTAAGTCTCAATGGAACCTTTTGGTATATATGACCCTTGATGCAAGTCAACATTAGTTTGCACAAACTCTTGAGTATCTTGTCTTGCATCTTGCATTACTTCTAGAGCACCACCCTCATGCTCAAGCACTTCCTTGAAAGTGGCCTTGGTCTTTGCCATCATTGGAAATGACCAATTTCGAGTTAGATATGATCCCAAACTCCGATTTGCAAGCTCTTTAGCTCTATAGAGAGGCAATGATGTGTAGAATCCCTGTCTGTGATCACTTTGACCGTGATCAATACACAATGCTCTATGTTTTGACTTTTTTTAAAAGTCAACCGGTGAGTAATTTGCCACTTTGACCAAGCAAACAGAGTCTGATTCTTGATGTCTTTAGCTTGTTGGAATGGGGAAAGAGTGTACTCTCCAACTATGATGCCAAAATTGTTTTAGTCCACAAACCCTAATTTATGCATAAACAGGGTATCCGGTAGGAAAATGGGCCTAGCAGCTAGCTCTCTAGTGTCCTAATGGTGAGGTTAAAAGCTTGATAGGAAGCTTGGGGTATGGGTAAGATGACCCTATGCTCACTTTGCCAATATATGGTGTTGTTTTGGATTGGGCCACACTTTGACCTATTTGCAAGATCTTCCAGTTGGACAAGTAATTGTTGTTGGAATTGAGTGCTTGATAGCTTGAATTGTAGCCCTTGGTTCAAGCTTTCAACCAATGTATCATCCTTCAAATCAGCCCCTTCAGTCATGGACTAATTAGGGTTTCAGGTTGCAGCTTTGCATGGATTTTGATCAAATTTCGATAGCATCTCCTTTGTAATTTGGCACAAATCTCAAATATTCTATGCAATACCACATAAATGCAACCCAATGGCAATACAATGCCAGCTGCTTTGCAAATCAATTGACCACAAAGGCAATCCAAATCTCAAACAAAACACTACATATTGCCCTTGCCAATTGTCTTGCCAAATTGCCACTTCGTTCACATGGAATTCCAATCCACCAATGGAGAATGTGACAATGTCAATGAAGTGCATCGAAGCTTGCTAATCTCCTAGACAAGATCTTCCAACCCTTGTACCCAAGTTTGAATTCCGAAGGCACAAGTTTAGGCCATGTATTTACCACCAAGATCTAATCATCTATCTTACCACTTTTCCACGACACTCACAGCAAGGTAGATTCAAGCAAACGCTCTCCTTGGCCTCTCCAACCAAATGCCAAGGTACCCTCACCACATAACTAGCTTTCTAATGATGCAAGAATCAATGGAAAGCATAGAAATGGATGAGAACACGAGACACATACCAATGGCATTTATAGAAACGTGCTAAATCATCACCACCAACTTATGGATCCAATAGCCTTTTGCCTTCCCAAATGGTTCCAATACAAAGCCCCTCACCATGGGCTCAAGAAATACATGGAAGGTAGCCAAATAAGGCATAAGTATATGCCATATCCATCATAATGCATCCAATAAGCTCAATGAAATCACCTTTTCACCACAATGCCTTCAATCAAGCCAATCCGCCATATCCATCATAATGCATCCAATAAGCTCAATGAAATCACCTTTTCACCACAATGCCTTCAATCAAGCCAATCCATTGAAACCATCCAAATTTTCAATCCTTGTTATAGCTAAAACTCACCTCAATGGAGAAAGCTTAGCACTCAATGGGGATATGTGAAGCTCAATGTGTCAATGCATAGCATGTGATAGCTAATGATGGCAACAAGACATCCCATTAGATTGCAATCATGCATGTAGCATCTCCAATATTATGTATGGATTAATCCTTATTCAAATGGAAGCATAAGAGTGGTATGGGCTACCATTCAACAAAAATAGCATGTGATTTTGGCTAATAGGCAAGCCAATGATGCTAATGGAGCAATAAACCATCAATTAGGTTTATGAAACCCTAATTTTATGGTTTATTTTGTTTGCGACCAAAAACCCCAAATGCAAGTGCACAAATCATTCCCAAGCAATGTTGAAGCCAAAATTACCACATTTTTGCTCAAGGCAAAAATGAGGAGGCTCCAAAGATGAAGGGAATCTCCTAGATGGTGTTGGTGTTACTTGCGTAGGTCGTCTTAGATTACTACAAATAGTCACTTTTGCCCTTTCTTTTGCTTATTGCACAAGAGGAGGCGTCATTTGAGCTTCCTCTTTGCTTATCGCATAACAGCTCACAGTAGGTGCTGCGGGATCTATAGACACCTACTATAGAGTGTGGCTCTTACCACAAGAGGCCCCTTGTTTGAAGCCCTACACTTGTATTCGCCACTCAAGGGAAATTGTATCATTTTTATTGAAGATAGGCATGGAAACCTCATTGGAGAGAAAAGACACATAGAAGAAAACCTGAAATAATCGTGAGCAATTCTTTCCCAATTTTGGTCATCTCACTAAATTTGGTCACCCTCATCCTCAATTTTACTCCATCTTAATTCAAAATCAAACTTCCAGCATCCCCACTACCCCCAAATTCATCAAACCTTGCACAAATTTGATGCTATCTTCTTATTCCAAATCAAGAACCATCAGATCTATGCAAGAAATCCAAGAAAAAATCATGAGAATCATGAAAGGTCAAAACAATCAAGAAATCCAAGAATTTTTCAACACTTCTATTAATCACAACATCCATACTTGAAGCATTTCCATGTTAGGATCAAGATTTCCAAGAGATTTTTAGAAATTCAAGAATGTCAAGAAGATCAAGAAAATCAATTACTTCAAGAAAACCAAGAGAACTTAAGAAAATACTAGAAATGAATCAAAAGCATAGCTTTGATATCAATGAAAGGAAGCAACATCTAGCTTAGCCTTGGATTAGCCTAGATCAAGGAGATTAGTCTAGGTTTGGAGAGAAAAGAGAGTAATGTCTTGTATTATCATGATTAAGGATATTAGTCTAGGTTTAGAGAGAAAAGAGAGTAATGTTGTAATGAAGTAGTTATCATTGCACATGCCCGTGGTGGGGAATGGGGCCTATGCACTTGGGCTTAGGGACATTTACATGTGTACTTTTGGGGGTCCTTGGACTATATTAGGTATAGGGCTCATGGACATTGTACCTTTTTTATCATTATACTTTCATGAGTACTCTTACTCTTTTCGAGCTCTAAGCTTCCATGGTGAACTCCCTCTTGAGAAGCCATGTGTGTACTCCATTATGAGTGCAATAGGTGCTACTCCCTATGATGAGTTGGTCATGTGTACTCCATGCTAATGAGTGCAATCCCCTAGGTTTCCTTCATTGCATTGGTATCAGAGCCCTTGGCTTAGATCCTTGCTTAGAGAGTGATTAGTGATAATTATTTTTAAATTATGCTTAATCTAATTTTCAGAATGCATTTTCTTGATCTTGATTAATGATAATCATTTTTGGATTACTATTAATCTAATTTTTTGAAATGCATTTTCTTAATCTTGATTAGTGTTAATCATTTTTAAAATTAATTTTTACACAGTTTTCAAATTTGCTAATTTCTTATTTTGACAAGATTAACGATGAAATTTGTGTTAATCATTTTTAAATTTGTATTAATCATTGTTTTTAAAATCCTAATCCACTTTACTATTTGATTTATTGAACTTCTTGATCTTGATTTCCATGAAAATTTTCTTGATTTTTAAAATTAGGGTTTGTAAAACCAATTTTGAATGATTTTCTTGCATTATCTTAATTAGAGAGCCTACAATTTCAAATATCAATCCTTAAAGCCCTTATTTCTTCAAGATCAAACCTTAGATTGCCAAATCTTGGAGTTCTTGGAGAAAGATTGCAAGAAGAAGATTGTCGTGCAAAAAATCAAGGTTGGTGTGTAGAGTTTTTAGATTGGTGTGTAGAGTTTTCAGATTACTGTACAGATTTCATATTGCTTTGTAAAAATTTGGTGCATTTTCAAGAAAGTGTGCAGAAATTTGACACAGTTTCAAGAAAGTGTGCAGAATCTTGGTACAGATTTCAAGATTATGTACAGTTGATAGAGATTTTCAAGGATTGGTGCATATTTTCAAGAACAGTGCAGAGTACAATTCTGTTGTAGATCTACAGTGCAAAATAAAGCAATTTACAGATTATGTAAAGTTTATTGGTACAGATTTCAAGATTATGTACAGTTGATACAGATTTTCAAGGATTGGTGCATATTTTCAAGAACAGTGTAGAGTACAATTTTGTTGTAGATCTACAGTGCAAAACAAAGCAGTTTACAGATTATGTAAAGTTTATTGTGCTGAAATCAAACCTTGATGCAAAAACAAAATAATAAGTGATTCTTGATCAAATCTTTCTAATCTTGTCACTTTCTTGCAAAAAAGTCAGACAAAGATTACAAATTTGTTGGAGTGGTATAAATCTACACAGATTAGTATAATCTTAATGTATATAACAAGGAAGCAAGAAAAGTGTTGATGAGAAAACACTGTTTACAAGCACATACCCTGGATTACAACATTTTAGCACATTTCCAAGAAGAAGATGTATAGCATGTTGTTATATTACAGATCTAAGCATCAATATTATGCAGAGAGCATGTGGATAACTAGTTGATACAAAAGTGTACAAGATTTACAATTTCCAGTGCAGAAATTCAAAAGTTTATTGATTAGCACTGTGTTTGCAAGTATGGCCCTCCTGCTAGGAATTGAACCCAGTCTACTGGTGTGATCCAGTGTGCCCCATACACCACAAGATTCTCATAACTTGCATACAAGGTTTCTTGACTGTGAAGATCTCTAAGCAATAGGACAGAGTTTGGTTGAGAAGACAAACAGTTTGCAGCTTGGATTTTGGCATCATTAAGCCTTGAGTTTCCAGTTCCATTCAAGGATTTACAACAAGCTAGGCAGCATAGGGATCTTCTAATCTAGCTGGACAAGGGATCATTAAAGGATCTTGGCAACAGTAGCAAAGCCTAACATCATGACAAATAACCAAGTAGATCTTGACGACAGCAACAATTCACACAGCCTCTTCATTTAGCTTTTGCAGCTCTGTGACAATGGTTGCAGAGCACCATTGGAGTGTAAACATGGTTTCTTAGTGCAATTTTGGAACAGCCTCACTGCCTTGGTATTGGTTTAAAGGTTCAGCCAAGTGCATCATGTAGCAAATAGCTTCATAAGAAAAGCATCCAGTCCCAACAGAGGGTTGCAAACGTCATCAAAATCTTAAGCAACTTGGTGGCTATCCCAACGTTGCAGGAAATCATAAGACAACTTAATCTTGAAAAAAAGAAAAGCAATCCATAAGCTTTAAAAATCCCTATTCAAATTTCACCATCGCAACAACAACAACAAAGCACATGAGGTCTATTACCAGAAACAGATGACAGGCCCCATGGCAGTGCTGGAGAAGACGTGCTAAAAGAACTACAGTTGACTGTGTGCCTAGAGAGAGACTCTAGCATGAGCATTCTCAGCTTATTGATTCAGCTCAACAAGTGACTCGGTAAACGTCTAGCCTCTGCATCGCAGGGCCAGCATAAGCAAGCAACTTTTGAGAGAATCCTTTCATCATTTCACTTTAGAGTCCACAACAGCAAACCTATTGAAAAACCTTCACCTACCGTGGCTGCTATTCCTGTTGCCTCTCAAGCACAACCCCGCGCACCAGGAAACAAATTTCTGTTGACGATACCTTTGCTAGCAGTGCCTTCAGTGCTTGCTGGGCCGAGACATGCACTATTCCTCTTGACGCAGCTAAAGTCAGGTTGCAACTACAAGGAAAAGCATTGCAGGGGGATGGGGCAGTAGCACTGATGAAGAATCGTGGGATGTTTGGCACAATGGCAACCATTGCACGGGAGGAAGGCCTAAGGTCTCTCTGGAATGGTTTAGTGCCCAGATTGCATCGTTAATGTCTGTTTGGAGGCTTGATTACACTCTTGCTTCATTTTGTCTCAGCTCAGTAAAGATTGCAAGAAAAAGAAAAAAAGTGCTTTGTAGACCAGCCCTTGGCGTGTAGCGTTGCAGAGCTCTTGCTTTGTTTTGCTCAGAAGTTGATGCAAAACCCCAAGCGTAGTCGTGGTGGCTAGCATTCACGCTCAGTTTTAGTTAATCACAGTGCATTGCTCAACCAGGCTAGCTTTCTCTCATCTTCGTTAGCTACAGCGGGGCAGTGTTCAAGGCAGCTCATCCATTGCAGCACATCATTCTTTCGGTGGCAGCCAAAGTATAGCAGAGAGCTCAGCGCATCGTTTAACCCTTCATTGCTTGAGAACTCAGTGCTAGCACGTTTTCACGATCATCAAGCACCTCATCGCAAAAACTACTATAGCAGCAACGAAGGCTAGCAGATTTCTTTTATAGTAACATGCTAACAATGAAGCGAAGCAGCGAGTCCTCCATTGTTTAAGTCCAGAGTTGAGGGCCGCGTAGGTGCAAGCCACGTCTCTCATAACCATAGCGTCAATGGATTGTTTGGTGAAGGGGGAGATAAAGGCCGTGTAGCAGTCAGTATCCTCTATCTCACAGGGTTGAGGAGGGCTCACCACACACATTCAAAAGCAAGGTTCAAGCTCTGGTGTGAGCACTTGTGTGCCCATATGTACCCTCACCATTATTTCAGTATAGATGTTTCTGTTTCTCCTAGTTGTGGACATTATACAACGGCTCATTGTATTCCCACAAAATAGGCAGCACAACAGTGTCAAATCACAGTAGATGGCAGCCATACCACAAGAAATTGAAAGCGCAACAATTGCGGCAACAACAAGAATAGCAGTGTAGCGCCTACAGGTCGTTCACGTTTTTTTTTTTTAGTGTAGCGCCTACAGGTCGTTCACGTTTTTTTTTTGAGTGAGCGCCCTACAAGGGCTACATTGCCGCAACGTCTACAATAACACAAGCCCTAACCATCATTGAGTTTAGAAGAGCTCTAGGTCTCATTGGGAAGGGCAATAGAATGTGTGAGAGTGCAGAGTGGAGAAAGAGAGAAAGTGCATGCGTGAGAAGGAGAACAAGAATGAAAAAATAAAAGTTGAAGATGCCCTTAGGGTTTTCTATTTTTCTTTTCACATTTTCCCACCTTCCACCCCATTCTCACTTTTTGTCCAACCCATTTCTTTGGCCCACACTCCAATTGCCCACACCTCTTCACATTTCTTTCTTTACCCATTTACATGGTTGTGCAGCAACCTACCATTGGTTCATTTCACATGCATTGTGATGTGGGTGTGTTTATACATTTTTAGGGATTTTGTGGAGGGTGTTCACGTGCGCTTGACACATTGGGTGATTTAGTGTCGATTTGGTGTTTTTTGGGACGTTCACACGCGCGTTATTTTGGCCACTTTGGTGCATTTGAGGGTGTTCGCTCGTGAGCCCTACCTTGTGGATTGATTTTGCACTATTTTGGATATTTGGTGGTGATTTGCATTCAGTTTTGACCCTTGTTCATGCGCGGGTGGTCATTTTGATCATTTTGGTCATTGTTTTGACCTTTGTTCACGTGCGGGTGGCCATTTGAGCATATTGGTGCTTTCTCCACACGCGGTGTGGCATTCTTGAGGACATTTAGACATGGGGATCCATTACTACCTCTACCCCACCTACAATCGCCATGCTATCCACCACTATCGTCGTCGACATCACTATGACTCCATGCCAGATACTGATCGTGCGGCATCTGCTCATACCCTATCACTCTGGCTTGTCATCTTAATTTACCATTTCAGGTGAGGAGATGCATATCATTTGCCGAGTTCATACATACATTTGGCACATCGCGGCTTCGACCTTTAGATCCTTCTTCATCGACATCATGCTATGATGAGACATCATATTCATGTCACATATGGATGTTTGAGCTTCAGATGTTGTTGTCTAGCCAGTTTAGACACTTATTTGATGAGGAGGATGTTTGTGCCAGATGGTCTAGACATTCTACACGTGGTGATTCTCTTGAGGATCTATGTGGTTATTATCTTTACATGGATGGTTCGGCATTGCTTGCATGGGATGGTGTATGTGGAGATTTGATTAAGTGCCTTACACTCGTGAGCAGAGATGACTATATACCGCATTGCTTGCATGGGATGGTGTATGTGGAGATTTGATTAAGTACCTTACACTCGTTGAGCAAAGATGACTATATACTGGAGGATGGGTATCATGATGACATGCTAATGATGATCATCATGTCGATGAAGATATTGATGTTGACACATGTATACATGGTGATGATCATACCCACACATGTGACAGTGATGTATCGTACACACATACACATGATGATATTGATGTATCGTACACACACGCATGATAATAGTGATATACGTGCACATGATGCCACTGACATATATGCACATGATGATGTATGTGATAATGATATCGAGGGTGATGTGTGTGAGTTAGATCATGTGGGCATGATCTCGAGGGCACAGATAGCAACGAGCATATTGAGCATCGACACTTCTATTCCTATCATCTTTCCTAACGGATCATGAGGATAGTGTGCATTTGATTAATGATGTATCCATTAGCACACTTGATGATAGCATAGGCCTGAGTTACTAGTGTTAGATGCATCAGGCTATTCTTTTAGGATTTCTATTTGTGGAGATATCGCTGATAGGACTACTACTCTTAGTATTCACAGCATTTCTGGCACTATTTGTGTGGATAGAGTTCATATATTTGAGCAGTTAGGGACAGTGCATGAGAGTAGTGATGATTTCATTGATGTGAGACATCGTAGTAGGATTATGCATATTGACCATTTTTATAGTCGATCATATGGCATAGATCACGAGAGATTTGCATTTGATCTAGACATCTCCTTAGATCCTATATTATTGAAGATAGATTTATCATGGGATTTAGGTCACATAGGGGCATCATTGATGGAGATAGACTATGTTTTATGAGGATGACCTTAGAGGGTTTGGGGATGCCCTAGATGATGACTTAGGAGATGATACCATTTATCTTTCATGTGAGGATACCTCTTTATTTTTCAGTGATGATTATGATGATGTTGATGATTATATTGATATCTTAGATCATCATACACACATAGAGGGTTTTGCACATGAGGAGTTAGTGTATGGTTTGACTCATGCCCATATACCTATTGATGTAGTGGATCGTGTCTTGCATAGTTTTTGGATATGTGGCTCAACATTTAGATGTACCTATGACATATCTCAGTCTTAGCCTATATGATGATGGCTCTTTTATGTCAGGACCATTTGACATTCTGGCCAGGAGTTTTGAGCTTTTTCAGTGGCTCAACATTTAGATGTACCTATGACATATCTCAGTCTTAGCCTATATGATGATGGCTCTTTTATGCCAGGACCATTTGACATTCTGGCCAGGAGTTTTGAGCTTTTTCAGTGGATACCTTTCGTGCCAGATTTACACTATGGTCATGAGGATGGGCTTACGAGTTTTCCTTTCGACCTTGGAGCTACTAGTTCTTTGGAGTCGAGCTTTCCTTTTAATCCAGGAGCTACTGCCATCTCAGCTTCGATGGTTTTCGGAATATATACCATACATGTTCTTTTGATCATGGAGGATACTCGACTGCCTTCATCATCGACAGTGGTTCCTTATCTTCTTCACTTGCACCAAATTATTGTGGGACCATTGCCTTGGATTTTGCATGCCTCGAATTTCCTTTCAATCCAAACGGTTGCATAGATACCCTCATCATCGACGACGAGAGCCCTTTATCCTTACCATTTGACCCTAGGGGTCATATGATTCATGTATGGGTCTTCTGCTACATCGACAGTCAGTCATGGATGTGATTTTTGGCTTTTGTACATAGCCACTTGTATATGTCTTTTCTTTGGACACGACCACCCTTCAATTTTGAGGACGAAATCATTGTAGGAGGGGATGGTTTGTAATGAAGTAGCTTTCATTGCACATGCACATGGGGAATGGGGCCTAGACACTTGGGCTTAGGGATATTTACATGTGTACTTTTGGGGAGCCTTGGGCTATATTAGGTATAGGGCTCATGGACATTGTCCCCTTTTTGATAATTACACTTTCATGTGAGTACTCTTACTCTTTTAGAGCTCTAAGCTTCCATGGTGAACTTCTCCCTCTTAAGAAGCTATGTGTGTACTCCATTATGAGTGCAATAGGTGCTACTCCCTATGATGAGTGGGTCATGTGTGTACTCCATGCTAATGAGTGCAATCCCCTAGGTTTCCTTCATTGCAAATGTCTTGTATTATCACGATTATCAAAGTTCATAAGAGATTAGGCCCCATATTCACTTATAGACTAGGTGACCCTTTCACACTACACTTATTAATGTCTCCATAAGCATGCCCAATCCTAGTCCTAATCCTTGGCTCCTTTCACATTGTAAGATTTCTCCCTCCAACTTTTGATGATGTAAAGATGTAAGAACCTACCCTTCAGTCTCTTGTAATCATCTCCGCCTTCAGAAATGAAAAAAGATATTATTTAACCATGTTTGGTCTAGAGAGAGAAAATATTATAGAGAGAGAGAATACAGTTTTGAAATATTTTTGGATAAGTATTTTCTTCCAGCCAATAGGAAGTGATCCCTTGAAACATAATTTTAATCAGAAATTCCTAAGCTGCATTAGATTTGGACGGTGGGTGAACCAAGGAGTCCCCTAGTTTAAAGTTCTAAACCTTATTAAATTATTTTGAATTTAAAAATGTGATATCCTTATCCATTAAGGTTGGTAAATAAAATTAAAAGAAAAATGAAAAATTTTAGAAATATCCATAAGAAAATAATAAAGAAAGGCTCACATGAGGTGAAGGTTTCATAATTATGAGTTTTCACATATTTTAGGAGACTTTTAGGAGGCTTTGTGACAGCTCGAGAGAAAATCTCTCATCAAGGAGGCGCCTAGAAATCACATAAAAGGGGTGTTTTTTTATTCAAAAAAATCATAAAGTGGCTAGATATTTTATCTCTCATCAAACTGGATTTTAAAAATGGGTTTAACTAGTCCAAAACTTATCCAAATTGGATCAAACTGAAGCTGGAAGCCTCTAGAGCCCAGTTGGGCTTGGTTGGTGGCCTCCCTCACCTATAAATAGACTCCCATTCCTTTGTATTTTCATCTTAGAGTATTTACATGCTAGTGTAATTTTCAATTTAGTGTAATTCCTTCTTCCCTCTTCCTTGCCTCTCCATTGTGAAGCTTTTGTGCTTCACTAAACCTCTTCTTCTCTTGAAGATTATCCTTTTTTCTTGGTGGCCAAGCCTCTTCCTTGAGGACTACACAACTTTTGCAAGGTAAAGAATCAAGCAAACCAAGCCTAAACAATGAAGTTTATTCTCTCTTTTTGATGTTAATCTTCTTCCTAACCTCCCTCATGCTTAGGAAGCATTTTATTTTATGGGTTTCCTCTTAAAACCATGTTTCTTTAATTTATGTTATTGTTCAGATGAATTAATGTTTATGTTTATGCTTAGGTTTAGGTTTATGCATAAACTAATCTTTATATTAAAAGTGAAAATTTGAGTATTTTCATTTCATAGAAAATGCCGAGAAACTATGGCAAAATTTTTATCATTAGAATATGAGTTTATGCATATATTAAATTCTATGCTAAAAGTGTAATTTTGAGCATTCTCATTTCATAGTAAATGCGGAGAAGTTATGGCAAAATTTTATTATTAGAAAATGAAGGTTTATGCATAAACTAATTTTTATGTTAAAAGTGAAATTTTAAGCATTTTCATTTCATAGAAAATGTGGGAAAGCTATGGTAAAAATTTTAGAAAATAAATTTAAATTTATGCATAGTAAATTTTATGTTAAAAGTAGAATTTTAGGCATTCTCATTTCATAGAAAATGTAGGAAAACTATGGCATAATTTTAATCATTAGAAAATGAATTTATGCATAATAAATTTTATGCTAAAAGTGGAGTTTTGAGTATTATTCAATTGCCAGAAAAATAAAGAAGGTTATGCACAAATTTTTATAGAGAATTATGGAAAGGATTATGAATATAAATCATTTAGATAAAAATGAATTAGTTTGTGTGCATAAATAATTTATGCTAAAAGAGAGATTTTCATGATATTTTATTTTAGAAAAATAGAGAAAAGAATGTGAAAATATTCATAAGGGTGCATCGAGAAAACATAGATAAATTTTAATCAGAAAGAGGAATCATGAACATATTTAACTTTTGGAATTATACGTCTAGATTCTCGAAAAATAGAGTCTTGGGTACATTCTGAACGCAGGAAAAGGATTTCCCAGAAAAAAGACCAGAAACATGCTTAGTTGGATGAATGTAAATACTTGTGATTGATTTATTCCTAGATTCCTTGGGAAAGGAATCTGAAATTCTTGAAAGGATCGAGGATCCAAAAGAGAACAGAAATATAGACTTAATTGAATTGAGTCGAGAAAAAGTTACCCTTAACTGAGCCAAGTAATGGCCGAGACTTAAAAAGTTCTGTCAGTACAAAAAGTAGAGTAACTGTACTTTTAACCTGGTTGATTGTGGAACAAAGATTTTGATAACTAGATCAAGGAAAGTTGATAATCAAACCTGATTCGCTCAAAGCGAAAAGAGACCATCTTGTTTGTAGAAATGAATTGATGAGGATTGATGTGGATTGATGTGTGGAATGATGTGGATTGAAGAGGATTGATGTGGATTGATATGTGGAATGATGCGGTGATGTGGATTGATGTGGGATGATGTGAATGAATGTGGGATGATGTGAATGAATGTGAAAATGATGTGGGATAATGTGAATAAATGTGGATTGATATGGTTTGATGTGAATGAATGTGGATTGATATGGTTTGATGTGAATGAATGTGGATTGATGTGGGATGATGTGAATGAATGTAAAAATGATGTGGGATGATGTGAATGAATGTGAAAATGATGTGGGATGATTTGAATGAATGTGAAAATGATATAGGATGATGTGAATGAATGTGGAAATGATGTGAGATGATGTGAATGAATGCGAAAATGATGTGGGATGAATGTGAAAATGATGTGGGATTATGTGAATGAATGTGGAAGTGATGTGGGATGATGTGAATTGATGTTAAAAGATGTGGAATAATGTTGAAAGATAAGGGATGATGAGAAATGATGAGGAATGATGTGAAGTAATGAGAAATGATGAGGAATGATGTGAAATGATGAGGAATGAAATGGAAAGATAGGAATTTTGCTTGGAAACTGTAATTGCATATGAAACCTGTTTTTTAAAGAATGTTTTACCTCAAGAATGCTGGGAAGCATTTTTGACTATTTTGTGGAATGAGGACCTAAGTGAAAAATGTTGCACACAACAGCTAACAGAGAGTCAAAGGACGTCTCGTGTGGCAAGGTCAGCCGAGGTCTTGACCAACCTCGACTCGGTTAAAACGGTGCGCTTCTGGTACAGTGGGTGAGGGGCCAAGGAAGCAGCCTATGAGTGAAGCGCTAGGTCACCTCTGTAAAGGAGCCTAGAGGGTGCTGACCATACGGTGCTTGGGCTTTGGGTCGCCCAGGATACCTACACGTGCGTCGAGAAAAAAATGAGTTGGAGTTGTTTTCTGAACACGGACATGGATCTCGTTGATTGGCCTTGCTGGTCTTCAACGGATGAGTTCATGGCTCTTTTTTATAAATGGATCTTGTTGGTTGATCTAGTTGATCAACGGAGAGTCCATATGGATTTTATGAAAAAATCGTGATTATACTCCTGGGTACTATGAGCTAGGAACTATTGAAAAGGCCCTTGAGTGAAGTACTAGGTGAGCCTAGAGGGACTGACCATGTGGTGAGCGTTCTGGTTGCCGATGATGCCATAGGTATGCTGAGGAAGGAATGAATGGAATTGGATTTCATGGTTGGAAATTGGACCGTGGAACTAGAATACTGAGGATTATGATGGAAACACTGTGGTTTTATTATAATACTGTTTGGAAATAGTTGAATCTGAGAAAAAGGCAATTTCATATTGGGTGCGTAAGTGGTGTCTGTTTAATTTTTGTATGAGAGCCGGCTAAGGGAACTGGGAACTCTTTTCCCTGGTACCCGAGACAAAACATAACCAAATTTTTATAATGGATCCTATCAATACATTGGTTGGCTAACCCATGGGATTGGATGGGGTTAGGTTGGATCGATGGATTTCTATAATAAAATTCAATTCTGTTCAAGATACGATAGTTGAAGAAGTAAGTCACAGGATAATCCTTGTTCTATGGATAAGAATCAACGGCTGTGCCTCTTTTTATGGGGAAAAAAGCGTTGGTCTCTATGAACCAAGTGCAAGTTCCTCCTTTGATCCGACCATGTGACTCGCGGGTTCGGTCGGAATACAAAGCATAGTTAAGGCTCTTGACTACGTTAGAAGATTTTCCTGGAGGAATAGCCTATGCTTTCTGGGCGAGGAAAGTTTTTTCCGGATTCGATTTTGAAAGAACCGAGGGATTAATCTTTTGTCCGGACATTTGTGGGCGAGGCCCCGAGTGGGAAGCTCTGCCCTGCGCGTGAGGTTGCTACTTCCGCTGTGCCAGCACTCCAAAGTTCGATGCGCAGAGAGGGCAGGGATCTCACACACATCTCCTTCATCCCTTGGCCTTGGGCCCTCAGTCCCTTTTTACTTTGTTACACAGAGAGAGAGAGAGAGAGAGAGAGAGAGAGAGAGAGAGAGAGAGATGCATGTGTATATGTGTGTGTGTGTGTGAGAGAGAGAGAGAGAGAGAGTTTCAACATTTGAGATAGTGTGTAAGCATAAGAGAGAGAGAGAGAGAGAGAGAGAGAGAGAGAGAGAGAGAGAGGTGCATGTGTATATGTGTGTGTGTGTGTGTGTGTGTGTGAGAGAGAGAGAGAGAGAGAGAGAGAGAGAGAGAATAAAAGTATATTTTAATAAAATATAAAGTAAATTAAACTAAACATATGTGTTTGTGTGTGTGTAATATATATATATCTATATTATCTATTATGCACAAGTTTATGAGAGGAGAGGGGACACATGGCGGTTTGGCGGTTAGAAGAGGCCCAACTATTGGGGTAGGGGAAAGAGAGAAAGGAAGAGGAGCCACGTGTTAGGGTAGAGGGGAGAGAGAGAGAGAGGGGGAGAGAGAGAAGTAGAGGAGGTAACGTATTGGCGAAGCAGGGAGAGAGAGAGAAAGAGAGGAAAGGGGAGGGGAGAAGAGAGAGAGAGAGAGAGAGAGAGAGGAGTGTCGGGATACTTTGAGAGAAGAAAATTTAAATAAAAAATATAATAACAAATAAAAAATATAATAACAAATAAAAAATATAATAAATAAGTATAAAATATATAAAATATACACATTAACAATAGGTAAACATAAAATAAGAAAGGATATTAAATATATATATATGTATATATATTAAATCTATAATAATGTATTATAAATAATGATATATATATATATATATATATATATATATAATACATAAATATAAATATACATACTAATATAATAAAAATATATAATTAAATAATTAAATAATATGTATATATAATAAAAATAATAATAATAATATTATTATTATATATAAATATGTATTAAATAAATATAAATATTTTTTTCAAAAATATTTATTTATAGTAAATATATAATAGTGTAATATGAATATAATAATACACCCTAAATACCTATTAATAATATAATGTAATATATATATATATATAAAACAATAATAAAAAATGTGATTATATATAACAATAATAATAAACATAAGTAAAAAATTTAATGTAAATACTAAATATATGATAAATCAATCTAAATAAATATATAAAAAATAAAAATTGTATAAAATAAAAATTTCAGAAAGTGATTAAACCGGTTGGATGCCCTTGCGAAGTATATTATGATCAACGACAAGCACTAGGGTTTAACGAACCGCACGTGCGAAAACTCTGGGATAGGGACTCGTCGATTGGGCGCCAAAATCTCAAGTCGAGACAAGGTAATAGCTCACTGTTTTTGTGTTTCTGTGTTTCTATGTTCTCTTTTAGGTCTTATTGTGTCCGGACTGCATGTACTGCAGGTCCAACGTCCATCAACATTTCGTGTAGCATGGGAGTTGTAGTGGCCCCAAGTTTGATAGAGGAGGCAAGAATGGTATTGAGTAGAAGGGAGAGTACAGTGGACGAGAACTCAGGGGAGAATTTCACATTGGCTAGGAATTTAGTTTCAGTGAAGCATGGGAATTTATCATCACAGGTCCTAAGATAGATTTGATTCTTAGGTACGCAAATGATACCTTGTTTGCGGTAGATCTATGCTGCAGAGCTCCCCATGCTAATTGCATAGGTAGCATGATGGGTTTCTTTCCCCAATGCTGGGAATACTATGTTGCACCAAACAAAAGGGTTTTCATACAAAATGACATTTGGATCCCCCATGCAGCCATTCAGCCTCATCTTCGACAACCCAAGGAGCCCACCGTGGTGGTGGAAGTTGCAGATTCTGAATCATTACAAAGTCTTTACAGGTTTCGAGATTCATTCTCTTTTAAAAAAAAAAAAAAAAAGCTTATCTTATTTTCCCCTGTCCCTTCCCACAAAAAAAAAACAAACTATTTAGAAAGCTATGTAGACACATTTAGTGTTTACACTTTGGTTTATTCACTATGACTACCCTACTGTCTAAAACCATGAAGTCCAAAATTACATACATTCGAGTTACACATGTAGGAAATTTATGCTCCCCAATGCAACAAGCTTTGTGACATCCTCTTGCAGCCACTATTAAAATTGCGTTTTTTTGAGAGGATTCTTTACATTGCATGTTGAGAATCATGAATAAATAGTATCAGGTATTGGCCCATTGCCACCTCCGGTTGTACCTCATGGTCACCCCCATGATTTTATCATTTTGACAAGTATGCAATTCTACTAGGAATCAGGATACAGGACATGGAGAGAGGGCTTAGGCACATGGCCAACAAGGTGATGCAACAGTGCTACATGGCAGGTCTTTGGCATGTCATGGCAGCTAGGAAGCCACTGTGTGCATGGGGGCTAGGGTAGGAGTGTCATGTGATTGCATGCTCCTTGCAACATTAAAGAATGTGTCTCAGTTGACTAGCATAATGCTGGTAAAAACTAGCAACTGGACTTCTTGTAGCATGCATCCTCGTTGCTCAGGAGAGACATCCGCGCGTTTGTGCAGAGCCACTCAAGAGAGTCATGTGTGCGCGTTTGTGCAGAGCCACTCAAGAGAGTCATGTGGGCTGCAGGTTTGTGTAGCACTGCGTAGGCAGCGTGTTTACTGTCCCAACGCTTGTACTCTCGTGTGGCAACGTTGTAATTGAGTCGTATGTGTCCTTGTTTTGTTATACATCTTTCAATTGTTTATTTTTCATGCTTTTGTAAAAACAACAATGTAAGAGTGTTGTGTTTTAAATTTGAATGAACAAGTGCCATATCGTGACTATTGGTAGTAGAGCATCAATCTCTTCAAGACCAGTTGTCTTTTTTTCCCCTTTAAGGCAAAGGGCAAGCAAATTGGGTTCAATAAGCACATGACTATCTATTTCTTACTGTGAGGCCCTTATACCCTCCCACTTGTTGCCGCCTCTAAGCATCGAGCATGCGGACACCACTTCAATAACCACACCAAGCAATGCCAAAGGGCACCACATCGGAAGGCCAAGCTGAAATCCATGCTGCCCTTAAGCTCGGAAAAGATATCCCGTTCATGATATCTCGTACACACAGCTTCAAAGTTCCCGTAAGCTGTGCCCATCACAATCTGAGAAGGCCAGGGTGGACCCTGAGAGCAGAGATAGTCTATTTGACCAAAATGGTGACATCTCCCCCCACTAGGAGGATGGATCCTCCAGTCCTACAGGTGATCAGGATGAGGTGGGCATGGAGCTGTTGAAGGAGTTTGGCTCTCTTTTCTTGGATGAGTTGCCACCATCATGACTGAAGGACTTTACTATTAAATTGGTCCCAAGGCAAGAGCCTCCATCGAAGGCCCCCCACCGAATGAGCAAGAAGGCTTGTGAAGCTCAAAGCACATATCAATGATTTTTTGGAGCGGGGACTGACACAAGTCAGTTCGAGTCCCTTTGGAGCTCTAGTACTATTGGTCAAATGGGACGGGAGTTCGCGCCTGTGTGTTTGGATTAGAGGGCACTCAACAAAGTCACCATCAAGAACAAGTTTCCTTTGTCTCGGATTGATGAGCTGTTAGATCAGTTGGCGGGAGTGGTGGTTTTCAACAAGCTTGACTTGAAGTCACGCTACTATCAGATTCGGATTGCGTTAGAAGACATTCACAAGACGGCATTTCGAACCTCCTTTGGGTTGTTTGAATTCTTGGTGTTACCTTTTGGACCTTCCAATGCTCGAGATTTCTTTTCTAGGCTGATGATTAAGGTGCTATAGCCATTCTTGGGGAAGTTTGTCATTGTATTCTTGGATGACATCCTCGTTTACAAGTAGTCCACATAGGAGCATTATGGGCACTTGCGAGAGTGTCTCAGGCTGTCGGAGGAGAACAAGCTATTTTTGAGCCGTAAGAAGCGTGAGTTCTTCATGGGATCCATCAGCTACTTAGGGCACATCATTTCCGCAGGGGTTATCAGAATGGACTCGGAGAAAGTTCAAGACATAGTTGAGTCACGAGTGGGCTACCCCCGAGGACGCGACACAGCTTCGCATGTTCTTGGGATTGATAGTGTTGTCTATAGGTGGTTCATGGAGCACTATGCGCAGGTAACGTTGCCTTTGATAGATGCTACCGGGCAGAGTTTCACATGAAGTTGGACACTGGAGATGCAGAAAGTCTTCAAGGGACTGAGGGTCATCTACTCGTCCTATCTAGTACTCAGGTTGCCAGATTTGAATGAGCCACTTTTAGTCATTTGTGATGCGAGTGGCAGTGTTACAGCAACATGGCCATCCGGTAGCATATGAGAGTAGGAAGTTGAAGGGAGCAGAGCTCAGATACTCTACCTATGACAAGGAACTCTTAGCCATTGTGGAAATGGAGGCATTTGCCATTACCTCATTGGACAGGATTTCAGGCTTAAGATGGATCATCAAACTTTGTGCTCCTTGTAGACACAGTCAAAGTAGGAGATGTCTTCAAGACAGTTGTGGTGGTGGCATTTTCTTTCTTAGGTCAGCTTTGGGATAGAGTATGCACTTGGGAAGGAGAATTAGGTAGCATATGCATTGAGCAAAGAGGCCTCATCCCATACAGGTGGTCACATCGATACAGTCTGACTGCTTTGTTCCGATGAAGGAGCTCTACACGAGATGGATTCAGAGTTTGGTCCAGAGGTGCACAGGTATAATCAGGGTCTCAGGTAGACTTTGTGCTTAGAGATGTGTGGATTCGAAACCACATACCAGGAAGGCAGCGAGCAAGCTTCAGCCCACAACGTTAACACATATCCATCATCACTTTGCATAAAACATAAAAGTTGGACAAAACATCCACAAATGCTGAAAATGGATCTTGCACATGTGACACCACATAGAGGCCGGAATGGGCCGACCCCCCCCCTTGAAGTATTTTATTACCCAAGGAGAATAATATCATGTACAAGCTTTGAGGGCCTTACTCTCCCCACAGGAGATGCGGATTATCCATATACAAATGCCATAACACAGCCCAACACGAGGCTACCAAGCCGGAAAATAGGCTGTAGAAATGCCGAGCCAACAATATAATCCATATACCTCCGTGTGGGTACTGATTCTTCCCCAAAAACCACGGGTCTTCATGCAATAGAGTTGGTACAGCAAGTACAACTCTCCATTCAGCCGGTATAGCAGGTACAATGGTTGGTACAGCCGGTACAGTGGTTAGTACAGTAGGTACAGTGGTTGGTACAGCTGGTACGGTGGCTGGTACAAGAGGTACAACAAGTACAAATGCTGGTACAGCATGTACAGTGACTAGTACAGCAGATACGATGGCTGGTACAACAAGTACAGAAGCCCGTACAATCAGTACAATGAGTGGTACGGCAAGTACATAAGCTGGTACAACCGGTACAAGGGTTAGTACAACAAGTACAATGGCTAGAAATCATAATAAATGATTAAATACCCTTGCCTTCAGTATTTCTTCGCGATGGAAGCCTCCAAAACAGTCCGCAAAAGCCAGTATTCTTCATGGGCAGCCCTCAAGAGAGAGAGAAAGAAAGTAGCCATAATTAGGGAAGCCTTCAACGGTGGTAGAGGCTAGTGTGCAGCAAGAGAGCCTCTATTAATGAAGAGAGATGGCTCCAATTTATAGATTTGGGTCTCCCATGAGCTAAAATGGCAACAGAAGGCTACAATGACAAGTGGAGAGCCACACGATAGCTGAAGTGACACGTGTGACGCCACTTGTCTCACTTTTATCCACTTTCTAACAAGTGTCAGGCCACTTGTCTCACTTTGATCCACTTTCTTGCCACATGTGTCAATCTAAGAGATGGGTCCTTCCATAAACTTTATCTCTAAAAATATCCCAACTAGTAGACATTCTGTCATAGGCACTTTGCCAACTCTTGGTATCTGCTCAATTCCAAATGTAATGACGGGAACAGAATTTCAATCGGAGTCGGGCCAAAAATAGCAACTCTCCTAAATTTTAGGAGTGTGGTCCTTTGTAGTCTAGGATAATCCCCCATTCCCAAAGCTTGTACTTTCCAAATATTTAGGCATCCTGGAGTCCACCAGACCCCTTTCATATACTGGGAAATGTCCAAGCTGGTGACAGGTGTAGACAGGCGATAGAGCACGAGAGGATTGCAGTGGTGTCGAAGACCTTGTCTGGCATTTGGCTAGATAAAGTTCACTCACTTCGTGGCCGATGGGGCAAGATACAAGGAGATTCGGATCGACGAAACGCCGAGAGGCTTTTCTCAACATGTGGAAGCTGGGCCCCTTTCTCCACTTCGAGGATCATGGGATACTCTGGCATCTCAATTCACCAGAGTGGCTTTTTACTTGGCCTATTGTAAGAGGTAAACCCCCGTAGAGGCATAGTCACATGGAATGGCATTCCAGAGTGCAGGGAACGTGGGAACACCGGCTTGCTGTCCAAGGGAGCATGGGAACGCCTGGGAACGGCAACTGTCGGCCTGTCACATAACACGCGTTCCGGAAATGGCTGGTGTGAATGCTGCGTTCGAAGCAGGCCACGACATTAGTTTTATTTTTGGCCGTTTTTTTGTTATTTTGGCATTAACACCTGGCCACGTCGCTCAATAAAGAGGGCCTAACCCACTTGCAAATCGCAGCCAGCGGCCAGCCACACATTCACACGTGCCTCACGCTAGTCGTCGAGGGACTCTGGCGAGCCACATTCGAAATGACTTTTGTCAAGCACGTTGCCAACCTGTCAAAGAAGCGAAGGCTTGCACCACAGACAAATGAAGTAAGGCTTGCACCTGGGATTTTTTTTAATAAAAAAAAGAAAAAGAAAAAAAAACATCTTGCCACCTTGCATAATGACCTCTCTCTCTCTCTCTCTCTCTCTCTCTCTATATCACCTTGCCTTGTGCAATGCAGAAGGCAAGTCTACAATTTGAAGCCCTCTCAATGCTCATTCCTAGCTATGAGTATGAAGTTACAGAATGTCCACGTTTTCTATCTTGCAATCTCTCTCTCTACTAACTCACTCTACTGTGTTTAGAGTTGAGAGTCTAGACTCTCTCTCTCTCTCTCTCTCTCTCTCTCTATATATATATATATATATATATATATATATATATATATGTATGTATGTATGTATGTATGTCAAATTTCCATTCTCTCTCCGAGCTCTCTCTCATAATGCCTCCCAAGGGTACCAAAAGAGCTAAGAAGGTGAACTCTTGGTCTTGGTGGGATGAAGTGGATGTCCTTGAACGGGGTGTTGGGGGAGCTAGGAGATGGAAATGTCACTATTGCAACATTACCAAATTCACGGGAGCCAACCAGGTAGTACGAGGACATGAAGCTACCCAAGAAATACAGCCTTGTGGATGTTAGCAGTCATCTCCTCTCTGCACACTACACATTAGGGCCTCTGTTGTGGGTTTGCCCACCCATTTTGGTGTTCCTTCATTTTTTCCCCACTTTTTGTATTTTTTCCCTGTTTTTTCATGGCCGTGGGGCTGTTATTTGCTGGCTGCCTGGAGCTGTACTAGCTGACTTGAGCCTTGTACCTGACCAACTTCCCCCTGTTGGCCGACTGCTTGTATGCAGTCGTGAGCTTGTCCAGCAGCCAGTCGGCTGCCTTTTTGCTGGCCGACCAGCATGGGGGGGTGGTATAAATACGACTCCTAGCCCCACTTCATGTAGTTGTACCGGATCTTGTATATAGTAGAGTTTATACAACTTCTCTCTGTCTCTTCTGCGTTTGCTCTTCTACGCTCAGTTCTATGTTCAGATTCAGGCTGGTGGTTCTCTCCTGCGTTTGCTTGTCTTCAGCATAGAGTCCTCCTACGTGTGCTCTCAGGTTTTTGTCTCATATCTGCTGCTGCTGCGTATTCCGACACTGGAGCCATCCCTGCCAAGAAAAAAAGGGAGCTTGGAGCCAAGCAAAATGCTATTCTTTTTCATGCTCCCCCTCCAAGGTCTATGGTTGTAAACCCTTCACTCTTTACAGCTCCTTCCAATCCCTCTCAACCCATGAACTTCTCCGCATCGATTGGCTCCTCTTCCATGCATCAATCACCCCCAAGAGGCACCCAACGCACTCTTGCTACCTCTTGGGATCCACACAAAAGAGAAGCCGTGGATGCAGCTGTTGCGAGGTTTTTTTACCATGACCATATTGCATTCAATGTAGCAGGCCTCCCTACTTCCAGGAAATGGTTTGCCTCATTGCTGAGTTTGGGCCTACCTATACTCTCCTCTCCTCGGAGCAGCTTAGGATCTCGCTTCCGCTAAAGGAGAAAGAAGCCATTGACCTTGCCATGCAAAATGTCAAAGAAAATTGGCAAAAGAATGATGTCTCTGTCATCAGTGATGGATGGAGAGATAGCCGTTCTCGTTTTATCCATGGCATTATGGCCTACCCTCGGGGGCAATGCATTCTTTTTGCCTTCCCATGATGCCTCTTCAACAGGCAAATCTTCAGAGGTCTCCAAACAAGGACCTGCTCAAATATTTTGAAATCCGCTTCGCCTACAATTTTCTCATGTTGGAGAGGTTGGCCGAGGTGCAAAATGTTCTCGAGCAGATGGTGGTGAGCAATGAGTGGAACAATTGGCCAACCTCTCGCACAGCGCACAGGGAAGAGCATGCTATAACCATATCATGGATGACAACTCATGGGGTGAAGTGAAGCATGTTGTCGACATCACCAAGCCTATCATCCACATGCTCCGAATTGTGGATAGCAGAAAGCCATGCATTGGTAAGATGTACGAAGGCATCAACAAGATGGTGGAGCGTATCAAGGAGCTGGAAGTAGATGCACACAAGCGAGAGCAACTCCGAAAACTATGTCAGAATAGGTGGGATCAATACCATTCAAATATGCATGCGGTTGCATTTGTGCTAGATCCGGAGTTCTAGGGCAATGGGCAAGAGAGGGATAATGAAGTCTCTGAAGGTTGGGATCTTGTTCTTGCGAGACTGGTTCCTGGTACGTAGAGCAATTAGAAGCTAGCTCTCCTTGTATAGGAACAAAGCTAGAAAGTTCGGTTCTGCAGATATGCAAGCAGACAGGACACATGTGGGAGGGCCTCTTTGGTGGGAGGATTATGGAGCAGCAACTCTAGATCTTCAACGTCTTGCCATCCGCATACTTAGTCATAATGCAAGTTCCTCTCCTATTGAGCAACTATGGAGTGTCTTTAGCCATGTTGCCTCAAAGAAGAGGAACCGCCTGTTAACAACTAGAACAAATGATTTGGTGTATGTGGCAGCCAACTTGTGCCTTTTGGCTCAAGTTGCAAGTGGTAATCTTGACAATGAGAGCTTCATATCCATGAAGGGAGATTTGAATTCAAATTTCGATGAGCTTCCAGCTTCACCACGATGCAACTACGAATGAGAGTTTGGATGATATTCTAAGCTCTATTTGACATTCTCCTTTTCAGAGTGCCTTAATAATAGCTCTTTGTATTCATTTCCTTAGTTATCCAAGCCCTCTGTTGTACCCTTGTTTTCTTCATGAGATATCTATGAACATGACTAGCTGCTGCTAACTTTTGAAAATTGTTCTCTTTGAAGTTTTTCCCAGTTTGTACGCTATAAATTTATTGCATTCTTTACTCTATTTGTCTATCTTGTAACTTGTTTGCAACATAATTAATGTCTCATTTCTATCTAAACTCTATCTCATGATGATGTGTTGTTCCTGTTCCCGTTTTGAGTACAAACGTCCCCGTTCCCCGTTCCGATGTCGGGCCTCGTTCCCGTTCCCGTTCCACGTTCCATGTGACTATGTGTAGAGCAGCCAGCCAGGGGGGAATCCTCACCCCCTTTTTTCCTTTTTCTTTTGTGCCCCACTTCCATGGGGGAGTTGCTTTTGTGTCATGGAAGCTTTGTAGTTTTCGAGGCTCTTAACTAAGAGAAGGAAGCTTTTCTCCGGGGAAAAAAAAAGTTCACTAGTGCTTTTTGGAAGGCACTATTTTATGGTCTTGGTACAAAGCTGTCTTTCTCCATAGCTTTTCATCCACAAATGGATGGGCAGACTGAGAACTCAAACAAGGTGATGATAATGATGCTTCAATGCTATAAAGTTGTCATGCATAGCCTTCCCAAGCAAAAGGGTCTGTGATCGGTGTTGGGGTTTTCTTTTCCTGAAGAATGTCCCAAGCATCCGAGTTATCTTTGCAGCTCCTACTCGGACTTGGCTAAGAATGCATGCTTTTTCCAGCAAGGCAAACAACAAAAGGTTCCTTGTATCGGTACGAAGAAGGTTTCGCCAAAGCAAGTGCTGAAGCCAGTACAGCCCCCGCCTTAGCCCTTTCCTAGCCTCGCTTAAGCCCCCTCTCCTTCACCTCCTTGCGCAGTAGCCACCTGTCCAAACCTCCTCTCTCACTGCGCTGCCCCTTTTCCCCCGCCTCCTCTCTTCCTCCCCCCTCCTCTATGCGTCCCCCCCCCCCACAAGCCTTTCCTTCTCCTCCGCCCCTGCCCTCCCCTCTACGTTTTTCCTCTCCACCTCCTCTGCCTCCTTTTCCCCCTTTGCGTTTAACCCCCACCTTGAGCTCCCCTCTACAGCCCCCCTCCTTTTGCTTCTTCTCTGCCTTCTGCCCTGATTTTGATCCAGTGTCCGATCTCCTGGCTGGAGTAGTGGGCTTCCCGGTCACAATCTTCTTCCTAGGACTCAGGAAGGAGTACCTTCTTCTGCTTTCAGTGATTGGCAAAGTGAAGCAATCCCCAGTGACAATTGCTTCAATGCTTGCACGGGTGGCTAGGATTCCCTCGCTTCGCATCTGCATTGCCTCACTTGTCACGTGCACCCATGCACTGTGGTACACAGTGACAAACTGGCTCATCAACAGTGCAAGATTCATGTACAGAAGTAGTACCTCTTAGGTTTATTTGTCTTATGCCGTGACCCCTTTGTGAGCCCGATCAAGGACATGTCAGGCATGAGCTACATAGGTCAGTCTCCTAGCCTTAAGAGTGTTAGGTCAGTCCTCTTAACCCATTGTGGAGAATTCAACAAGCATTCAGGAGCATGTAGAGGTTAGCCCTAGCAGTAGTTGCGTTAGGAGCATATAGTTGCATCACATGTAGAAGGGGGCCAGTCCTAAGGCCAGCCCCAAGGCAACCCCAAGGCAGCCCAAGTGTTGGCTCGCCTTGCAAGGGGTAGTTAAGTCTCTAACCTTGCTCACAAGACCTAGTCGGCAGCCCTACATGGGCTTGGGGACCCAGTCGGCCAGCAGCCCACAAACCAGCCCCAGCAGCCGACCAGGTACACCAGCAGAGCCTGACCAGAAATAGCACCAACCAACTGGGCATCTAGGGCGTTTAATGCCATTTTGCAGCAGTCGTGAATATGTCCTGCAGGCCGACAGCCTCTTCAGGCAGCCGACCAGCTCCCAGAGGGCATATAAAAAGGCAAGAGCAAATTCAGTCCCAGATATTGAGCCATAAAATCAGAGTTCAACATCAGCAGACAAGCATGTATGCTTAGGCCTGTGCCTGTGCCTGTGCATACTTTCAGCCTACTTGTGCTCTCAGCCCAAGGCATAGAAGCTCAGCCTCTTCAGGAGTTTGAAACACCTTCCCTCGGTCCTCGGGCCGGTGTATTACTCTTGAAGATAGCTTCACAGATGCGTAAAGCTTATGCATAGTTCTGCCTAGCGTTTGGTCGCTTTGTCCTTGCGTTTGGCGGATAGTCAGTTAGTTTGTCCGCTTAGTCTTGTGGACATAGTTCAACTTGTTACGGTTCTCCAGAAGAAGAAATAAAGCAAATGCTCTCCTGCTTGCAAGGGGGGGCCCTTCAGTAGGTAATTCGAGACCCCATCTAGTGTCGACTTTGCTACATCTATTCTCAGTTTTATGTATGTTGTTTAAAAGGATTGCTAAACTCACTAAACTCGGGTTTAAAGAAAAGGCCCCGTTGTTTCACATGGTTCTAGCTCAGTGCATGCTACATCACCAAAGTCATTCCTCATGTCATATCTATTCCGAGCCTCCGCAGAGACCCCATCTTTTAGAGAGTGGAGTACTCTGGTCTTTTGGGTCAGTGTTTCATCTGCTAATAGATGGGACACCTTGCTCGAGCCTGTCCTAAAAGACAGTCTCGGAGAGCCCTAGCTCTAGCTCCCCCCCCTTCTAGCGGTGACCCCCCTCCTCCTCCTAGTGGAGAGGGTTCATCACGTCAACAGGCACTAGAGCAATGCCACCCTCCCACCACCTGCGGCGAAGGAGAGTGATAGACCGCCGGACGTAGGCAGAACCGGCACTAACCACTTTGTGCGGAGCAGCAACACCAGACCCGTCCCCCGGATGGGGCTCAGGAGCATACAGTTCGCTCAAAGAACCGTTTTGATCCTCTATATCAGCAGGGCCCCACTAGAGAGCAGGCCCAACCCACTCCCCTACAGGCCCAATACTAGCCGCACCTCTTTGGAGGTTTTTTTTTGGCATGATCTTGTGCCGGAATCTTTTGTTAGCATTATTCATCTCCCGGTAGTGTGCCCAGTGTATCAGGGGTGCCCAGATTTATCCCGGGCAGCACCATATTTTTCCCTCATGTTCAGGCCCTTGGTTGTAGGGTTGGCCACCCATTTTTCACATATTTATTTTAGCTAGTCGTGAGTCTTTTCTGGAGCAAGTCGGCTAGCTTCTTTTGGGGCTATATAAGGCTTGCCTCCTTCTCATTTGTACTTATCTTGATAGGGGCTTCCAGGCCTGGGTCCTCCCTCAGGGGAGTTACTCATCGTGCCCTCACTTACAGGGACCACCCCTTGCACAGGGCTGTTTGTATCATTGCTTCTTCTTCATTATGCAGATTCGTTTTCTTTCTCTTTGTGCCTATGTCTCACGCTTTCCGCTGCGCACTTTTGACATGGTATCAGAGCACCGGGTTGAGGCTCTTCTACAGAAAGTGTTCTGGCGTTTTTTCTGAGAGAGAAGGATTTCTGTGTTTTTCTCCAGAGGGGGTGCTGGGCAGCATGGCTGCGTTTTCTTCCAGAGGAGGAGGTGCTGGGCAGCATGGCTGCATTTCTTTTTTGAAGGAGTGCTGGCCAGCATGGCTGCGTTTCTTTCCTGAAGGAGGTGCTGGGCAACATGGCTGCGTTTCTCTCTGGAGAAGGTGCTGTCGGCAACCCCTAAAGCTAAGTGTTGGGACCTTGTGAAGAGGTGGAGGGCAGCCCCCTATGGCTGCATTTTTCTGCAGATATTGTGCAGCGAGTATGGAAGATACACGTGCTGCGTTTTCTGCAGATCTGGGGCAGCCAGAGGAGGTGCTGAAGGTGCTGTGTTTTCCTCTTCCCTCTCTTCTTCTTGATACACGTGCTGCTGGCTGTTTACAGCAGCGTTTTTTTTGCATCATCTCATGTGCGTTTCTGGAGGCAATGGAGGCAGGTGTTCTTTTCAGGAATGGTGCCTTCCCACATGGCCTTGAGCCCTTGCTCAGCCAATCTTTGCTTTGTCACAGTTTTCAGATTCATGGGTGCACACTTGGATTCACATCCTCGAGGTGTGTGGAAGATAGTCCTTTCTCAATAGCAGAGGGGGTCTATGAGTTTGTGCCAGTTCAACATAGTTTTGCTCATGTACAAGTGTTTCCTTTAGGTTCTCAGGGTGTTCACTTTGAGAGCGGGATGTGGTTACTTGGCAAGGTAAGCCACTCCTATTCCCCAGGCGGATGGCCTTTTGGATTACATGGGGAGTCTTCATCCCTAGGATGAGCATTGATTTGGGAGCTTGGTGTACAGGTTGATATCGGCAAGGTCACTTGGTGACGAGAGCTGTTGTCGAGGTTCACAGGTACTTGCTCAGTTGTTGCAGGATGGGAACAGGATGCATGGCAAGTGTTGGGTACAGGTAGGTACTAGTGGAGCAGCAATTTGGAGCAGATGATTGACATCAGATTGTGCTTTGGGATGATGAGTTGTGGATGGTTGGTTCCACATGGACACGTGACTAGTTGGTTGGGAGCTTGCCAGCGGGGGGTGTCAGATTTTGGCAGGAGAGCTTTCTTGAGCTCAGTGCCATAGTTAACACCAAAGAGCTCAGGGGGTGTTGCCATGTGATTGGGTGACTCATAGGGGTGTGTGAGTAGTAGTCCCATCACGTGACGGCGAGTTATGTAATATGGATACAGGTTTTAAAGGTCAAGTGCCAGCAGGATTGTCAGCTACAATGCTGGAGATATGTTTCTTCCACTTGGTGTGTTAGCAGGACAGAGAGGCATTCTTGGACCGAGGGGTACATGGAGATCCGGAAACCTTGTATCTAGAGATTGGTGCTCAACAAGCTCAGAGATGGAGGCTTGAGTACCAGGGCTGATGTAGACATTGTGGGCCTCTAGGGTGTCTAGAGGGGGTACCAATAGCTAGACAGTTTGGCGATGTTAGAGCTCTAAGGAGCAGATTTTTTCTTGGAGGTAGAGAGTCAAACAACATCCTTTCTTGGGTTGAGGAGGGAGCACATTGTGTGGACTGGTGTGATACAGATTGGGTTGGAGATATGGACATCTGGTGGTCATTTTTTGGATTTTGCTGGACTCTTGGAGTAAGTGGCAGAGGTGGGAGCAGATCAACTTCTCGACTTGCTTTGGAGGTTTCCTTTTCCAGTTCCTTGGACCGGTTTCTCTCCCAGGATCTGAGAGGGGGTGTTGGCATTATTCATCTCCTGGTAGTGTCCCCAAGTTGTGTATCAGGGGTGCCCACATTTATCCCGGGCAGCACCATATTTTTCCCTCATGTTCAAGCCCTTGGGCACACTACCAGGAGATGAATAATGCTAACACCCCCTCTCAGATCGTGGGAGAGAAACCGGTCCAAGGATTTGGAAAAGGAAACCTCCAAAGCAAGTCGAGAAGTCGATCTGCTCCCACCTTTGCCACTTACTCCAAGAAACTGCTCCCCATCCAGAAGTCCAGCAAAATCCAAAAAATGAACCACCAGATGTCCATATCTCCAACCCAATCTGTATCACACCAGTCCACACAATGTGCTCCCTCTTCAGCCCAAGAAAGGATGTTGTTTGACTCTCTACCTCCAAGAAAAAATCTGCTCCTTAGAGCTCTAACACCGCCAAACTGTCTAGCTGTTGGCACCCCCTCTAGACACCCTAGAGGCCCACAATGTCTACATCAGCCCTGGTACTCAAGCCTCCATCTCTGAGCTTGTTGAGCACCAATCTCTAGATACAAGGTTTCCGGATCTCCATGTATCCCTCGGTCCAAGAATGCCTCTCTGTCCTGCTAACACTCCAAGTGGAAGAAACATGCCTCCAGCATTGTAGCTGACAATCCTGCTGGCACCTGACCTTTAAAACCTGTATCCATATTACATAACTCGCCGTCACGTGATGGGACTACTACTCACACACCCCTATGAGTCACCCAATAACATGGCAACACCCCCTGAGCTCTTTGGTGTTAACTATGGCACTAAGCTCAAGAAAGCTCTCCTGCCAAAATCTGACACCCCCACCTGGCAAGCTCCCAACCAACTAGTCACGTGTCCATGTGGAACCAACCATCCACAACTCATCATCCCAAAGCACAATCTGATGTCAATCATCTGCTCCAAATTGCTGCTCCACTAGTACCTACCTGTACCCAATGAACCTATACACCTGCCATGCATCCTGTTCCCATCCTGCAACTGAGCAAGTACCTATGAACCTCGACAACAGCTCTCGTCACCAAGTGACCTAGCCTGCCTCTGCATGAATGCCGATATCAACCTGTACACCAAGCTCCCAAATCAATGCTCATCCTAGGGATGAAGACTCTTGTGGCTGTACCATGTAATCCAAAAGGCCATCCGCCTGGGGAATAGGAGTGGCTTACCTTGCCAAGTAACCACATCCCCCTCTCAAAGTGAACACCCTGAGAACCTAAAGGAAACACTTGTACACCAGCAAAACTATGTTGAACTGGCACAAACTCATAGACCCCCTCTGCTGTCGAGAAAGGACTAACTATCTTCCACACACCTCGAGGATGTGAATCCAAGTGTGCACCCATGAGTCTGAAAACTGTGACAAAGCAAAGATTGGCCGAGCAAGGGCTCAAGGCCATGTGGGAAGGCACCATTCTTGAAAAGAACACCTGCCTCCATTGCCTCCAGAAACGCACATGAGATGATGCAAAAAAAACGCTGCTGTAAACAGCCAGCAGCACGTGTACCAAGAAGAAGAGAGGGAAGAGGAAAACACAGCACCTTCAGCACCTCCTCTGGCTGCCCCAGATCTGCAGAAAACGCAGCACGTGTATCTTCCATACTCGCTGCCCCATATCTGCAGAAAAATGCAGCCATAGGGGGCTGCCCTCCACCTCTTCACAAGGTCCCAACACTTAGCTTTAGGGGCTGCCGACAGCACCTTCTCCAGAGAAAAACGCAGCCATGTTGCCCAGCACCTCCTTCAGGAAAGAAACGCAGCCATGCTGGCCAGCACTCCTTCAGGAAAGAAATGCAGCCATGCTGCCTAGCACCTCCTCCTTTGGAAGAAAACGCAGCCATGCAGCCCAGCACCCCCTCTGGAGAAAAACACAGAAATCCTTCTCTCTCAGAAAAAACGCCAGAACACTTTCTGTAGAAGAGCCTCAACCCGGTGCTCTGATACCATGTCAAAAGTGCGCAGCGGAAAGCGTGAGACATAGGCACAAAGAGAAAGAAAACGAATCTGCATAATGATGAAGAAGCAATGTCTCCCTTCATGGATATGAAGCTCTCATTGTCAAGATTACCACTTGCAACTTGAGCCAAAAGGCACAAGTTGGCTGCCACATACACCAAATCATTTGTTCTAATTGTTAACAGGCGGTTCCTCTTCTTTGAGACAACATGGCTAAAGACACTCCATAGTTGCTCAATAGGAGAGGAACTTGCATTCTTACTAAGTATGCGGATGGCAAGACGTTGAAGATCTAGAGTTGCTGCTCCATAATCCTCCCACCAAAGAGGCCCTCCCACATGTGTCCTGTCTGCTTGCATATCTGCAGAACCGAACTTTCTAGCTTTGCTCCTATACAAGGAGAGCTAGCTTCTAATTGCTCTACGTACCACAGCATCTGGAACCAGTCTCGCAAGAACAAGATCCCAACCTTCAGAGACTTCATTATCCCTCTCTTTTGTCTATTGCCGTAGAACTCCGGATCTAGCACAAATGCAACCGCATGCATATTTGAATGGTATTGATACCACCTATTCTGACATAGTTTTCGGAGTTGCTCTCGCTTGTGTTCATCTACTTCCAGCTCCTTGATACGCTCCACCATCTTGTTGATGCCTTCGTACATCTTACCAATGCATGGCTTTCTGCTATCCACAATTCGGAGCATGTGGATGATAGGCTTGGTGATGCAGACAACATGCTTCACTTCACCCCATGAGTTGTCATCCATGATATGGTTATAGCATGCTCTTCCCTGTGCGCTGTGCGAGAGGTTGGCCAATTGTTCCACTCATTGCTCACCACCAGCTGCTCGAGAACACGGCCAACCTCTCCAACATGAGAAAATTGTAGGCGAAGCGGATTTCAAAATATTTGAGCAGGTCCTTGTTTGGAGACCTTCTCCTGAACTCGGATAGAATGAGTTGGTGCCACGTAATGAAGCTAACAATCTCTTTACCCTGTGCTATGCACGGAGCAACCCAAGGAAGGGCATCAATGTCCTTCAAAAGATTATTCAATCCGTGTGCAATGCATGGAGTGAATGTGATGTGTGGATACCTTGTCAAAAGCTTTTCACGTGCTGCTTGATTTGAGTTCTCTCCATCGCTGATGACTTGGATGACGTCCGCAGCACCAACTTGCTCGATTGCTTTTGCCCACTCCTCCACAATGACATCTGAAGATTTGCCTGTTGAAGAGGCATCATGGGAAGGCAAAAAGCATGCATTGCCCCCGAGAGTAGGCCATAATGCCATGGATAAAACGAGAACGGCTCTCTCCATCCATCACTGATGACAGAGACATCATTCTTTTGCCAACCTTCTTTGACATTTTGCATGGCAAGATCAATGGCTTCTTTCTCCCTTAGCGGAAGGGTGATCCTGAGCTGCTCCGAGGAGAGGAGAGTATAGGTAGGCCCAAACTCAGCAATGAGGCGAACCATTTCCTGGAAGTAGGGAGGCCTTGCTACATTGAATGCAATATGGTCATGGTAAAAAAACCTCGCAACAGCTGCATCCACGACTTCTCTTTTGTGTGGATCCCAAGAGATAGCAAGAGTGCGTTGGGTGCCTCTTGGGGGTGATTGATGCATGGAAGAGGAGCCAATCGATGCGGAGAAGTTCATGGGTTGAGAGGGATTGGAAGGAGCTGTAAAGAGTGAAGGGTTTACAACCATAGACCTTGGAGGGGGAGCATGAAAAAGAATAGCATTTTGCTTGGCTTCAAGCTCCTTTTTTTTCTCGACAGGGATGGCTCCAGTGTCGGAAACCTGAGAGCACACGTAGCAGGACTCTATGCTGAAGACAAACGCAGGAGAGAACCACCAGCCTGAATCTGAACATAGAACTGAGCGTAGAAGAGCAAACGCAGAAGAGACAGAGAGAAGTTGTATAAACTCTACTATATACAAGATCCGGTACAACTACATGAAGTGGGGGTAGGAGTGGTATTTATACCACTCCAGCAAAAAGGCAGCCGACTGGCTGCTGGACAAGCTCACGACTGCATACAAGCAGTCGGCCAGCAGGGGGACAGTTGGCCAGGTACAAGGCTCAAGTCAGCTGGTACAGCTCCAGGCAGCCAGCAAATAACAGCCCCACGGCCATGAAAAAACAGGGAAAAAATACAAAAAGTGGGGAAAAAATGAAGGAACACCAAAATGGGTGGGCAAACCCACAACAGAGGCCCTAATGTGTGGTGTGCAGACAGGAGATGACTGCTAACATCCACAAGGCTGTATTTCTTGGGTAACTTCATGTCCTCGTACCCGGTTGGCTCCCGTGAATTCGGTAATGTTGCAATAGTGACATTTCCATCTCCTAGCTCCCCCTCTAACACCCTGTTCAAGGACATCCACTTCATCCCACCAAGACCAAGAGTTCACGTTCTTAGCTCTTTTGGTATCCTTGGGAGGCATTATGAGAGAGAGCTCGGAGAGAGAATGGAAATTTGATATACACACACACACACACACACACACACACACACACACACACACACATATATATATATATATATATATATATATAGAGAGAGAGAGAGAGAGAGAGAGAGAGAGAGAGAAGTCATTATGCAAGGTGGCAAGATGTTTTTTTTTTCTTTTTTCTTTTTTTATTTAAAAAAATCCTAGGTGCAAGCCTTCACTTCATTTGTCTATGGTGCAAGCCTTCGCTTCTTTGACAGGTTGGCAACGCGCTTGACAAAAGTCGTTTCGAATGTGGCTGGCCAGAGTCCCTCGACAACTAGCGTGAGGCACGTGTGAATGTGTGGCTGGCCGCTGGCTGCCATTTGCAAGTGGGTTAGGCCCTCTTTATTGAGCGACGTGGCCACGTGTTACTGCCAAAATAACAAAAAAAACGGCCAAAAATAAAACTAATGTCGTGGCCTGCTTCGAATGCAGCATTCACACCAGCCATTCCCGGAACGCGTGTTATGTGACAGGCCGATAGTTGCCGTTCCCAGGCGTTCCCATGCTCCCTTGGACAGCAAGCCGGTGTTCCCACGTTCCCTGCACTCTGGAATGCCATTCCATGTGACTATGCCTCTACGGGGGTTTACCTCTTACAATAGGCCAAGTAAAAAGCCACTCTGGTGGATTGAGATGCCAGAGTATCCCATGATCCTCGAAGTGGAGAAAGGGGCCCAGCTCCCACATGTTGAGAAAAGCCTCTTGGCGTTTCCTCATCCAATCCGAATCTCCTTGTATCTTGCCGCATCGGCCACGAAGTGAGTGAACTTTGTCTAGCCAAATGCCAGACAAAGTCTTCGACACCACTGCAATCCTCTGGTGCTCTATCGCCTGTCTACACCTATCACCAGCCTGGACATTCCCAGTATATGAAAGGGGTCTGGTAGACTCCAGGATGCCTAAATATTTGGAAAGTACAAGCTTTGGGAATGGGGGATTATCCTAGAATACAAAGAGTTGAGCAGATACCAAGAGTTGGCAAAGTGCCTATGATAGAATGTCTACCAGTTGGGATATTTTTAGAGATAAAGTTTATGAAAGGACCCATCTCTTAGATTGGGACATGTGGCAAGAAAGTGGATCAAAGTGAGACAAGTGGCCTGACACTTGTTAGAAAGTGGATAAAAGTGAGACAAGTGGCCTCACACTTGTCACTTCAGCTATCGTGTGGCTCTCCACTTGTCATTGTAGCCTTCTCTTGCCATTTAAGCTCATGGGAGGCCCAAATCTATAAATTGGAGCCCTCTCTCTTCATTAATAGAGGCTCTCTTGCTGCACACTAGCCTCTACCACCGTTGAAGGCTTCCCTTATGATGGCTACTCTCTTTCTCTCTCTCTTGAAGGCTGCCCATGAAGAATACCGGCTGTTGCGGACTGTTTTGGAGGCTTCCATCGCGAAGAAATACTAAAGGCAAGGGTATTTAATCATTTATTATGATTTCTAGTCATTGTACTTGTTGTACCAGTCCTTGTACCGGCTGTACCAGCTTCTGTACTTGCCGTACCACTCATTGTACTGGTTGTACCAGCTTCTGTACTTACTGTACCAGCCACTATATTTGCTATACTAGTCACTGTACATGCTATACCAGCATTTGTACCTCTTGTACCTCTTGTACCAGCCATCGTACCGACTGTACCAACCACTGTACCTGCTGTCCCAACCACTGTACCGACTGTACCTTCTGTAACGGCTGAATGGAGAGTTGTACTTGCTGTGCCAACTCTATTGCATGAAGACCCGTGGTTTTTGGGGAAGAATCAGTACCCACACGGAGGTATATGGATTATATTGTTGGCTCGGCATTTCTATAGCCTATTTTCCGGTTTGGTAGCCTCGTGTTGGGCTGTGTTATGGCATTTGTATATGGATAATCCGGCATCTCCCGTGGGGAGAGTAAGGCCCTCAAAGCTTGTACATGATATTATTCTCCTTGGGTAATAAAATACTCCAAGGGGAGGGGTAGGCCCATTCCGGCCTCTATGTGGTGTCACATGTGCAAGATCCATTTTCAGCATTTGTGGATGTTTTGTCCAGCTTTTATGTTTTATGCAAAGTGATGATGCATATGTGTTAAGGTTGTGGGCTGAAGCTTGCTCGCTGCCTTCCTGGTATCTGGTTTCGAATCCACACATCTCTAAGCACAAAGTCTACCTGAGACCCTGATTATACGTGTGCACCTCTGGACCAAACTCTGAATCCATCTCGTGTAGAGCTCCTTCATCGGAACAAAGTAGTCAGACTGAATCGATGTGACCACCTGTATGGGATGAGGCCTCTTTGCTCAATGCATCTGCTACCTGATTCTCCTTCCCAAGTGCATACTCTATCCCAAAGCTGACCTAAGAAAGAAAATGCCACCACCACAACTGTCTTGAAGACATCTCCTACTTCGACTGTGTCTACAAGGAGCACAAAGTTTGATGATCCATCTTAAGCAGCCTGAAATCCTGTCCAATGAGGTAATGGCAAATGCCTCCATTTCCACAATGGCTAAGAGTTATCATAAGTAGAGTATCTGAGCTCTGTTCCCTTCAACTTCCTACTCTCATATGCTACCGGATGGCCATGTTGCTGTAACACTGCCACTCGCATCACAAATGACTAAAAGTGGCTCATTCAAATCTGGCAACCTCAGTACTGGATAGGACGAGTAGATGACCTTCAGTCCCTTGAAGACTTTCTGCATCTCCAGTGTCCAACTTCATGTGAAACTCTGCCCGGTAGCATCTGTCAAAGGCAACGTTACCTGCACATACTGCTCCATGAACCACCTATAGACAACACTATCAATCCCAAGAACATGCGAAGCTGCGTCGCGTCCTTGGGGGTAGCCCACTCGTGACTCAACTATGTCCTGAACTTTCTCCGAGTCCATTCTGATAACCCCTCCGGAAATGTTGTGCCCTAAGTAGCTGATGGATCCCATGAAGAACTCACGCTTCTTACGGCTCAAAAATAGCTTATTCTCCTCCGACAGCCTGAGACACTCTCGCAAGTGCCCATAATGCTCCTATGTGGACTACTTGTAAACGAGGATGTCATCCAAGAATACAATGACAAACTTCCCCAAGAGTGGCTGTAGCACCTTAATCATCAGCCTAGAAAAGAAATCTCGAGCATTGGAAGGTCCAAAAGGTAACACCAAGAATTCGAACAACCCAAAGGAGGTTCGAAATGCCGTCTTGTGAATGTCTTCTAACGCAATCCGAATCTGATAGTAGCCTGACTTCAAGTCAAGCTTATTGAAAACCACCACTCCTGCCAACTGATCTAATAGCTCATCAATCCGAGACAATGGAAACTTGTTCTTGACGGTGACTTTGTTGAGTGCCCTCTAATCCAAACACACAAGCGCGAACTCCCGTCCTATTTGACCAATAGTACTAGAGCTCCAAAGGGACTCGAACTGACTTGTGTTAGTCCCCGCTCCAAAAAATCATTGATATGTGCTTTGAGCTTCACAAGCCTTCTTGCTCATTCGGTGGGGGGCCTTCGATGGAGGCTCCTGCCTTGGGACCAATTTAATAGTAAAGTCCTTCAGTCATGATGGTGGCAACTCATCCAAGAAGAGAGAGCCAAACTCCATCAACAGCTCCATGCCCACCTCATCCTGATCACCTGTAGGACTGGAGGATCCATCCTCCTAGTGGGGGGAGATGCCACCATTTTGGTCAAATATGACTATCTCTGCTCTCAGTGTCAACCCTGGCCTTCTCAGATTGTGATGGGGGCACAGCTTACAGGGAACTTTGAAGCTGTGTGTAGGAGATATCATGAATGGGATATCTTTTCCGAGCCTAAGGGTAGCATGGATTTCAGCTTGGCCTTCCGATGTGGTGCACTTTGGCATTGCTTGGTGTGGTTATCGAAGTGGTGTCCGCATGCTCGACGCTTAGAGGCGGCAACAAGTGGGAGGGTATAAGGGCCTCACAGTAAGAAATAGATAGTCATGTGATCTTTGAACCCAATTTGCTTGCCCTTTGCCTTAAAGGGAAAAAAAAGACAACTGGTCTTGAAGAGATTGATGCTCTACTACCAATAGTCACGATATGACACTTGTTCATTCAAATTTAAAACACAACACTCTTACATTGTTGTTTTTACAAAAGCATGAAAAATAAACAATTGAAAGATGTATAACAAAACAAGGACACATACGACTCAATTACAACGTTTTGCCACACGAGAGTATAAGCCTTGGGACAGTAAACACGCTGCCTACGCAGTGCTACACAAACCTGCAGCCCACGTGCTGCACAAATGCGCACACATGACTCTCTTGAGTGGCTCTGCACAAACGCGCGGATGTCTCTCCTGAGCAACGAGGATGCATGCTACAAGAAGTCCAATTGCTAGTTTCTACCAGCATTATGCTAGTCAACTGAGACACATTCTTTAATGTTGCAAGGAGCATGCAACTAGATGGCACTCCTACCCTAGCCCCCATGCACACAGTGGCCTCCTAGCTGCCATGACATGCCAAAGACCTGCCATGTAGCACAGTTGCATCACCTTGTTGGCCATGTGCCTAAGCCCTCCATGTCCTGTATCCTGATTCCTAGTAGAATTGCATACTTGTCAAAATGATAAAATCATGGGTGATCATGAGGTACAACTGGAGGTGGCAATGGGCCAATACCTGATACTATTTATTCATGATTCTCAACATGCAATGTAAAGAATCCTCTCAAAAAAACGCAGTTTTAATAGTGGCTGGAAGAGGATGTCACAAAGCTTGTTGCATTGGGGAGCATAAATTTCCTACATGTGTAACTCGAATGTACGCAATTTTGGACTTAATGGTTTTAGACAGTAGGGTAGTCATAGTGAATAAACCAAAGTGTAAACACTAAATGTGTCTACATAGCTTTCTAAATAGTTTGTTTTTTTTTGTGGAGGGATAGGGGAAAATAAGATAAGCTTTTTTTTAAAAAAAAGAAAAAAAGAGAGAATGAATCTCGAAACCTGTAAAGACTTTGTAATGATTCAAAATCTGTAACTTCCGCCACCACGGTGGGCTCCTTGGGTTGTCGAAGATGAGGCTGAATGGCTGCATCGGGGATCCAAATGTCATTTTGTATGAAAACCCTTTTGTTTGGTGCAACATAGTATTCCCAGCATTGGGGAAAGAAACCCATCATGCTACCTATGCAATTAGCATGGGGGCTCTGCACAGATCTACCGCAAACAAGGTATCATTTGCGTACCTAAGAATCAAATCTATCTTAGGACCTGTGATAAATTCCCATGCTTTATTGAAACTAAAATTCCTAGCCAATGTGAAATTCTCCCGTGAGTTCTCGTCCACTATACTCTCCCTTCTACTCGATACCATTCTTGTCTCCTCTATCAAACTTGGGGCCACTACAACTCTCATGCTACACGAAATGTTGACGGACGTTGGACCTGCATGTAGTGCATATCTAGACACAATAAGACCTAAAAGAGAACATAGAAACACAAAAACACAGAAACACAAAAACAGTGAGCTATTACCTTGTCTCGACTTTAGATTTTGGCGCCCAATCGACGAGTCCCTATCGCAGAGTTTTCGCACGTGCGGTTCCTTAAACCCTAGTGCTTGTCGTTGATCATAATATACTTCGCAAGGGCATCCAACCGGTTGAATCACTTTCAGAAATTTTTATTTTATACAATTTATATTTTTTATATATTTATATATTAATTTATATTATTAATAGGTATTTAGGGTGTATTATTATATTCATATTACACTATTATATATTTACTATAAAGAAATATTTTTGAAAAAAAAATATTTATATTTATTTAATACATATTTATATATAATATTTTTATTTTTATTTTTATTTTTATTATATATACACATTATTTAATTATTTATTTTTATTATATTAGTATGTATATTTATATTTATGTATTATATATATATATATATATATATATATATATCATTATTTATATAATAATATTATAGATTTAATATATATACATATATATATATTTAATATCCTTACTTATTATATGTTTACCTATTGTTAATGCGTATATTTTTTACTTATTTATCATATTTTTTATTTTTTATTATATTATTTATTTAAATTTTCTTCTCTCAAAGTATCCCTACACTCCTCTCTCTCTCTCTTCTCCCCTCCCCTTTCCTCTCTTTCTCTCTCTCTCCCTGCTTCCCCAATACGTTACCTCCTCTACTTCTCCTCTCTCTCTCTCTCTCTCTCTCTCTCTCCTCTACCCTAACACGTGGCTCCCCTTTCTTTCCCCTATCCCAATACTTGGGCCTCTTCTAACCCCCATGTGTCCCCTCCCCTCTCATAAACTTGTGCATAATAGATAATATAGATATATATATATCACACACATAAACACATATGTTTAGTTTAATTTACTTTATATTTTATTAAAATATACTTTTATTCTCTCTCTCTCTCTCTCTCTCTCTCTCTCTCTCTCTCTCTCTCTCTCTCATGCGCACACACTCTCTCAAATGTTGAAACTCTCTCTCTCTCTCTCTCTCTCTCTCTCTCTCTCTCTCTCTCATGCGCACACACTCTCTCAAATGTTGAAACTCTCTCTCTCTCTCACACACACACATATACACATGCACCTCTCTCTCTCTCTCTCTCTCTCTCTCTCTCTCTCTCTCTCTCTCTCTCTCTCTCTCTCTCTAACAAAGTAAAAAGGGACTCAGGGCCCAAGACCAAGGGATGAAGGAGATGTGTGTGAGATCCTTGCCCTCTCTGCGCATCGAACTCTGGAGTGCTGGTAGCGGAAGTAGCAACCTCACGTGCAGGGCAGAGCTTCCCACTCGGGGCCTCGCCCACAAATGTCCGGACAAGAGACTAATCCCTCGGTTCTTCCAAAACCGAACCCGGAAAAAACTTCCCTCGCCCAGAAAGCATAGGCTATTCCTCCGGGAAAATCTTCTAACGTAGTCAAGAGCCTTAACTATCCTTTGTATTCCGACCGAACCCGCGAGTCACATGGCCGGATCAAAGGAGGAACTTGCACTTGGTTCATAGAGACCAACGCTTTTTTCCCCATCAAAAGAGGCACAACCGTTGATTCTTATCCATAGAATAAGGATTATCCTGTGACTTACTTCTTCAACTATCGTATCTTGAACAGAATTGAATTTTATTATAGAAATCCATCGATCCAACCTAACCCCATCCAATCCCATGGGTTAGCCAACCACTGTATTGATAGGATCCATTATAAAAATTTGGTTACGTTTTGTCCCGGGTACAAGGGAAAAGAGTTCCCAGGTCCCCTAGCCGGCTCTCATTACAAAAATTAAACAGACACAGCACTTACGCACCTAATATGAAATTGCCTTTTTATTGATAGGATCCATTATAAAAATTTGGTTATATTTTGTCCCGGGTACCAGGGAAAAGAGTTCCCAAGCCCCCTAGCCGGCTCTCATTACAAAAATTAAATAGACACACCACTTACGTACCCAATATGAAATTGCCTTTTTCTTAGATTCAACTATTTCCAAACATAATTGTAATAAAACCACAGTGTTTCCATCATAATCCTCAGTATTCTAGTTCCAGGGTCCAAATTCTAACTTTTTCAATTTTCAACCATGAAATCCAATTCCATTCATTCCTTCCTCAGCGTACCTATGGCATCATCGGCACAACCAGAACGCTCACCACATGGTCAGTCCCTCTAGGCTCACCTAGTACTTCACTCAAGGGCCTTTTCAATAGTTCCTAGCTCACAGTACCCAGGAGTATAATCACGATTTTTCCATAAAATCCATATAGACTCTCCATTGAAGATCAGCTAGATCAACCAACAAGATCCATTTATAAAAAAGTTGAAGACTAGCAAGGCCAATCAACCAGATCCATGCCCGTGTTCAGAAAACAACTCCAACTCATTTTCTTCCTCAACGCACGTGTAGGTATCCTGGGCAACCCAAAGCCCCAGCACCGTATGGTCAGCACCCTCTAGGCTCCTTTGCAAAGGTGACCTAGCGCTTCACTCATAAGCTGCTTCCTTGGCCCCTCACCCACCGTACCAGAAGCTCACCATTTTAACCGAGTCGAGGCTGGTCAAGACCTCGGCCGACCTTGCCACATGAGACATCCTTCTTTGACTCTCCGTCAGCTATTGTGTGCAACATTTTCCACTTAGGTCCTCATTCCACAAAATAGTCAAAATGCTTCCCAGCATTCTTGACGTAAAACAATCTTTAAAAAACAGGTTTCATATGCAAATATAGTTTCCAAGCAAAATTCCTATCTTTCCATATCATTCCTCATCATTTCGCATTACTTCACATCATTCCTCATCATTACTTCACATTATTTCTCATTACTTCACATCATTCCTCATCATTTCTCATTACTTCACATCATTCCTCATCATTTCTCATTACTTCACATCATTCCTCATCATTTCTCATTACTTCACATCATTCCTCATCATTTCTCATCATCCCTTATCTTTCGACATTATTCCACATCTTTCAACATCATTCCACATCAATTCACATCACCCCACATCATTCCACATCAATTCACATCATCCCACATCACTTCCATATTCATTCACATCATCCCACATCATTTTCACATTCATCCCACATCATTTCCACATTCATTCACATCATCTCACATCATTTTCACATTCATTCACATCATCCCATATCATTCCACATTCATTCACATCATCCCATATCATTTTCACATTCATTTACGTCATCCCACATCAATCCACATTCATTCACATCATCCCACATCAATCCCACATTCATTCACATCAAACCATATCAATCCACATTTATTCACATCATCCCACATCATTTCCACATTCATTCACATCATCCCACATCAATCCACATCACTTCACATCATTCCACACATCAATCTACATCAATCCTCATCAATCCACATCATTCCACACATCAATCCTCATCAATTCAATTTCTACAAACAAGATGGTCTCTTTTCGCTTTGAGCGAATCAGGTTTGATTATCAACTTTTCTTGATCTAGTTATTAGAATCTTTGTTCCACAATCAACCAGGTTAAAAGTACAGTTACTCTACTTTTCATACTGACAGAACTTTCTAAGTCTCGGCCATTACTTGGCTCAGTTAAGGGCAACTTTTTCTCGACTCAATTCAATTAAGTCTATATTTCCGTTCTCTTTTGGATCCTCGATTCTTTCAAGAATTCCAGATTCCTTTCCCAAGGATTCTAGGAATAAATCAGTCACAAGTATTTACATTCATCCAACTAAGCATGTTTCTGGTCTTTTTTCTGGGAAATCCTTTTCCCGTGTTCACAATGTACCCAAGACTATTTTTCGAGAATCTAGATGTATAATTCCAAAAGTTAAATATGTTCATGATTCCTCTTTCTGATTAAAATTTATTTATGTTTTCTCGATGCACCCCTATGAATATTTTCACATTCTTTTCTCTATTTTTTCAAAATAAAATATCATGAAAATTTCTCTTTTAGCATAAATTATTTATGTACACAAACTAATTCATTTTTATCTAAATGACTTATATTCATAATCCTTTCCATAATTCTCTATAAAAATTTATGCATAATCTTCTTTATTTTTCTGGCAATTGAATAATACTCAAAACTCCACTTTTAGCATAAAATTTATTATGCGTAAATTCATTTCATAATGATTAAAATTATGCCATAGTTTCCCTGCATTTTCTATAAAATGAGAATGCCTAAAATTCCACTTTTAACATAAGAAACCCATAAAATAAAATGCTTTCCAAGCATGAGGGAGGTTAGGAAGAAGATTAACATAAAAGAGAGAGAATAAACTTCATTGTTTAGGCTTACCCTTGGTTTGCTTGATTCTTTACCTTGCAAAAGTTGTGTAGCTCTCAATGAAGAGGCTTGGCCACTAAGAAAAAAGGGTAATCTTCAAGAGAAGAAGAGGTTTAGTGAAGCACCAAAGCTTCACAATGGAGAGGCAAGGAAGAGGGAAGAAGGAATTACACTAAATTGAAAATTACACTAGCATGTAAATACTCTAAGATGAAAATACAAAGGAATGGGGGTCTATTTATAGGTGAGGGAGGCCACCAACCAAGCCCAACTGGGCTCTAAAGGCTTCCAGCTTCAGTTTGATCCAATTTGGAAAGGTTTTGGACTAGTTAAACCCATTTTTTAAATCCAGTTTGATGAGAGATAAAATATCTACCCACTTTCTGATTTTTTTGAATAAAAAAATACCCCTTTTATGTGATTTCTAGGTGTCTCCTTGATGAGGGATTTTCTCTCTCCTGAACTGTCACACAAAGCCTCCCAAAAGTCTCCTAAAATATCTGAAAACTCATAATTATGGAACCTTCACCTCATGTGAGCCTTTCTTTATTATTTTCTTATGGATATTTCTAAATTTTTCTATTTTTCTTTTGATTTTATTTTCCAACCTTAATGGATAAGGATATCACATTTTTAAATTCAAAATAATTTAATAAGGCTTAGAACTTTGAACTAGGGGACTCCTTGGTTCACCCACCGTCCAAATCTAATGTAGCTTAGGAATTTCTGATTAAAATTATGTTTCAAGGGATCACTTCCTATTGGCTAGAAGAAAATACTTATCCAAAAATATTTCACAACTGTATTATCTCTCTCTATAATATTTTCTCTCTCTAGACCAAAACAGGGTTAAACAATATCTTTTTTCATTTCTGAAGGGGGAGATGATTACAAGAGACTGAAGGGGAGGTTCTTACATCTTTACATCATCAAAAGTTGGAGGGAGGAATCTCACAATGTGAAAGGAGCCAAGGATTAGGACTAGGATTGGGCATGCCTCTGGAGACATTAATAAGTGTAGTGTGAAAGGGTGGCCTAGTCTATAAGTGAATATGGGGCCTAATCTCTTATGAACTTTGATAATCGTGATAATGCAAGACATTTGCAATGAAGGAAACCTTGGGGATTACACTCATTAGCATGGGGTACACACATGACCCACTCATCATAGGGAGTAGCACCTATTGCACTCATAATGGAGTACACACATAGCTTCTTAAGAGGGAGAAGTTCACCATGGAAGCTTAGAGCTCTAAAAGAGTAAGAGTACTCATGAAAGTGTAATTATCAAAAAGGGGACAATGTCCATGAGCCCTATACCTAATATAGCCCAAGGCTCCCCAAAAGTACACATGTAAATATCTCTAAGCCCAAGTGTCTAGGCCCCTTTCCCCATGTGCATGTGCAATGAAGTAGTCCCCTCCTACAATGATTTCGTCCTCAAAATTGAAGGGTGGTCATGTCCAAAGAAAAGACATATACAAGTGGCTATGTACAAAAGCCAAAAATCACATCCATGACTGAATGTAGCGGAAGACCCATAGAAACATCCATATGTGACATGAATATGATGTGTCATCATAGCATGATGTCGGTGAAGAAGGATCTAAAGGTCGAAGCCGCGATGTGCCAAATGTATGTATGAACTCGGCAAATGATATGCATCGCCTCACCTGAAATGGTAAATTAAGATGACAAGCCAGAGTGATAGGGTATGAGCAGATGCCGCACGATCAGTATCTGGGATGGAGTCATAGTGATGTCGATGACGATAGTGGTGGATAGCATGGCGATCGTAGGTGGGGTAGAGGTAGTAATGGATCCCCATGTCTAAATGTGCTCAAGAATGCCACACCGCGTGTGGAAAAAGCACCAATATGCTCAAATGGCCACCCGCACGTGAACAAAGGTCAAAACAATGACCAAAATGATCAAAATGACCGCCCGTGCATGAACAAGGGTCAAAACTGAATGCAAATCACCACCAAATATCCAAAATAGTGCAAAATCAATCCACAAGGTAGGGCTCACGAGCGAACACCCTCAAATGCACCAAAGTGGCCAAAAAAACGTGCGTGTGAACGTCCCAAAAAACACCAAATCAACACTAAATCACCCAATATGTCAAGCGCACGTGAACACCCTCCACAAAATCCCTAAAAATGTATAAACACACCCACATCACAATGCATGTGAAATGAACCAATTGTAGGTGGCTGCACAACCATGTAAATGGGTAAAGAAAGAAATGTGAAGAGGTGTGGGCAATTGGAGTGTGGGCCAAAGAAATGGGTTGGACAAAGTGAGAATGGTGTGGAAGGTGGAAAATGTGAAAAGAAAAATAGAAAACCCTAAGGGCATCTTCAACTTTTATTTTTTCATTCGTGTTCTCCTTCTCACGCATGCACTTTCTCTCTTTCTCCACTCTGCACTCTCACACATTCTATTTCCCTTCCCAATGAGACCTAGAGCTCTTCTAAACTCAATGATGGTTAGGGCTTGTGTTATTGTAGACGTTGCGGCAATGTAGCCCTTATAGGGCGCTCACTCAAAATAAAAACGTGAAAGACCTGTAGGCCCTACACTGCTATTCTTGTTGTTACCGCAATTGTTGCGCTTTCAATTTCTTGTGGTATGGCTGCCATCTACTATGATTTGACACTGTTGTGCTGCCTATTTTGTGGGAATACAACGTTGAGCCGTTGTATAATGTCCACAACTAGGAGAAACAGAAACATCTGTACTGAAATAATGGCGAGGGTACATATGGGCACACAAGTGCTCACACCAGAGCTTGAACCTTGCTTTTGAATGTGTGTGGTGAGCCCTCCTCAAGCCTGTGAGATAGAGGATCCTGACTGCTACATAGCCTTTATCTCCCCCTTCACCAAACAATCCATTGACGCTATGGTTATGGAGAGACGTGGCTTGCACCTACGCGGCCCTCAACTCTGGACTTAAACAATGGAGGACTCGCTGCTTCGCTTCATTGTTAGCATGTTACTGTAAAAGAAATCTGCTAGCCTTCATTGCTGCTATAGTAGTTTTGGCGATGAGGTGCTTGATGATAGTGAAAACGCACTAGCACTGAGTTCTCAAGCAATGAAGGGTTAAACGATGCGCTGAGCTCTCTGCTATACTTTGGCTGCCACGGAAAGAACGATGTGCTGCGATGGATGAGCTGCCTTGAACACTGCCCCGCTGTAGCTAACGAAGATGAGAGAAAGCTAGCCTGGTTAAGCAATGCGCTGTGATTAGCTAAAACTGAGCGTGAACGCTAGCCACCACGACTATGCTTGGGGTTTTGCGTCCGCTTCTGAGCAAAACAAAGCAAGAGCTCTGCAACGCTACACGCCAAGGGCTGGTCTACAAAGCACTTTTTTTCTTTTTCTTGCAATCTTTACTGAGCTGAGACAAAATGAAGCAAGAGTGTAATGAAGCCTCCAAACAGACATTAACGATGCAATCTGGGCACTAAACCATTCCAGAGAGACCTTAGGCCTTCCTCCCGTGCAATGGTTGCCATTGTGCCAAACATCCCACGATTCTTCAGTGCTACAGCCCCATCCCCTTGTTGCAATGCTTTTCCTTGCAGTTGCAACCTGACTTTAGCTGTGTCAAGAGGAATAGTGCATGTCTCGGCCTAGCAAGCACTGAAGGCACTGCTAGCAAAGGTACCATCAACAGAAATTTGTTTCCTAGTGCGCGGGGTTGTGCTTGAGGGCCAACAGGAACAACAGCCATGGTAGGTGAAGGTTTTTCAATAGGTTTGCTGCTGTGGACTCTAAAGTGAAATGCTAAAAGGATTCTCTCAAAAGTTGCTTACTAATGTTGCCCCTGTGATGCAGAGGCTAGACGTTAACTGAGTCACTTGTTGAGCTGAATCAATAAGCTGAGAATGCTCATGCTAGAGTCTCTCTCTAGGCACACAGTCAATTGTAGTTCTTTTAGCACGTCTTCTCCAGCACTGCCATGGGGCCTGTCATCTGTTTCTGGTAATAGACCTCATGTGCTTTGTTGTTGTTGTTGTTGCGATGGTGAAATTTGAATCGAAATTTTTTAAGCTTATGGATTGCTTTTTTTTTTTCAAGATTAAGTTGTCTTATGATTTCCTGCAACGCCACCAAGTTGCTTAAGATTTTGATGACGTTTGCAACCCTTTGTTGGGACTGGTGGATGCTTTTCTTATGAAGCTATTTGCTAAATGATGCACTTGGCTGAACCTTTAAACCAATACCAAGGCAGTAAGGCTGTTCCAAAATTGCACTAAGAAACCATGTTTACACTCCAATGGTGCTCTGCAACCATTGTCATAGAGCTGCAAAAGCTAAATGAAGAGGCTGTGTGAATTGTTGCTGTTGTCAAGAGCTACTTGGTTATTTGTCATGATATTAGGCTTTGCTACTAGTGTTGCCAAGATCCTTTAATGATCCCTTGTCCAGCTAGATTAGAAGATCCCTATGCTGCCCAGCTTGTTGTAAATCCTTGAATGGAACTAGAAACTCAAGGCTTAATGATGCCAAAATCCAAGCTGCAAACTGTTTGTCTTCTCAAGCAAACTCTGTCCTATTGCTTAGAGATTTTCACAGTCAAGAAACCTTGTACGCAATTTATGAGAACCTTGTGGTGTATGGGGAACACTGGATCACACTAGTAGACTGGGTTCAATTCCCAGTAGGGCCATACTTGCAAACACAGTGCTAATCAATAAACTTTTGAATTTCTGCACTGGAAATTGTAAATCTTGTACACTTTTGTATCAACTAGTTATCCACATGCTCTCTGCATAATATTGATGCTTAGATCTGTGATATAACAACATGCTATACATCTTCTTCATGGAAATGTGCTAAAATGTTGTAATCCAGGGTATGTGCTTGTAAACAGTGTTTTCTCAACACTTTTCTTGCTTCCTTGTTATATACATTAAGATTATACTAATCTGTATAGATTTATACCACTCCAACAAATTTGTAATCTTTGTCTAACTTTTTTGCAAGAAAGTGACAAGATTAGAAAGATTTGATCAAGAATCACTTTTCTGTTTTTGCATCAAGGTTTGATTTCAACACAATAAACTTTACACAATCTGTAAACTGCTTTGTTTTGCACTGTAGATCTACAACAGAATTGTACTCTACACTGTTCTTGAAAATATGCACCAATCCTTGAAAATCTGTATCAATTGTACATAATCTTGAAATCTGTACCAAGATTCTGCACACTTTCTTGAAACTGTATCAAATTTCTGCACACTTTCTTGAAACTGCATCAAATCTCTGCACACTTTCTTGAAAATGCACCAAATTTCTGCACAGCAATATGAAATCTGTACAGCAATCTGAAAACTCTACACACCAATCTAAAAACTCTACACACCAACCTTGATTTTTTGCACGACAATCTTCTTCTTGCAATCTTTCTCCAAGAACTCCAAGATTTGGCAATCTAAGGTTTGATCTTGAAGAAATAAGGGCTTTAAGGATTGATATTTGAAATTGTAGGCTCTCTACTTAAGATAATGCAAGAAAATCATTCAAAATTGGTTTTACAAACCCTTATTTTAAAAATCAAGAAAATTTTCATGGAAATCAAGATCAAGAAGTTCAATAAATCAAACAGTAAAGTGGATTAGGGTTTTAAAAACAATGATTAATACAAATTTAAAAATAATTAACATAAATTTCATCGTTAATCTTATCAAAATAAGAAATTAGCAAATTTGAAAACTGTGTAAAATTAATTTTAAAAATGATTAACACTAATTAAGATTAAGAAAATACACTTCAAAAAATTAGATTAATAGTAATCTAAAAATGATTATCATTAATCAAGATCAAGAAAATGCATTTTAAAAATTAGATTAAGCATAATCTGAAAATGATTATTTCTAATCACTCCCTAAGCAAGGATCTAAGCCAAGGGCTCTGATACCAATGCAATGAAGGAAACCTAGGGGATTGCACTCATTAGCATGGAGTACACATGACCAACTCATCATAGGGAGTAGCACTTATTGCACTCATAATGGAGTACACACATAGCTTCTCAAGAGGGAGAAGTTCACCATGGAAGCTTAGAGCTCCAAAAGAGAGTGAGTACTCATGAAAGTATAATGATAAAAAAGGTACAATGTCCATGAGCCCTATACCTAATATAGTCCAAGGACCCCCAAAAGTACACATGTAAATGTCCCTAAGCCCAAGTGCATAGGCCCCATTCCCCACCACGGGCATGTGCAATGAAAACTACTTCATTACAACATTACTCTCTTTTCTCTCTAAACCTAGACTAATATCCTTAATCATGATAATACAAGACATTACTCTCTTTTCTCTCCAAACCTAGACTAATCTCCTTAATCTAGGCTAATCCAAGGCTAAGCTAGATGTTGCTTCCTTTCATTGATATCAAAGCTATGCTTTTGATTCATTTCTAGTATTTTCTTAAGTTCTCTTGGTTTTCTTGAAGTTCTTGAAGTTCTTGATCTTCTTGACATTCTTGAATTTCCAAAAATCTCTTGGAAATCTTGATCCTAACATGGAAATGCTTCAAGTATGGATGTTGTGATTAATAGAAGTGTTGAAAAATTCTTGGATTTCTTGATTGTTTTGACCTTTCATGATTTTCATGATTTTTTCTTGGATTTCTTCAATAGATTTGATGGTTCTTGATTTGGAATGAGAAGATAGCATCGAATTTGTGCAAGGTTTGATGAATTTGGGGGTAGTGGGGATGCTGGAAGTTTGATTTTGAATTAAGATGGAGTAAAATTGAGGATGAGGGTGACCAAATTTAGTGAGACGACCAAAATTGGGAAAGAATTGCTCACGATATTTTGAGGTTTTCTTCTCTGTGTCTTTTCTCTCCAATGAGGTTTCCATGGCTATCTTCAGTAAAAATGGCACGATTTCCCTTGAGTGGCGAATACAAGTGTAGGGCTTCAAACAAGGGGCCTCTTGTGGTAAGAGCCACACTCTACAGTCGGTGTCTATAGATCCCGCAGCGCCTACTGTGAGCTGCTATTTGCTATGCGATAAGCAAAGAGGAAGCTCAAATGACGCCTCCTGTTGTGCAATAAGCAAAAGAAAGGGCAAAAGTGACTATTTGCAGTAATCTAAGATGACCTACGCAAGCAACACCAATGCCATCTAGGAGATTCCCTTCTTCTTTGGCTCAATAGTGATTTTCTTGTGGTAATGGAGCCTCCTCATCTTGCCTTGAGCAAAAATGTGGTAATTTTGGCTTCAACATTGCTTGGGAATGATTTGTGCACTTGCATTTGGGGTTTTTGGTTGTAAACAAAATAAAGCATAAAATTAGGGTTTCATAAACTTAATTGATGGTTATTGCTCCATTAGCATCATTGGCTTGCCTATTAGCCAAAATCACATGCTATTTTTGTTGAATGGTGGCCCATACCACTCTTATGCTTCCATTTGAATAAGGATTAATCCATACATAATATTGGAGATGCTACATGCATGATTGCAATCTAATGGGATGTCTTGTTGTCATCAGCTACTATCACATGCTATGCATTGACACATTGAGCTTCACATATCCCCATTGAGTGCTAAGCTTTCTCCATTAAGGTGAGTTTTAGCTATAACAAGGATTGGAAATTTGGATGGTTTCAATGGATTGGCTTGATTGAAGGCATTGTGGTGAGAAGGTGATTTCATTGAGCTTATTGGATGCATTATGATGGATATGGCATTTACTTATGCCTTATTTGGCTACCTTCCATGTATTTCTTGAGCCCATGGTGAGGGGCTTTGTATTGGAACCATTTGGGAAGGCAAAAGGCTATTGGATCCATATGTTGGTGATGATTTAGCACGTTTCTATAAATGCCATTGGTATGTGTCTCGTGCTCTCATCCATTTCTATGCTTTCCATTTCTATGCTCTCATCCATTTCTATGCTTTTCATTGATTCTTGCATCATTAGAAAGCTAGTTATGTGGTGAGGGTACCTTGGCATTTGGTTGGAGAGGCCAAGGAGAGCGTTTGCTTGAATCTGCCTCTTACTGTGTGAGTGTCGTGGAAAAGTGGTAAGATAGATGATTAGATCTTGGTGGTAAATACATGGCCTAAACTTGTGCCTTCGGAATTCAAACTTGGGTACAAGGGTTGGAAGATCTTGGCTAGGAGATTAGCAAGCTTCGACGCACTTCATTGACATTGTCACATTCTCCATTGGTGGATTGCAATTCCATGTGAAAGAAGTGGCAATTTGGCAAGACAATTGGCAAGGGCAATATGTAGTGTTTTGTTTAAGATTTGGATTGCCTTTGTGGTCAATTGATTTGCACAGCAGCTGGCATTGTATTGCCATTGGGTTGCATTTATGTGGTATTGCATAAAATATTTGAGATTTGTGCCAAATTACAAAGGAGATGCTATCGAAATTTGATCAAAATCCATGCAAAGCTGCAACCTGAAACCCTAATTCAATCCATGACTGAAGGGGCTGATTTGAAGGATGATACATAGCTTGAAAGCTTGAACCAAGGGCTACAATTCAAGCTATCAAGCACTCAATTCCAACAACAATTGCTTGTCCAACTGGAAGATCTTGCAAATAGGTCAAAGTGTGGCCCAATCCAAAACAACACCATATATTGGCAAAGTGAGCATAGGGTCATCTTACCCATACCCCAAGCTTCCTATCAAGCTTTTAACCTCACCATTAGGACACTAGAGCTAACCCCGCTAGGCCCATTTTCCTACCGGATACCCTGTTTATGCATAAATTAGGGTTTGTGGACTGAAATAATTTTTAAGAATTGTCAGAGGGCCAAGTGTGCCAGTGTGCACATTGGGTACTCTTGAAAAAGCTGAGACCCAAACAGAGGATAAAAGTGAATGGGAATATGAAACAGAAACTGGATTTGAAACCGAGTCAATAATCGAAACATCCATGGTTCCTTTGGAAGATTCTATCATGGTATGGTTAGATTTCCCTATAGGCCATGTTCAGTGCAAACGCACATTGATCCCTTGAGCAAGTCATAACATCATGAGACAATAAACACTTGGGTGTCATTGGGATAACCTAAACTCATCCGTACAAGCAATAATTTTGCAAAAGGAACCAATGAACAAAACATTGAAGTTCCATGTTACTTTAGATACACTACTCAAACAATCTATGGTGATATGGAATATTATCCAACACGAGAACACAATCTCATGACCCTCGAGCTATGGGATTTGTTAGGTCAACCAACATTCATGGCACATCCTGAAAGAATACACTATACACAAGACTTGAACATGCCATGTTTGGGGTACTTTGAACATACAATGTATATTGAAACTAACTCCCTCACTTGCAAGTTTTTTGTGGTTGAGTATGTGTTGGAAGAAAATTTGATCTTGGGGCATAAATGGACTATTACTGCCCAAGCACCACTATGCTTTGCTAGCGATAGAGTCATGATGGTTAACGAGATAAAAAATTGACAATACCATACTGCCAGGAAGAGGATCCAACTTTAATGGATATCTATGATGTTGAATGCAAAAGGATACAAGCCTCTTCCACAAAAGCCCCTCTACACAATGACCTACCACCATCTGCGTCAACCAACTCCAATAAAGCCTCTACTTCTTCAACCCCATCCTCACCTACGAAGTTCGATGCCAAGACCTTGCAATCAATATCTATTCATGAAGAAGTTCCCACAGCCAAACCATCTATCTCTAGCAAGGAACTCAAAGAAAAGGCCCCAGATCCTATGTATCTTTATCGACAAACCTCATCAAAGGAGACAACCACATGCTCAAAGGCCTCATCATCGATAGCCACTCCACAAGAGACTCTAACCTCATCATCAACAATGCCCAATGAGTCTCAAACCTGCCACATCAACCCTAAAGAAAACTCCACTAGGACTACCACAATCACGATATCTTAATAGTATCAAAATGTGGATAGAGAAGCAGCTATTTGTAGCACAAGGCTACTATGAAGGTGCCAATCAAATTTGGGTGCCTCGACAATCAAAGCCTCTTCCTAAACTTAGCACTCGAAAGCCAAGGAAAAAGAAAATTACTCCACAACACCATCCACAAAAGCCTATGCGAGTTCCTCAAATAACTCCACCAATGCAACAAGTGTGGGTACCAAAAAACTGCTCTGCAAAAGCACACAAGGGTACTACCAAAGAAATACCAAAGCTTGGGTCCCCAAGCGCATCACAAAGTCCCCTAAGCTTGCACAAAGAAGAAAGCCTCAATACCAAGCACATCGACAACCAAATTATAGTGTTCGTCAAAGATGGGTGCCTGTGCATGTACTTCAATAACAAGGATACTATGATGGTAATTCCATCATATGGTTGCCAAAATCGAACAATGTGAAGAAAACCTCACCACCGACTTCAACCCCAACAACTTTACCTATAGTTCGATAAGAATGGAGGCCCAAGCAACAGCAAGCAAATCCCTCAACCACTCTCGTGCATTCAACACCACCAACACAAGAGCTTGTCTGTTCAAGCAAACAATCAGCAGTCTTCCCTACTGCCTCGACATCATTTCAGCAACAAATTTAAGAAGCAATACAAAGAATTAGGAGCACATCAATAACAGAATAACAATGCTCTTGTCACCCCTCTAGAAGTAAGAAATGAGTGCATAAGAAGTTGTTGCTTGCAAATCATGACATAGATGACCCATAAAATAAAATAAAAAAGGGGTCAAAATTTGCAAATTCACGGAATTCCATCTCACGGAATTACAATTCAAGGAGTTCCATCTCACAGCTTAAGAACCTGCACTTTCACAATTTAAGCCTCATCTACGGATTAAGCCATATCACACAATAGCCACTATATATTTGTTAAGCTTATTGCTAACTATCCTTTAGCTAAATTAATGTAGCAGCTGCTCCATGAGTACATATCCATACTCATGTACTAGAGAACATTTCCACCAAAGTCTCACCATCAACAACTTCTAGGTACATCTCTGGATGGGGGGCCATGGTAGGTGAAAGCCTAGTCAATGGTATAACCCATTGCCTAGAATTTTCCTTCAAATTACAAACCTCTCTAAACGATGCCACAATCTTCACAACTCAATGATTGTTAATCCCTAGTGAAGATCTGTATATTAGCCTCGCAAGCCGATGTAATTCTTTCAATCCTCACCAACTAGTGGCTACTTCAACACACAGAGCAGTTCAATAAGAGTCTATATGACTCAATTCTTGTACTTCATGTAAATTTGCTTCATATAAGAGTACTTAAATATGAATAAAAACATAAAAAGCACATGGACAGAAGAAGACAGGATCAGGTCCTACTCAACAATATTTGACAAGAATCTTGCCACACAAATTCTGATGATTAAGTATACGTTCCTCCGGATCCTTCTCTCTCTTCTCTCCCATTATTAACATCTCTTAGTGTCCCCCACCACTATTAAAAATCACATGTAACCTTGTGCCGATGATTGCCAAAAACAAAGTGAGCCCAAAAAAAAAGGAGAAAGAAGAAAAGAAGAAAAGAAGAAAAGAAAAAAAGAAGAAAAGAAAAAAAAAAGAGGGCTCACACAAATATAAAAATACAATCATTCATAAAAACCCCCACCCCGTTAGGAATTCCCAATACACCACTAACCTCTTCATTCACTAACTAGATTTTCTTATTTCCTCCGGAGGAACAAAGACCATTGAATGTCATTCAACATCAAAGCCATCGACAAAGCTTGTTCACTCTCCCCACACAAAGGTCTTCACGGTGATCATGCGGACACGATCATCATCAGAAGAGGGGGATGTTAATTCAATTCTAGGATTAACAAGAGCTACCGCCATTATCTTACATCAAGGAGTCACAGTAGATACACCAAAGGAACATACATTCAAGATATAAAGCAATAGTGTCCAAAGCTACAACTTGGACGGGCGCTCGTAATGGTGTGACGGAGTATTTATGGCGATTCCCGCTTCAAGAGCGCGTGTTAGCAAGTTAGGATAAAGTCCTAAGTGATGTACTTTATGGATATAGTATGAGAGTAGTCATTGTAATAGCATGAGGCCTCTTATGAGCCTAAAGTGCGCGGTCGGCCATAGTTTGAGTGGGTGTGAACACTTATGGCCATGTATATAAGTGAATTTCTCTCATAATACAACATACTCTCCCATTGTGCAATTGAGTCTTGCTCTTACTAATCCTCTTGCTAATATCTCTCCCTAATGCATGCTAGTGAGTGTGTGTGAGTGAAGTGAGGTGAGAGGAGGGACGAGGACCCGTAGTGCAATGCGGCGGTGTGACAACGCTCGCGCGGGAGACGCGGTGGAATTGCTTCTCAAGGAGTTGTAGAGCTTGGAGACCTCAAGGGTTACGAGCTCGGCCATTAGAAATATCCTTACGACAGTTGCGGTTCACCAGGTAATCTCTTTTTTGATGTGTTTCAAGGAGGGTTAGGGTGAGCCATAACACATGCTTGATGGAATGGACCAAGATTTCCAACACATAGTGGATAAGTCCCCAATGCCTCGATTAAGAAGAATCATTGTATATTTTCTAACTTGGAACAAGAACTTGGCAACAGCAATAAAACTTATGGTGAACCAATGTTGCATGTATATGCACCAAACACATTTTAAGCAAATGAACCACAAGATGGTAAGCCTTTTTGTTGGTTCACCACGTGCAAATACATTACATGCTCTTCAAGCTAGTATGCAGTATGGTGATCAAAGTCATGGACCTATGCTTAGAAAGGGGAACTTACCTCCATATTCAATGCAACAAGGTGGAACTTATGTGTTTGGTATGCCTATGCATCAAAGTGGTGCATATGGGACAAGTGTGTTGGGGAGGCCAATGCAACAAAGCAGGGCAAATGTATTTGGTATGTCTATACAGTAAGTTGATACATATGGATCATCATTTATACCGTGTAAAGCACTTTATATTGAGTAGAAAAGGGTTTATGCCAAGCATATAGATCAAAGACACCTAGGACTCTTCGTCTTGGAGCTCCGTAGACACAGAGAGTCCCTACTACACCACACGCTTGCAGTAACAAGGGGACCGAAGCAAAGAACACTTACAGTCTTCTTCTGTGCAGAGACTTCTAGTGCAGTCCCCCTCCATCTGGATCCCATGCAGAGACCTCTATAGCAACCTCCACCCCCTATCACCTGAATCCCAAGCAGCATCAATTCAAGCCTGATCAAGAGGAGTGAGATTAGACAGAGCCACTGAGCTTTGTAGAGCACGGGGGCCTCACCCACGACCCCGATAGATCAAGAGGAGGGAGATTAGACACAGCCACTCAGCTTTACAGAGCACACAAGCCTCGCCCACGACCTCGATACTTCAAGTAGATCACGGCCATCATCTCCCACCATAGGAGGACCTTCTCTACCAGCTCAGTCCCACCACCCCGAGCACCATGTAGATGAGGCATGTAGATGAGGGGTATATTAGAATGAGGGTAGAGACCTATACGCTCTTAGTTCTGGTACCAATTTTGGATTTTCATTTTTAGTTCCTAGCATTTCCATTTTATGTAATTCAGACATTGTATCACATGGACTTGATGTAATTATTTTGGTTTCATAAGTCATTTTGGACTTTTGAAGATGCTAATCTCTCTCTTTCTCTCTCTCTCTCTCTCTCTCTCTCTCTCTCTCACACACACACACACAAGCATAGTCAGACATTAGGAAACATTTCTTTCATGTTTTAGAGAAATGTGAAACCTTCCATCAACTTCTTGCACTTGGCATCAAGAAACCTGTGCATTAGGCACTTCCCACCTTACTAGAGTGTCATCAACAAATGCTTAACATTGTGAAGGAGACACTTGTGTATTGTTTTGCACTAGCCTCCCTAGGATGTTTTAGCATCATCATCATCATCCTCTCTCTCTCTCTCTCTCTCTCTCTCTCTCTCTCTCCGGTAACCGTATAATACAAGTAACATGCTATCATAGCCCACTTTTTATCTCGACAATGAGGGTATAAGTATTGTACAATACTGTTGATTATACTCTAACATGCTATCATAGCTGGATGATGGGGGTTTCCATTTGTTGCATGGAGGTACCAACCACTGGTTGTATTGTTGCCAAGTGTTGAAACCCTCCCACATTCTTGTAAGGTGACTTGGAGATCCTTTTCCAAAGCAGAATGAAACAGTCTTGCAAAGTGCAAGCATGTCAATTGGCATTAGAGCAACCGTTCCAAGCTGCACCCTGGACATTCTTCAAGGCTCCCTTGAACCCATGAAGCATGTCCTTAAACAACCCCTTCTCCCCCAAACACAATTCACACTCATATATGAATATATAGATGCCCATGAATCTACAAATAATCATCATCCATACATAACGAGTCAACATTACCCAAGCCCATCCTATCTTCACATGCATATATGTGAGTCACACATCCCAACCTTGTCAAAAGTCATATGCAATAAAAACTTCAAAACAGCAAGGACTTTTGAAATAATTCCAGCACCAAAAATATGAAACCTAGCCAGAGCCCCATTTAACCCAAAATGTGAAACATAGCCAAGTCCCCATATCCTTCATTGCAAATACTTGTATGGATGATGATTATTTGTAGATTCATGGGCATCTATATATTCATATATGAGTGTGAATTGTATTTGGGGGAGAAGGGGTTGTTTAAGGACATGCTTCATGGGTTCAAGGGAGCCTTGAAGAATGTCCAGGGTGCAGCTTGGAACGGTTGCTCTAATGCCAATTGACATGCTTACACTTTACAAGACTGTTTCATTCTGCTTTGGAAAAGGATCTCCAAGTCACCTTACAAGAATGTGGGAGGGTTTCAGCACTTGGCAACAATACAACCACTGGTTGGTACCTCCATGCAACAAATGGAAACCCCCATCATCCAGATATGATAGCATGTTAGAGTATAATCAACAGTATTGTACAATACTTGTACCCTCATCGTCGAGATAAAAAGTGGGCTATGATAGCATGTTACTTGTATTATATGATTACCGGAGAGAGAGAGAGAGAGAGAGAGAGAGAGAGAGAGAGAGAGAGAGAGAGAGAGAGAGAGAGAGAGAGAGAGAGAGAGAGAGGATGATGATGATGATGCTAAAACATCCTAGGGAGGCTAGTGCAAAACAATACACAATTGTCTCCTTCACAGTGTTAAGCATTTGTTGATGACACTCTAGCAAGGTGGGAAGTGCCTAATGCACAGGTTTCTTGATGCCAAGCGCAAGAAGTTGATGACATTTCTCTAAAACATGAAAGAAATGTTTCCTAATGTGTGACTATGCTTGTGTGTGTGTGTGTGTGTGTGTGTGTGTGTGTGTGTGTGTGTGTGAGAGAGAGAGAGAGAGAGAGAGAGAGAGAGATTAGCGTCTTCAAAAGTCCAAAATGACTTATGAAACCAAAATAATTACATCAAGTCCATGTGATACAATGTCTGAATTACATAAAATGGAAATGCTAGGAACTAAAAATGAAAAGCCAAAATTGGTACCAGAACTAAGAGCATATAGGTCTCTACCCTCATTCTAATATACCCCTCATCTACATGGTGCTCGGGGTGGTGGGACTGAGCTGGTAGAGAAGGTCCTCCTATGGTGGGAGATGATGGCCGTGATCTACTTGAAGTATCGGGGTCGTGGGCGAGGCTTGTGTGCTCTACAAAGCTCAGTGGCTGTGTCTAATCTCCCTCCTCTTGATCTATCGGGGTCGTGGGTGAGGCCCCCGTGCTCTACAAAGCTCAGTGGCTCTGTCTAATCTCACTCCTTTTGATCGGGCTTGAATTGATGCTGCTTGGGATTTGGGTGATAGGGGGTGGAGGTTGCTATAGAGGTCTCCGCATGGGATCCAGATGGAGGGGGACTGCACTAGAAGTCTCTGCACATAAGAAGACTGTAAGTGCTCTTTGCTTCGGTCCCCTTGTTACTGCAAGCGTGTGGTGGACTCTCTCTCTACGGAGCTCCAAGAGGAAGAGTCCTAGGCATCTTTGATCTATATGCTTGGCATAAACCCTTTTCTACTCAATAAAAAGTGCTTTACATGTTATAAAAGATGATTAAATATTTACATGATCCAATTAAAAAATATATATGAAGTAATATTAAACGGTGTGGTTAATAAGGGTCTACATTACCTTAGCAAGACTTTTACTAGGTTTTCTTTGTAGGGTTAGATTGCATGCATGATTTAAACTTAGCTCGAAGATCATCATGTGTTCTTAAGAGGAAGAAGATGATGAATTGAAGCCAAAAGATAAAGTGAGGGTGGTTTACAAACCTTCGGGTGGGGAGATGGCCAAAAGATAAAGTGAGGGTGGTTTACAAGCCTCCCGGTGGGGAGAAATGCATTGATGATGGCCGATCAAGAAGAGGATTTGAAAATAGAAAAATTGCTTTTGGATTTGGCGTGGTTTTTGCAAGTGGTTTTCAAATTGAAAAAGTGGTATTCGACCTTGGAAGGACCATTAGGTAATAGATTTATGGGCTTTTATTACCCATTGGACAGAAATATGCCTTTCTTAAAAAACCTTAGACTTTATATGTTTGTATGAAAAATTTTACCTTTGGCCAAGCTCTTCCACTTCTTTATCCACTAGCTCTTTACCACTTCAATCAATATGCAATTACTCTTAGCTCTGATACCACTATTGTGGGATGTTGGCATGAACCCATAATAATGATTGCAATAAATAAAATATTGAAGATAAATAAAACAAACAAAATACTCAATACATAATATTGGGTCCAATTTGTCCCCACACAAGAGTGAGCCCACGCTTCCTCTTGGTATACTTAAATATATTTCATGGATAGCATTTGGGGCTCAAAAATAGTATGCTTTACAAAAACGTCAACTTCTTCAAGAATGGTATTGTTCAAAAGTAACTTACTTTAAAAATAGCTTTCCTTAGCGTGCAAGAGGTTTCTTTAAAAAATAGGTGTGAGCCTTGAACCTTATAAAAATGCACGTCTTGAAAAATAAACTATGCACAAGGGAGCTTTCCCATGTTCCAATTAACATATACACATTGCTAATAAATATGAATAGTGTGTCCAAATAAATTAATGACGCTTATTGTCACAAAATTAAATATTTTTTATCGATATTCAAAATTAGTCATCTTAAGATATTTCCTGACCAACACCAGCTTGCCTCCATTATCAGGTCCAATGATCTGCACTTGCATCAACTAAACCGATCAATTAATAAATTATTTGATTAAAAATAAACATCCATGTGAAATTTCATATCAATAAGATGATGCCATCAATACTCCCACGCATGTACGAATTCACTCACGTATGCGTAAGTAAGTTACAACCACCTAGATTTAGAAAGGCATCCCAATCTAAACCCGTCTAAAAGAATTCATAATATAAAAACCTGGAAATATAAATATTTCATGAATTCTTTTAAGAATCCATAAATTACACAACATAAGAATATATAAAAAGCATGCAAGCAACATGTGCAATCCAATGGCTCAGGTTTCTTAGACAAGCTCGTCTGCTCTCCACAAATCAACATCCTATTCTCAAGTGGTGGGCCTCTTTGAGGTGACTTCATCAACAACAAGCACAACTTAAGCAACTCCTTCCAACATCACAACTCTAGCAAGTTCAAGCAAAAGTGGTGTTCCCCCTCGTAAACATCACATTCAAGCCTTATCTCTACAATAAACATAGCTAGCCCACATTAGCATTCCATTTCGTGCTTCAAATTATTTTGGTGACTGTCTTGTGTGCTTTAATGGTCACTTCATGAGCCCACTCATCCTTCTGTAAAATCCTAAGGAACCTATAGTGTATGTAAGGTCTTACATCAAATTACCCTATTCAAAAGATGAGCTCTATGAGCATTTATAAAAGTAGACATAAAAATAAAGGATAGTAATAATTCTTGTTCTTCCATCTTATTTGCAAAAAAAAAAAACATTGTTGAAATTAAATGACCCAAGTCAAGAAAAAAGCGGAGTAATAATTGAAGAGCAAAAATAAGAGAAATATATAAATGAGTGTAAGTTCAATTACACTAAAGAGGCATTGGAGCATACACCACAACCCTAGTATAGGCTGCTGTAGAAACAAAATGCCTACTACTGAAGATGTATGAAACGAGTTTGCTGCCAGACTACCAAGGTGGGGACACTAGATTAGATAGGTTTGAAAAGATGAGACTCAAAATCACAATAGGTTTGAAAAGATGAGACTCAAAATCACAAGAGTATCAGGAGAAGAACACGTGCCAAATCAAAAAGTCCCATTGGTCAGCACAACATATAATGGAGCATAAATAAGTAGGCCGGTGGGATCAAATTGGCAGACTGAACCTCAACATAAGCAAACGTGGTAACAACAGGAACATCCCTTTCTCATGGTGTCTAGTACATATCTATGGAGGGGGTTGTGGGTTGTGGTTTGCAACATCAACAGTTGGTATAGCCCTTTAAAATGACAAATTAAGCATGGCTGTTTCACCTAGAAGCACAGGCATAATCACACCACTGCACCATGTGCACGCACACGCAAACACACCAATGTACCATACCCACACATCAACTACCTTCAATCTATCTTGTATCACCCGCAAAATCAATTCCTTTTGCATTGCATGACCACCTCTACCCACATCAAGCTTAGAATGTCCCCCAACAACAATCACGCACGGAGAGAGCTTCAAAATACCCCAATCTCACATCAAAATATGCCTCCAGTGTGCTAACCATGAAAACGTGCAATTTTTATGGCATAGAAACGTAAAGTTGCTCTGAGAACCTCACCATTGCCTGGCAGTAGAACCTGAGCACCTCAACAGCTCATTCAGATCCTGAACAGCCCCTAAAGAAGTTTGCCCAATACCAGTACATGAGGCTTAAGTAAGGTTCTTGGAATCAAGATATATTTATCACAACATACCAGGGCGCCATAATTCTTTTCCAAAAAAACTTACGGAAACTTACGTAAAAGGGAGACTCAGGATCAAATCCTGTGCCCATCCAGTGCCTGGACAAAGGACCATGAGGGAGAGATCTGCCCCCTTTTCACAGGCATAGGTTACATCTGTAACCACCCTCAGCATCTCCACTATGAGCCCCACAGTAATACAGGTTGATTGATGCTGTTAAACCTCGAATCATTGAGAAGCACACACCAGTATCAGGTATCGCCCAACAAATCTGCTGAGCTTGGACGATGAATACTGCCCATTCATCTGGGAATTTACAGTAACCATCCTTCGTGCAACTGTGAGTGAGTGAAACCCCTTGAAGGGCAGCATGCTTGGTCATAATATGGACCAAATAGAAAACAGTCCCAACTCACAACACAGCATTCAAAACAACGATCGCTTTGATCACAGGGCTCCACCACATCCATTAAAAGAAAACATACACACTTGTAGTAAAATCCAAACCACCTGCAAGGTGGTGCACGCACCCTATGGCATCTTTTGACAGGAGAGGGGCATGGATGATATCTTTTAATTAGAAAACCATGTATGTAATGTACAGGCATCTATCAATCCACATACCTGTAGATACACTAAAAGAGCACTAAGAGAGAGAAAGCTGTGTATATCAAGCCACAGGTATAAGCTACAAGGCTTCTGTGCTCCTCGGCATGTGGTGCCACCACAACCAACAGGCTAGAGCATGCCCTTGTACACCAGATCACAGCAAGGCAGGCGATTACAAGAGTTGTCGGTCCACTACGTGGCAGAAAAAGAGACAATGCCGAAAAAATCACCATGGGCAGAAGACAATAGCCCACAAAGCTCAAGCAGCGGTAAAGGTCTAGGCTTCCATTTCTTCCCGCCAACATGTTGAACACAAAGTAAAGGAAGAGTGATGCCACTGCAAGCCATCCTAGAATGACCCCAAAGTGAACCTTGCCTCCAAGAAGCTGAAAGAGGCCAAAAAGCATAAAGAAGATGAAAGGACCTGAGAGATCACCGTCTTCATGTAGATCAGCATTGAGCCGGATGGGGTTGAGCACGGAGAGGGTCTTGCGCATGATGTGGGATGTGTTGATGCCAAGCTCTTCCAGCAATGGTGCCTCATCTTCAAAAAAACCCGTGGTACGGAAGACACCACCAGGAGGGGGAGGGCCATATGATGATGCCTGGGCAGAGCTCAGATCGAAAGACAGAAATGGCAAACCGCCCGAACCTCCTGCTGCGGCTGGACCTGTGGCCATGGATGGGGGGCGCATCTGAGGCTGAATCGGCTGAAAAGCAGGCTTTCGCTGTTGCGGTAAAGTGATTCCCACATGCGAATCCATGGCTCCAGACGTGTCCCTGTATCCGTTCATCCTCAAAGCCCTAAAATCAGTCCTCTGAAACCCTAAAGTTCGGCCGAAGTCCTGGAGTCCTGTGACGTCTCAAACCCTGGAATGAAGACAATCGCGTGAAGCCCCGGAATCTTGTTCAAAAGTCCTCTGAAACCCTAAAACAGTCTTCCGAAACACTAAAAATAGCCGTCCAGAACCCCCAAAACGGTGCTCTACAACCAGAAGTCCAGTCGAAACCCTAGAGCGGAAACAGATCTGCAAAAAACGTAAGCGCAAAACTAAGAAACGGTTGAGATATTATCTCCGGGGAGAAAGCATATACAAAGACCATGAAGTGAGGCTGTTCAGCTTCGCCTACCTGTGGCAGAAACAGCGCGAAACCCTAGAATCGACGGCAAACCCCTAACCTCAGCAGAGAAAGGAAATCAGATCTGCAAGACAATATCACGCACAGAACTCAAATAAGGCTGGGTTCAGACCTTGGCGGCACCCAGCTCTCAGGACAAATATGCTGCGCCTTCCCAATTCACACACGGAACGGCCCTCCTTGCTGAGTTTTAATGAGCAGATCCGAGACGTTGCACACTCATCTTGGTTTCTTGCAGTGGCGGGAGATCATCCTCATGTGATGCGCTAAACTTTTTGTTTTTCGAGCCGGGGTCAGAAGCGAGCACGCTCGTTCTAAGACTCGAACAGAGAAACGCTTTTGTCACATTAGCTTCGTCATCTCTGTCGTGTAGACGGTTTCGCTACTTCCTTAAGGCATGACGAAACCTTGCTTGTCGCGGGTGGAGTGCCGGGGGCCTCCTTGTTGTGCTGTTGACAGAGAGCTCTCCAATCTTCCTATGCCAACTCACACACAAGCCCCGCCCTATGCCTTTTTGTTGTGGCTGCCATTCAGTCTGAACCCAACCTAAAAGTACCCTTCAAAAATGTATTTGTATATTCTTATGTATCTCTTATAAAAAAAACACAACTCAAATCTTTATAAATAATAAAACTAAATTGGTATAAAACTTGGGCCAAAAAAGGAATTTTGTATTGCAAAATTTTTCTATATATCATGTATACATACAAACAAAGTTTAAATCCTTGAGATTAAAATAGAATAAACTTTACAAGTTACAATAATTTGGGCCAAGAAATAGATAGCATCGTGGAATTTGCATTGTTGCATACATAGAATTTCACTCAAAAGTGGGAAAAGGCATAACCTTGAAAGAAATCCAGGCATAGTTTTTTCATGACAATCCACCAAAATCAAACATCATAGATCTTGCACTCCTTTGCATCCTTCCAAATTTCAAAGACTCGATCCCACTCAACGTTATCCAACATTGGACTTGTCAATAATACTCTCATTACATCATCGAGAGGCTTAATTGTTAACCTAGTTTGCATCGTTCTTTATCAAGTTCATTTTTGAAAATCCCTCACATGTCATCGTGCTTGCTGGGATGATAATAATTGATGGAGTAGCTTTAACATTTTGGGAAAGCTATCTTGCCAATCTATCATCTTTCAAAAAGTTCCCCATGCACCTTGCATAGTAAAGCCCTCATAATTTAAATACAAAGTATCAACAAATGTATACAATTCCCGTTCACATGTCTTTTCATCAATCAACAAGAATGACTTCTCCTTATTACATTGAAGATGCTACAAGAGTTTATCAAATCATTGCTTTGTATTTCCTTCTCTTGTGGCTTCATCTAGTGCATAATGGCATGGACTAAACAACTTCACTGCATTAAAAAGAGACAGGTCATGGAAACGAGCATTCAATCCATCCACAAGTGCCTGAATATGTTGTTTGGTCAATGTAATGCAACTCTCCATGGATCCATCTATTACGGCCTTGCATTTGTTCTCTTGTCTGAAAAGTTGCATCTTTCTTCTCGTTTTATTTTGGAATTTCTTTGAAGCATAGATCATGTTGATGCACATTACCATCCTTGTCTTTTATTTCGAAATAGCAGTCATTAAACCAACAACTCTTTTATTAACTTGACCATAAGACAACCACCTTATGCTATGGATTTGGAGAACACGATGTGCATCAAATTTCATAATGTCTAAAAGACCCATTAACTCACCATTCCTCTTTGATGAATTGTTATACCTTGTTGGTAAGCTTTTCTACGAACATGGGCTCGAGAATCCATTTAGAAGAAGCATCTACAACAACAGCCACCAATGCCTCGTGATGGGCAATGCAATACACTGGTATCGAGTTAGGCACATCATTCTTCAACGAAATTATAAAGCCAATTTCACATCCCATCATGGCAAAGGCACCATCAGCCACACCTACCATCATTTGTACACATAGACTTCGTTTGCGTAGAAAATCTTTCAAAGCATTATAAATCGGCATACCTTTTCAATCTACAATTTTTAAGAGACCCAAGTACTCTGAATGATTTGACCCTAATCCTTTTGTTTTCATATAAGCGGCATAAACAATCAAATGCAATTCCAATCCACAACAATAAGTACTCTCATTAAGCATAATTGAGTAGAAAGGAGCCTCTAGCAAAGATATTGTTTGCACCAAGTGGCTATGGTATAACGAAATTGATATCCAACATACCTATTTGTATATGAGGAGTACTCTCTACTTTTTGGCATATTTGGAGCCTTCAAAGACATGGCAAGGCTACATAATTCTTCATATGTAGCTATGGACAAATCTCTTTGTGCGACAAAGTACATGAATTTCTTTGTTAGGATTTGTTAGCATCATCTCTCTGAAAAGAAACAAAGCAAGTTGGATCGAATCTTGTCGAGATAATTTAGGTAGAGAGATTGTTGATGTAGACTTGGATGTTAATGCTCAATCCTTGTGTGTAAGACCCTTCAAAAAATTTTAAGCTAGATATTAATCATTGATTCACAAAAATAAAGATTAAAAATCTTCTAAGTTTCTTTTATATAAATAAATAAATAAATAATCATAACTTAGAGAATTTTATCATCCAAAAATTTAAAATAAAAAAGCTTCATAAATACCTTAATGCTTGGAATGTGGATGTTGTGAGTCTTAACTTTGGACTTATTGAGGCAAAGTGAGAACAAGTCCTTAAAATGGTAAAAACTTGATCAAGAAAGTTCTCTAAATGCAAATGTGAATAAGCTTAATAAAAGCATCCTAGCAATGCTCTTGAGAATTAATATTGGAGTGACCATAGAGGATAATATTTATGAGGCTTCTATGTGCTTGGCTATGGCGTTTACAGCTCCTTGCAATAGTTATTACGGCTACTCACCAATACATCTTGTTAGATCTACAATGGCTACTCATAATACATCTTGCAAGGAGAATTTGCAAGGAGAATATAAGTACACAAATCAAAATTCGAATAACTTGTGATGCACGGTTGGCCACTTCTATACCACCATTTGTAATTGTGACATGTGGTTAATGATTATTGATTATGGGAAACTAGCTGAGCCAACAACATGTATAATGTTGGCTAAGATAGAATTTGTATAGCTGACATGTGTATACAGACATGTGTATACACAACTTAGGTATAAGCTTAACTAGCCTTTGGGCCCCCAAACAATATATCATGGGTAGGGGGCGATTGTAAATACGAGGAGACATTTTTGATAATGAGAAAAAGGATAATCCCATAAATCAAAATTGATTCTTGAGTTTTCTAGTTCTTGCTCTTATGTTTGATAGCTTGTATGTATGCTTTCTCTTTGTTTTATAGATTATTGTGTGTTTTGCTTAATGGATTACTTATTTATGCTCTCATATTCTCCCATTAGTTAGGTTCTGCTTCTTCTCCTCCATCTTACAAGCATAATAGTTATTAAGGTAGAGGTAAGCTCTTCCATAGCTCCTTCCCTCTTTTATCCACACCCATTATGGCATGGCATTGTTGGAATCATACCAATGTTTGCAAGTTTGAAGCCCCTAGCAACTCCACATAGGAGAGTTGGCTCATTAGCTGCCACCGCCCGCGCCGCTGGCTATAAAAGTGCATCCCCGTACTAAAACTTGTATATTTCACTTCATCTCCTCATGCAAGGTACTATCTTATTTCCTAAATGATGGGTAGCCTTTTATATAGAAGTGATGTGTGGACATAGGCTAATAATGGGCTAGGGTACTTTTTTCCCTCTTTAGGAGGTTTTTTCCCCCAAGCATATGTACACACTCTTATGAGTGTATGTAAGTAACCTTATCATGTCACTTCACTCATTATTATCAATCTACTTTTAGTGTTGTGCTTCCATCTATCTCTTGCTACATCTATGTGTTTAATTATCTCAGATTGAGCTATCCTCTTAGGTGGAGAAGGTATACTCTATAGCTACATTAATAGTGTTTTCATGCATTTCGAAGCATTTTGGGCATGTTCAGGGGTTTGATCGCATACCGTAAGGTTATCGCATCCCAAGGGAGCATAAGTTCAAACTAATTTTGTTCGATTTTGGGTTCTCTACACATCAACAACATTATCTAATGTGCAAACAGGGTCATCTCATCATCTTTGGCATTGCATCTTTGAGCTCATCTTCAATAGCTTCAATAACTTTAACATATGAGCTCATCTTCGAGCTCAACTTTAACAGATGATCTCATCTTCAATGGCTTCAATAACTTTAACATATGAGCTCATCTTGGAGCTCAGTTTTAACAGATGAGCTCATCTTTAACAGCTTCAACAACATCATCAACATTATTATCGATTTCTACATTCTTGCTAAGTATCATTTTCATACTCTACACTCTATAATTTTTCATATACTTTACAGGTTTCTTTCATCACATTAGTGATCTACTAGCATTATATCAGTTGCATCCAATGGGCATTGACAGTACCTATAATAGGTAGTTGAGATATTTGCATTCTATGTTAGAGATGAGTTATTTGCAGAGGTTAAATGGTAGACAATGATGTATTTGGGATGATTTCCACTAAAGATAATCTTGATGAGAACAACTACCCATTGATGATGCACCATGTATTAGTCTCGCCATGCCTTCAGAATGTTGTTATTGACATTGAGGCACACCCTAACTTGCCACTAACACAATAACTTAGTACAAGTACTTTTGGATGGTGATACAAGTTTTGATGTAATTGTAGCATCTGTCTCTACTCCTCCTGTAATGGAAGAAACCAAGTGGGATATGGATCCACGAACACATGCGCATTAGTGGCACTTTTAGTGAAAAGGAACATTATCCCTCATATTTTCTCATGTAAAATTACGAAGCATGATTACGATACACTTGCTGCACTTTACTAGGTGTATAACGAGGCACGAGTGGCCTTCTTACATAAGCAATTAGAGTCTGAGCATATGAATGAGAGAGACTTAATGGGATAAGTTATTCCTCACAAGGATTAAAGATCTCAAGGAGAAGCTAGCATGTATTGATGAGGCCTATCCAGATAGTTCTTTAGTATCCACTGTTCTTATAGTTCTACCAGATTCATTTCAGGGTTTTGCCTCTCCACTTTGGCTCATGATGACGGGTAACCCTAATGCCCTTACATTTGATGAACTAGTTGTAGTGCTCTTGGAACAAGAAGAGTAATCTCGACAAAACTGAACTAGTATGCATGTGGGAGATCAAGCATTTGCAAAAAAAGATAAAGGCAAAGCGTTTTCTCAAGGTGGTTATAAGATAAAGGAAAAAAAACCCCAATCTTTTGGAAAGGATAGCGAGAAGGGGGTGATAAGCCTAAGGAGAAAGGAAAGTGCAACTATTTTTGGAATCTAGGCCATTATATAAAAAAAGGTTGGAGAAGGAGAAGAAGAAAGAGTCAGGCATGGATGTCGCTGATGCATCAACACCAAGTGCTAAAAAGGAGTCAACAAACTATACAAGATCACAAATGAAGATAGGGAACTCAATGGGCTCCCATAAGTATATGTTTGGGTTTCGAATATATGATGCTAAGGTGGGTGACCTAGCAAACTCCAATGTAAAAGGGGTGGTCAAAAAAGCATATATTGATGATGAGGATATGGTCCAAGCATCATCCAAGTAGATCTTAGATCCTAAATGAAAGTGGGTAGCAATAATTTCGAGCAAAGGCCATAGATGCACAAGTACAATGAACCATATAGGATGATTGGGAATTCATTATGCACTACAGTTATGATCCAGGTTATGTTCATGATGTTGTATGCATGCCAACGAGTAGATCAACATTTGATAGGGCATATTACTTCTTAGCGGGATTTATTTTTCTCACTTGAGCGTACTTCTCCTCAAGGAGGAACAGTCAAATGTGCAAACAACTCCTCATCTCTAGTAAAAGGAGTTGGTAAGGTTATTCTCATTGCTGCAAATGGTGGGATAATCACTCTCTTAGAAGTCTTGTTTGTGCTAGGCATTAAAAAGAACTTGAATGTTAGTCTCTGCCATTGCTAGTGGTCAAATTTGTTGATGGAGTGAACAATGGGCTTACAGGTTGGACAGGTATAAGAGATTGGCACATAATGCTTATTCAGTTTTTACTACCACATGTGCTATAAGTGACATGAAGCTATGGCATGCCCGCTTTGGTCACTTGAATTTGGAAGTTTGTTGAGCCTTAAAAGGCAAGAGATGAGCATGTTAAACATGTATGTGGGGTGCATTTTTGGCAAGATACAATGGGCATCATTTCTAAAACATGGATTAGTTAGGACTATCTAAAAATTACAGCTTATACATGATGTATGTGGTGCTATGAGGACACCATCGATCGAGGAATATCTCTACTTTGTGGCTTTTATTTAGGCACACCTAGATGTATCCCTTGAAGTAAAAGTCAGAGGTTTTTACATGCTTTAGATACTTTGTTTCTATTGCTAAAAATGTGTCTACATGTAAAGTTGGCACCCTTCATACAAATCGAGGGGGGGGGGGAGTATATATCAAATGAGTTTCATGTATATATGGCTGAAAGAGGTATAAAACATCATGCACAATGCCTTATACACCTCAACAAAATGGTGTGGCTGAGAGGAAGAATATGTCTCTCATGGAGATAGCATGTTGCATGGTTAAAGGCTAGGATTTGCCTCATGTTTTTTGGTTAGAGGCAGTTATGTGTGCCACTTATGTGCTAAACAGATGCCCCACCAAGGCCTTGCATCTTGGAATGGAAGGAAGCCCTCTGTGGCTCATTTGTATGTTTTTGTTATCTTGCTTATGCTCTTGTGGGGCCTGAGCAACAACATAATGAGCTGGATGATAAGGTAGTAAAATGTATTTTTGTGGGATACAGCTCAGAAAGAAAAGGGTATAAACTCTACCATCTAGCCACAAAGTGGATTTTGTTGAGAAAAGATATAGTTCAAAAAGTAAAGGGTTTAGACTCTACCATCCGGTCTCACAAAGTGGGCTTTGGTGAGAAGAGATGTTGTCTTTATTAAGAATTCCAATCAATCCATGCTTTTATGTAGAAAATAGCAAAATGTATGCCCAAAGGATATCTTTACCTTTGTACAATGTCGAGTAGCCATTTGTGGAGCAAATGAATGCTCAAAAAGAGGTGCTATAAAGCATCCCATATCAGTTGAAAATCAGCTGGAATTTCAATCCACAGATCAGCCTATTAATGAAAAAATTGGGGATGATGCAGTGGATGAGGAAAGGGTAGCCATGTAGACATCCAAGAGTGTGCCAAAATTGATGGTGCAGACATTGCGAGACAATAAATTAGCAGGACACATGGCGGTTCTCATCATGCATCTTATTCTTTTGTGGATCATGCTCTCATTACCAGTATACACAATGAAGAGACATGTTTTCTTTAAAGAAGCACATGAAAATGATCATTGGATGCAGGCCATGTAGGATGATTACGACTTAATCCTAAAAATTGACACTTGGTGTTTAACAGACATGCCTTATGGTAACAAGGCCATTGGTACAAAGTGGGTTTAAAAGCTTAAGAGTAAATATCATGGTAGCCTGACTACTACAAGGAAAGGTTTGTTGCAAAAAGGATTATGATCAGGAGAAGGGCATAGATTATGATGAAACCTTTGCACCCATGACTCATATGGCTATTGGGTATATTATTACATTGGTAGTGAATTTAGATTAGTTGGATATTAAGACTCTCTTCTTGAATGGTGATTTGGATGAGGAGGTTTATATATCTCAACCTTGTGGTTTCCTTAAAAAAGGATGTGAGTCTAAAGTATGAAGGTTAAGAAAAGCTTTATATAGCCTTAAGCACTCTCCCAGAGCATGGTATGAGAAGATAAATGTATACTTGATTATAAATGATTTTTACAAGAGTCTAACTAAGAGTACCCTCTTCTCCTCTTCTTTTTATCCTCTTGTGTGAGTGAGAGTGAGAGCTAGCCCTTGCAAGTTACATCTCTCCACCACCATGGCTACTATGTTGCGAGGGGTTTCTCCAAAGAGTTCTACAACAAAAATTGCAGGTTACAAGTTATAACAGTGGAGGCTACTAGCTGTAACAATGAAGAAGTTGGAGAGGGCTAAATATTAATAGTGACTAATGTGGGAATAAACAAGTGCTAGGTGGCTGTGTAAATTAGGACTCTATTTAGGCTTTCAATAAAGTGATTCCAATGTGTGTGAACAACTCTACTAGAGTGTATAAGTCTTTTGTGTGGGAATAGCCTCTTAGAAGGATATTATGTAAAGTAGTGATGTATGGCAGAGTGACACTTGTTAGGGACACTTGGCATCATCATAGCTTCTACTCTAGCTTAGCCCATAGAGTTGCTGTATCTTGTGCTTTTGAGGGAAAGAGAGAAGAAGAAGTGGATCAACTCAACACCAGCATCCTACATAATAGGTAAATGTATTTTGGGGCTTTCTTTTGCATATAAATTTTTTTTGACAACTTCAAAGCCTCTATGCTAGAAATTTGAGGATTCTTGTTCATAAGAGGGGAAGATTTATGAAGTGAAAGCATCCATAGGCACTCTTGTACTTGTGCATATCATTGAGGCACTCTTATTCTTGTGATTTGAAATCCAAGACCATTATTGAAATTGTTAAAATTGGGAGATCAAGCTCTACAAGCCTATAACTTCAGTTAAAATTTATATTTTTGGTCATGGATCAGGATTAGTGAAGTTAGGCATTGTAATCTATGTTGCATTTACATATGTTAATCACATGTAGCTTAAGATTAGGATAAAACTTGGTTTTGTATGATTAGGTTCCTTGATTAGGTTTGATTAGGCTTAAGACTCGAGCATTACCTTGATTAGGTTTAAGATTAGGATAAAAATTGGTTTTGTATGATTAGGTTTAAGATTTGTATATTATCCTAAATAGGTTTAAGATTTGGGTATTACCTTGTTACATTGTAAAACAAGGTGATTACAAAGAGTCTTAACTCTTTGGTTTTAATGCTTTTACATACTGTATTTTCTTGGGGTGGGTTGGGAATTGCATGATCAATTGTCCCTAGCACTGCTAGAGCTTGTTTTATACTACTTTGAGCTATAACTTCTTATCTAGGGTTACAGAGATGGTTGGTCATACCCTTGCATTAAATACTAATAGGTGGTTGCAAATTTGAGGTAAAGAAGGAACCCAGTCATCTAGTTTTGGTTGTGAGCTTCAAGTAAGCAAGGTAATCTTTCTATACTCTCACCTCGCATATTTTGACTAACATGTCTTATAAAATCCACCTAGTCTACATACATTCACATGCATGCACATTGCATTTGTATTTGGACATCAATGAAGATATGCTTGATAACAAGTTTGCAAGCAGGGTAATGTCTTTGCTATTTCTGCTAGTGTGGTGCTACCAAAACCACCTAGACTCTCTTCTTTAGTTGAGGTAAGGCTAGAGGATTGCATACTCTTTTTTGAGAATACGGTTTTTTTGAGAATACGGTTTTTTTGTCTAGATGACAACCAATTTGCACAATAAGGAAGGCATCCTATGGTGATGAGGTTCTCAATCCTTATCCTTGTATTAGATTTTTTATTAAAGGGATTACCAATCCTTATGATCGTAGGCCATATTTACTATCATTTGGTTGTGGTCCATTGCGTCAAAGCCAAACATCTTCCAAAATTTGGTGGTTTTAAGATAATAAGATCTACTTACCACTATTTTTAGGATATGTGGAGCATTAAGACCATTTGATGTGTTAAGTGGATTCCCAACTTGTTTGAGCTAGCAATGGAAAAGAGGTCAAAGCGGAAGCCCTAAAGCTTGCGAAAGACAAACGTGGTTGAGTAGCCAACTCATGTCAAAACCATATGTCAAAAACATCAAGTAAGCTCTAGACCTTGTTTTATGCATATACGAGCTTCACTTTATCACCTCAAAACATACATACACTAAAAGAATCATTGGGTTTTAAGGGAGTAGAAAGAGGTGCCATTTTGAGTGATTTGAAAGTCAAGAAAACTATAGCTCCTTGAATTGCAATAACTTTTTTTGTGCAATTTAGAATTGCATAAAATTTACACAAGGAGAAAGCTTGATTTATGTAGATAACTTTTGACTATTTGAATACCCTAATCAGACTTATGGATTAAAAGATACGATCATCACAAGTTAACCATGTCCGGAGGAGTTGTCAATGCTTGGCATTTTCTACCACCTCAGTTACTCTTTCTGCAATCAGACTTTTGCTAGATGCTATAGTAGGGACCTAGTACTAGCCATGTGTCTATGGCCTCAAATTGCTAAATTTAGAAATTGCCCAATTTTGGTGCCCTTACTCTTTTCCTTGTTTATTCTTAGCTAAAAATAGCAGGTGCACTTGGAAATAGGACTTGAGGTGCCAGGACCAAAGATTAGTACTTGGTAATATTGCATCTTGAACCTTGTCTCGTTTAGACAAATCTAGGCATGGTTGTGGACCACTCCAAAAATGGTAAAAAAACAAGGATCCTTGGTGTTGAAAATTAAGCCTTTCCGGGCTGAATTGCAAGAGTTATTTACACATGACCCTAGATTTTAATTGGTAAGTCAAAAAAGGTAAAAAGTAATAGTCCTTGGAGCCTTTTCAGGTTGAATTGTAAGAGTTATTTATCCCTAGATTGCAAAAGTTGTTTATGCATGAATCGCAAGAGTTGCATAGGCCTGACCCTAGACTTCAATTGGTAAGTCCAAATTGCCATGAATTTGTCAAGGGGAGGTACATAACTAGTCCTCTTCTAGAGTAGCTCTATGGACCGATATTATAAGTGACTCATCCATGCCCAACTTTAATTAGTGGCTTGTTTGTCCGCACAAGGTAGGCACATATCTAGGGTTGATATCTCTCACTAGACTTATTAAGAACTAATCGGATTGTGATCTTTTAAGGTCTTTTACTCATTGAGAGATAGCCTTGGAAGGTGAGATTAGTCTAAGAATAATAGAGCTTAAAGAGTAAGAACAAGACTACGACCCTAGTAGCAAGCCTAGTTGCGACATGTTTCACACACCAAGTGGACCCAAAGCCTTGCTCTGTGAATGCATGTTTGTGCTCCATGTAGTCATGTTTGAGCATTCAAACACTCAAAAAACCACTAAGGATTGAGAGATGGAAAGGGGTACAAAGTTGTGCGATTTTGAAACCATACAAAGTTGCAGTTCCTTGAACTACAATAACTTTTATTGTGTAATCTAGAATTGCACAAATCTTGCATAGGAAGAAAGCTTGCTTTCTAAAGATAACCTTTGACTATTTGATGATCTCGATCTATCTTACAAACCTCAAGATACGAGCCTCGCATGTTCACCTGGTCTAGAAAAGTTGTTAATGCCTGGCTAAAAAAGTTGTTATGCCTCCTAGTAATATTTTTCACAAGTATGGGATTTCAGATATGATGATACTTAAGATTAGTTTTACCCTTGCACCAAGTATCACCTCAAACTCCTAAATATAGAAATTGATCAAATATGGTGTCATGGCCTTAACTCCAGTTCACACCTGGCTAAAAATAGCTTATGAGAGGTCAAAAATAAGACCTGAGATGCCAATCTTGTAGACCATTGGTGGGATGTGATGTGTATTTGATCTTGTGCTTTTTTTTGACATAGTTAGACCTTGTTCGGATACCTCCAAAAACCCATGTTAGTAAGATTTCACGGTTGAATTTTGTGGTTTATACTTGAGATTTTTTGTTAAGACCTTCTCCACTCTTGGCTCGAAACAATACCATAATTATCGATTTCAAGTAAGCACTTGCACGATGAAAGTCCTCGATAGCCTCTATGACCTACCCAATCAGCTTTTTGTTCCAACTAGTGTGGAACTAGTAACAACCGGGTATAGAAAAAGCAAGATCCCTCCTACTTTTCCACACCTAGCTCTAATCGCCTATGCAAGATGCATTCAAAAAAGTAGACCATACAATCATTATCTGTTGGGAAATCACTTTGTGTTCCATGTAGATCATCAATCCCTAATGTATATGGTGAATAAGCTATATCTAACCAGGAAGTTAGCGAGGTGGATGCTTCTACTACAAGAATTTCAGTTCACCGTCGTGCACACCCCCGGCAATCAAAATGCAGTAGTAGATTTCCTTGGTAGAATAGACATAGGAGAGCAGCCTACATGGGTGGTTGATCAGTTCTAGATGCAAGCATGTTTATTGTTCAGTCTATGCCCATGCAAAGTAATTGGTACTTTGGCATGTTCTAGTTCATCTCACAGAAGGAGATTTCCCTTTGACATGAGTAGAGATCAGTGGAAGAAATTAGCTCTCCGAAGTAGGCATTACCTTGAGATTGCAGGAGTTTTGTACAAAAAAGGCATTGACCAGGTTGTCCGTAGATGTGTACCAGACCATGAATAAACAGCCGTGCTAACAAAAGCACATCAAGGAGTGCCAGGCAGGCACTACTTTGGAGAAACAACTGGTAGAAAATTCTTGCAAGAAAGCTTATGGTGGTCCACTGTACTTAAAGATGCATGGGATCATGTCAAACAATGTGATGTGTGTCAGCAGATCAGATGGCCATCAGCTGTGTTGATCGGATGCCTCATCAGCCCCCAGGACCGTTCAAGCCTTCAACATGGAGGACTGGTAAGAGATACATCCTCGTGGCAAAACTGACTATTGGACTAAATGGGTGGAACCAAAGGCCCTCAAGGATAATTCAATTGAGCAGTAGCCAAGTTCTTGTACGAGAACATCATGACAAGGTTTGGATGTCAATACATCCTTGTGGGCAAAACTGACTACTGCATTAAATGGGTGGAAGAAAAGGCCCTTAAGGGTAACTTAGCTAAGTAGTAGTTAAGTTCTTGTGTGTAGGAGAACATCATGACGAGGTTTGGATGTCTAGTGGAGCTGGTAAGTGATCAAGGAGGACATTTCATCAATGAAGTGATTCAGAAACTGACTCAACAACACATGATCCTGCACAAAAAATCAATTGTTTACTATCCAGGGGAAAATGATCAAGTGAAGCGGATCCTCATAAAGATAGTCAATCCAAATAGAACATACTAGGATGAAAAGCTACACTTTGCACTATGGGCGTTCCACACAGCATACAAGGTAAGCATTGGATTCACCCCATTCTCTTTGGTCTGTGGCTTAGAGGTAGTATTTCTAATGGAGTATGTTGTGCTAAGCCTTAGAATAGCCCTCACCAAAAGGCTCAGTCCAGAGGAATCAGTCAACCAATAGATGTAGCACCTCATGAAGATGGACGAAATTAGACTACACAGTGCATGGGTGTGGCAGACATCATTCAAAAAAGAAGAAAGAAGTAGGTGGATAGAAACAGCAAGCACAAGATCTTTCAGGTGGATAACAAGGTATTGTTGTTCGATTCAAAGCTCGGACAACACCCAGGTAAGCTTAAAATACATTGGATGGGTCCCTATTAAATAATAAAACAATTAAGTTCAGGAACATGCTGAAAACACTAAGTGGTGAAACACTACCCAAGCCTATAAAACGGATTTCGACTCAGACCCTACTGTTATGTGCACATTAAAACCCACCCTAGGCATGGAGCATGGGAGCATGGGAACATGCTCAAGTGGGGCAAGGGTTAGACCTAACCTTGGGTTGAGGTTAGGGTAAGGCAACCAAGGGTCACACATGGAAATGGAAGGTCAAGAGTCACTTGAGTGCTCTCCTATATAATAGGGACATGGGGCACTCTCAAGGGATGTTCTCTTGTGTAGAGCATAGTATCTACTCTCTTGCCATTTCATGCTAGAGCTATGTGCTACTGGATTGAAGGCATACCTCTTGGTAGTATGGGACACCAAGGTTAGGTATGTGGTTCTTCGTTATGTTGATGTGTGTACCCTTGGGCTCGGGGGTGGTTGAGTGGATGAGTATATGCCTGGATTATGCGTGTTTATGCATAGTGATTAGCTAGAGAGATCTATGGGATTTTAACAGTGGTATCAGAGCGGTCTTTAGTTAATTTTGCTAATTTTTCTCCTCTTAATTCTCTTATTATACCAAAATTTTAGCATTTTTTAAAGTAAATTTTAAACATTTACTAAGCAAAAAATGTCATTTTTTTGGTTTGTTTTGGTGGCCTATGCGTTGGGAACATCAATATGGCGGTTGGAACATGGTGCTTCTCGACTTGGATGGATGTATCGACATTGCAGGGAAATTCCATGAGTGAAAATGCTATTTTTCTCTATTTTTATGGTTAAAATAAGCATTTTATGGATTTTAAACCAAAGTACCGTACATGCTACTACGGGTATTTTTTGTTAGAAAGGATTCCCTACATTCCTACAATTTTTAGGAATTTATCCTAAATTTTTAGGACATTTTTAAAGCATGAATGTGGTAATTATGCTTTTTTGTCACGTTTTGCGGGTTTCCCGCGGTGTGGGGGCTGAATTTTGCTAATTTTTAGTATCAGTAATAGATTTCATGCTTGCGCATTGGGTTCTCTCCCATTGTGACGATGGATTCTTCACTCTTTTTCAAATTTTCTCCCTTCTTCCTTCTCTTTCGAGTGGAAACACTCCCTATGGGTAAAATGGATTAATCTCTAATTACATCATTAGTGGTTATTAACCATGATTAATAGAGGAAGAGAAGAAGTAGTTGAAATGGGTGATGAGATGGAGAAGTGGACGAAAAAAGAGAACCTTTTGCTTCTCCTCCCTCCCTCATGCAATCGCGCACAGCCGGGGAGGGGGATTTTTTTTTTTGGCCGGTGGTGGCAGCCTACGCCCCCCTCCTCGTTTCTTCAAAATAAAAAATAAAAATAAAAGCTTTAAAAAAACTTCAATTTTTATGTAAAAAAAAAACAAATTTCTTGAACCCTTTGGCCTTTGGGGTCTAATTTTTCTTTGCCCTTTCAAATTCTAGGAGTTACTTGTCTTTTCGGTTCCATGACCCTTGGCTGTCCGCATTTCTCATGCGTTTGGGGTACAATTAAATTTCGAAATGTGTGTCCGTTCGTATTCTCATGCGTTTGGGGTACAATTAAATTTCTAAAAAATTCTCAAAAATTAGACAAAGGTTTTTTTCAATTTTTGGAATATCCGAGTTTGTCGTCTGGCATGTGGCGTGTCCGTTCGGGCACCCATGACTATTCGATTTCTGTTAAAATCTATTTCCATATAGTAAGTGCATAAATTACAGCCAAGAGCTCTTTCTCATATATGCCAAGAGATAGCTCCGCATCATGCAACCTACGGCTGTCATAAGCCATGGCGTGTCCCTCTTGATTAAGGACAGCTCCTATGCAATTTTCAAATGCATCACATTCCACACAAAAAGGCTTTTGCAAATCCGGAACGATCACCACTGGACCATGAGTAGTTGCATCTTTCAATTTGAGGAATGCATCTCTCTCTACATTAGTCCATTTGAACACGGCCTTCTTCTTTGTCAAATCATGCAAAGGAGAAGTAATCCATGCAAAGTGCCGAATGAACCTGCGGCGGTAGTAAGAGCATAATCCAAGAAAACTACGGATCTCATGCACCGAACTCAATTCGGGCCAATTTCGAATTGCATCAATCTTTGCAAGATCCATCCGCACTCCATCTTTGGACACAATATGCCCAAGATAATGTATCTCTGACAAGAAGAACTCACTCTTCTTTGCATTCCAAAGATTCCCTTGCTGAGTCAGCCAGAATCCCTTGTTGCGTGTCCCACAAGCTGTTGAGGTGGCAGCCTTTGCAGCATGCCAGCAGAAATTTTGAAATTCCATTAAAATTATAGATTTTAATTGGACTTGAGGAATGTCAGTCGGAATTAAAAAATTTCGTAATCAATGGGATTCTCAGGGTAAATTTTTTTATAATTACCAGACTTAGGAAAATTTCTAAAAAATATTTTAGAAATCCTAGAAATTGGTATCTCTTTGTATACTAATTGTATTTTTACGAATTTTATCACTAAAATTTCCTGGAAAAATTAGATTTGGAGTGCCATAAGATAGGATTTGGTGGAGTTCAAAATTAGTAAATTTTGAGGCCCTAGAAAAATAGAAAAAAATAAGAAAAACTCACGATAATTTTTTTTTCTCAAGAATTTAATATTTTCGGGGGTTATTTAGTGTTGAAGTATGTTTTCACGTGCTGACATTAGATAGATACAGGTTATTCGCATATTATTAATGCTAGTATGCCTCGTATTAGTAGTTATTTCCATTTGGATTAATTCTAGACGGTGTTTTCATGATTTTTTATTGTTGTTTAGCCACCAAATGCTAGGGGTTTTTAATAAGTGCTGCACACATGTGTTTCACTCACTTACTTAGGAGTTCTGCTTGAACGACACCACGTTCATATACTCCGGATTGATGAGTTGGTCACCGGTTTTAATACTTCTTTTGGAATGATCACATGACCATTAGATGGCATGCATTGATTTTTATGATCAACTATGGTTTTCATGGATTCGAGGCGCTTCTATGCTTCTATCCATGCTTCTATCCATAGTTTTATGAGGATCTTTTGAATAATATCATGTGCTTTGAAGGTAGCATTTGCCTTCGTTTTTACATGTAATTTTGGAGTATGTTCCTTGTACTCTTGTACATATTCCAACTTAGATACCTAGTTACTTATGTATCTAGGTGAATTGTTATTTTTATACCCTAGATTTATTGTGTTTATTGGGTGGTTATCATTAGAAAGGCGCCAATAATTCAATTTTTTTTCTAATGATGTACTCGAAAAGAGTTATTCCTTGATGTGGTCTCAAGTATATAGAGATAGGTTTTAGTATGTGAAAGTCTGAGATAAGGCCATCGCATTCCTTTTATGTAGGATTTTTTTCATATTTCCTAGATGGCATACTAGGGAGTTCCAAATTGGTAAGGTATGTATGGGTGGTATGGGACGCTAGCGATCCCTCACATATATTATCTTATTGGATAATTTGGGCTGAGGATTGTTGCCTTGCTTACATCACTTGGCATGTTGACCCCAACATTCAAAGACAATCCTCTATCTCATTTTCTGACTTCACTTGAAGTTGTAGTGTGGGCGTTCTCTAGATAAACTTCTTTTATCTATAGCCTGCATGTTTTGATGGGTGTAATCTCATCGACATTTTCACTTGTTGAAATCTCTTTCTTTAGAGTTCAATGAGTTTATCTTGTTGTGTTCGGATTAAGGAATTTTGGATTCTTCCTTTGTTGCATTTCTTTCTCTAGTTTCATCCTTAGGTGGTTTATGCAATCCATCTGATGATTTACGGATGTACATACTAGTGTGACTCATCGAGACATTGATGACTCCCTATGTTGATATGGGTAACTTGGGATGCCGATAATTCCTTATGCATATTTGGGTACGTCGGCCGATGGATCCCTAGTTTCTATCGTTATAATGCCATGTCTTCCTACTTTATTCCGAATGGTTTACAACAAGTTTTCAAGAAATTGGAAACTAATTTGAGTATGAGCTCCTCTGATCACCTGTAATTTGATGGGGCAAACCTAGTATGTGAATCAGATTTTAGAGGATATTCTTCGTGTGTATATCCCTAGAAAATCATCGAGTTGGGAAAAGTATCTTCCAATGATGGAATTCGCCTATAATAGTTCCAAGCATACGGCTATTGATTATAGTCTGTTCATGCTTATATACGGGTATTAGCCCAGGGCACCTATTGATATCTATTTTAAGGACATTGAGCTTGATGCATCGAGGGATTTCTTGTGTGATATGCAAGAAATGCTGACCCAAGCTTATGATTCTATTAGGGGAGTGCTCAGGATAGAGCACGATTTTATGCTGATAGGGAATGCTCACCTTGGTCTTTTGAGCTAGGAGCATTGGTAAAGATTTTCAGACTTTGTCAACAAAAAATTCCTCAAAATTCTCTCCTAGATATTGTAGTCCATTCCGAGCTATACGTCGGATTGGCATGATTGTGTATAAGCTAAAACTACCTCCACATGTTAGAGTTCATCCAATCTTTCATGTCAGCAGACTGAAAGAGAAGCTGGGAGGTGAGGATAACATAGTTACTCCTCAAGAACTCGTTGAGTGACGAGGATTTATTCTATGTTCCACATGAACCTGAAAAGGTACTTGAATTTAGGGAAAGAAAACTTTGTAATTGCTTATTTCTTGAGGTTAAATTGGGTGAAAAGATAAGGAAATTGAGGATTTGACTTGGGAGTCAGTTGAGAACATTCAGCGCAGATTTCCTTCTTTTCATTGTTTGCAAGAGTGCAATGTTTTGAGAGAGGGGAAGTATGCTATGTGCACATTATATGTGCATATACGAGGAGACTAACCCACCCTAGGCAGCATGGGAGCATGGGAACATGCTCTAGTGGGGCAAGGGTTAGACCTAACCTTGGGTTGAGGTTAGGGTTAGGTAACCAAGGGTCACAAATGGAAATGGAAGGTCAAGAGTCACTTTGTAAATGGAAGGTCAAGAGTCACTTGAGTGCTCTCCTATATAATAGGGGCATGGGGCACTCTCAAGGGATGTTCTATGGGACACTCTCAAGGGATGTTCTATGGGACACTCTCAAGGGATGTTCTCTTGTGTAGAGCATAGTATCTACTATCTCTCCATTTCATGCGAAAGCTATGTGCTACTGGATTAAAGGCATACCTTTTGGTGGTATGGGACACCAAGGTTAGGTATGTGGTTCTTCATTATGTTGATGTGTGCATCCTTGGGCTCGGGGTGGTCGAGTGGATGAGTATATGCCTGGATTATGCGTGTTTATGCATAGTGATTAGCCAGAGAGATCTATGGGATTTTAACACCTTTAGAGAAAGAAATGACAAAGAGCAACAAAACCAACCAGTTAGGAGGACACAGAGGTAGACACAGTGGACCAGTGCATGATGGTGTTGATCCCCATCTATACAATGGAACCAAATGAAGACACATACACAACACTCTGACGAGTGACATCAAATAGAGAGAGAATGCATGATGATAAGCAAAGGAATGGGAACTTGGAGCAAAGATAAGTAAATACGACATGCAAAATATGGCATATATCATGACATTCTTGGGCGGCTACCTTACTTTTGGGGAAATCATCATGGGAAGGAGAAAATGCCTCAAAAATATAGCCCCAATCAAGAAACCCTACCACAACCAAACTCCACTATCCTCACTCTCCTTAAATCATTTGTTGCAAATCGCTCTCTCGCTCTTTCCCACTATCTCGCCATCTCAAGATCTTTCACTATCACCCATCTTTCTTCCTTTTTACAAAGCTTCGCAACTAGAGCCTGCCATGGCTAACAACAACAAGCAAGTGGAGTTTGATACGTGCAACACCATGTTGGATGCCATGTTTCAGAAAGAGTGGCTACAACTGTTCGGCTTCATAGCAAAGAAATGGATGAGCCTACAAGAAAACATCGAAGCTAAAGTATAGCTAGCACAGTTTTCAAAGAATAACACAATAAAGATGGAAGGGTGTAAGGCTGTGCTTTTCATGCCAGAAAACATAGCCAAAGCATTCAATGTTCCTACAAAAAGGCATCACTAACGCTAACTCTTATGATGTGGACATCGAGGAGGAACTCTCTCAAAAGTTAATAAGAAATATTGTCACCACATGTTGTGATCCAGACAGGCAAAAGCAATTTAGATTTTACCTCGATATGATTTGTCTGCTCTCGCCACCAAGAACACCAACATAAGCAAAACCAACTACTACAGACTGTTGGCAATAATAGAATATGGCCAGAAGGTGAATTGAGAAGTAGTGGTGAACATGATGCAGCAAGCTCAGAAGCTTTGGCTATCAGGAGGTCACACAAAGATGGCCGATCGCTTAAAGCCTTGGCACAGCTCGATGCGTTAGAGAAGGATGACTCCACTGCAAACCAAGAGAGTGTCAAGATGTATAAGGAAGAAGAAGTAGCCAAGAAGAGACAAGAGGAGGAGTCTTAGAGGTAAAGGCTGGAAGAAGAAGTAGCCAGGAAGAGACATGTGGAGAAATTCGAAAGGCAAAAGCTAGTAGCAGAGGTAGAACAAAAATGCCTTGCACTTGAACCTACAACTAGGATGGTTGCAGAGGCTGGAAGAGGAATTCAAGAAAACAGACAAGGCAAGTACTTGCTCAGGCATATACAAAGCTGGATCAGCAAAATGGCAAAGCTCATTCAACTGGAAGAGAAGGTCACGAAGAAGACAGCCTTCCCTAAAACAAGGCCCCGACGGAAGACTGACAAAGCAGCATAATAATAAGACACCATCACTGCCAAAAAGTTACAATAGCTACGTAGTTTGAAAGAAGAAAACTCAAGGCTAACTTCCCAACTGTGCAAAAAACTCAACAAGAGTTGAAAGCTGTAAAAGAAGAAGCCAGCAAACCAGAGGAAAAACCGAAGCATCTGTCCACATCCCAGGCCCTGGGATCTTCAGTAGAAGCAAGCAGGCAGATCCCAAATGCCTTGCACTTGAACCTACAACTAGGATGGTTGCAGAGGCTGGAAGAGGAATTCAAGAAAACAGACAAGGCAAGTACTTGCTCAAGCATATGCAAAGCTGGATCAGCAAAATGGCAAAGCTCATTCAACTGGAAGCGAAGGTCACGAAGAAGAAAGCCTTCCCTAAAACAAGGCCCCGACGGAAGACTGACAAAGCAGCATAATAACAAGACACCATCACTGCCAAAAAGTTACAATAGCTGCGTAGTTTGAAAGAAGAAAACTCCAGGCTAACTTCCCAAATGTGCAAAAAACTCAACAAGAGTTGAAAGCTGTAAAAGAAGAAGCTAGCAAACCAGAGGAAAAACTGAAGCATCTGTCCACATCCCAGGCCCCGGGATCTTCAGCAGAAGTAAGCAGGCAGATCCCAAATGATGGTGCTACATGGCAAGACAAAGAAGAACCACATATCTATGACAAAGTCAAAGAGGCCTTGCAGAGCACTTGGACTCCAACCTACAGATACAAATATCTACTAAATTATTCTTTCATTCTTTAAATTACCAAGTAGTGCATAATGATGTAGATAGAGTTTTTGATATGATTCAATCCCAGGATAATAGGGGAGGTTTAGGATGTGATCCATAGGAAGCAAACAAGTACTAGCGTCGAAATAAAGGGTATTCCCAATCATCCCAACATCAACCACCTCCACGCATCCATCAAACCTTCTGATCAACCTCTCGGCCGTAGAGCCACCAGACGTGCAAGGTGTTGTGTGTCCGACAGGAGCTGATTGGTGGGACCCGAGGAATTGGCCGAAGATAGTAAAAGAGGCTAGTAGTCCTAACATTTGTGCACAGACAATAGTGCACATGCATGCCTATTGTAATCATATGTACTTTATTGTAAAAGTTTGATATCAGAATGAATCTTGTAATAGTAAGGACAATGGCTAGACGGGACAAGGAGAAGGTCCTTCCAAGATAGCAAAGAAGGAAGGAGTTAGCAATTAGAAGATAGATATATAGAGGGATAGAAGGGAATAGTAGAGGGACATATAAGTCTGGAGCGAATAGCATTGTACAAGTTTAACAGTAATATAGAGTACTTGAGCATTATTTATTGTGTACCGTATGAGTGAGAGAGTGAGATTTACAGTTTTGTGTGAATTATTTGTTTAGGCTAATGGCTTATGAGTTCTGAACCCATTGGGCTTAGGCATTGATAAAATTTCTTCTAACCAGTGGTACTGTCTTGCCTGTCGGATTGACCACTAGCAGCCTGAGGGATTGTGATAAAAATCTCATTGGGCCCTCAAGTGCCTGAGTATATCACTATAGGTTTATTGTTTAAACACTGCTTGGGCCTATAAATTTTCAATCCTTGAGATCGCCACATAGACTTTTGGGGGTGTATCGCGAGACGACAATCCGGGCCTTCCGAACTATATTCAATTTTTGGATGCAAGTTAACAACTGACACAACAACATCCATTATTCGCCCATTATCCTCGAAATACTTTATTGTCATCTGGAGACTGAAGGAAAATATGCATCTTGTGTATTTTTTGACTATGTAAATTGTAGATGTCTATGTACCACTTCTTTGGCTCACCTACTAGCCATGTCAACATTTGATGGAAAAGAAATTTTCCTCTTTGGAACCATCCTTGTACCTAAAATGAGTTAAAATAAAAATAAGTCAATCATATAAAAAACAATCATACTTACATCCAAACGAAAACCTTTCATAATGTGCTTTAAAAGCCATCCATAGTGTGCTTCAGAACTTTATGCATGCCATTTTGCAATTCATGAGTTGTTGGTAAGGTAGAGAATGGCCCTAGGGCCATTCTAATACCCGCAATATGATTTGGAATGGCACTAGGGCCATTCTAAAGCACATCATGGATGGTAGAATGGCCTTAGGGGCCATTCTTTCAAGCACATTATGTAAGTAGAATGGCCTTAGGGCCATTCTTCCATGCACATTGTTGATGTTTTATGCATGCACATGTACAAATTGACCCTTGTACCATTCTATAATTCACCATAAGTTGACATAAGGGTGTAGAGAATGGCCCTAGGGATTTGCATGCACATTTAGAGATTGGTCCAAGGACCATTCTAAAATTTACCAGTAGTTGATACAAGGGAGTAGAGAATGGCCCTAGGACCATTCTAAAATTCTATGCATGCACATGTAGAGATTGACCCAAGGACCAGTCTAAAATTTACTAGTAGTTGATACAAGGAAGTGGAGAATGTCCCTAAGACCATCACAATGTGCTTTGGAATGGCTCTAAGGCCATTCCACCATGCCCAATGTGCTTGAAAGAATGGCCCTAGGGCCATTCTAAAGAACATCATGGATGGTAGAATGGACCTAGGTCCAATCATTCAAGCCACTCTAAAGCATAGTTTTGATATTTTCTGCATGCACATGTAGAGTTTGGCCCTATGAACATTCTAAAGTTCACCACCAGTTGACACAAGAGAGTAGAGAATGGCCCTATGACTATTCTTGCAAGCACAATGTGCTTTAGAATAACCAAAAAGCCATTCTACCCTAGGGCAATTCTAAAGCACACCATGGATGGTGTGCCTTAGAATGGCCCTAGGGCCATTCTTTTAAGAACATTGTGCTTACAAGAATGGCCCTATGGTCATTCTTCCAAGGACAATCTTGATGTTTTCTAAATGCATATGTAGAGATTGGCCCTAGGGAATCGACACGAGGTAGTGGAGAATGGCCTTAAGAATATTCTTGCAACACAATATGCTTTGGAATGGCCGTAAGGCCATTCCACCATGCATAATGTGCTTGAAAGAATGGCCCTAGGGCTATTCTAAAGAACATCATAGATGGTAGAATGGACCTAGGTCCAATCTTTCAAGACACTCTAAAGCACAGTTTTGATCTTTTATGCATGTACATGTAGAGTTTAGCCCGATGACTATTCTAAAGTTCACCAACATTTGACACAAGAGAGTAGAGAATGGCCCTACGGCTATTATTGTTGCAAGAACAATGTGCTCTAGAATGACCAGAAAGGCCATTCTACCATGCACACTGTGCTTTGAGAGAATGGCCCTAGGACCATTCTAAAGCACACCATGGATGGTAGAATGGCCCTCCTAGTGGCCCTAGGACCATCCTTTGAAGCACACCATGGATGGTGTGCTTTAGGATGGCCATAGGGCCATTCTTTCAAGCACATTATGCTTACAAGAATGGCCCTAGGGCCATTCTTGGATAATCTTGATGTATTTTTCATGTATGTGTAGAGATCGGCCCTAGGGAGTTAACACAAGGGAGTAGAGAACAGCCCTAAGGTCATTCTTGCATGCACAATGTGCTTTGGAATGGCCCTAAGGCCATTCCACCATGCACAATGTGCTAGAAAGAATGGCTCTATGGCCATTCTAAAGAACATCATGTATGGTAGAATGGACCTAGGTCCAATATTTCAAGCACATTGTGCATAATAGAATGGCCCTATGGCCATTCTAAAGCACATCATGGATTGTAGAATTGCCTTAGAGCCATTCTAAAGAACATCATGGATTATAGAATGGACCTAGGTCCAAACTTTCAAGCACATTGTGGATGGAAGAATGACCCAAGGGCCATTCTAAAGCACATTAGTGATGGTAGAATGGCCCTAGGGCCATTCTTTGAAAGCACATTGTGCAAGTAGAATGGCCTTAATGCAGACATTACAAGCACAATGGACTCTAGAATGGCCCTATGGCCATTCTCCTACACAATGTGCTTGAAAAAATGGCCCTAGGACCATTCTACACTCCCTTGTGTCAACTCCCTAGGGCCAATCTCTACATATACATGCAAAATACATCAATATTTTCTATGAAAGGATTTCAAATACACCATGGTAGGTGTGCTTTAGAATGGCCCTAGGGCTATTCTTTCAAGCACATTGTGTTTACAAGAATTACCCTAGGACCATTCTTCCATGGACAATCTTGTTTTGTATTTTGCATGCATATGTAGAGTTTGTCCCTAGGGAGTTGATACAAGGGAGTGGAGGATGGACCCAAGACCATTATTGCAAGCACAATGTGCTTGGGAATGGCCCTAGGGACATTCCACCATGCATAATGTGTTTGAAAGAATGGCCCTAGGGCTGTTCTAAAGATCATCATGGATGGTAGAATGTACCTAGGTCTAATCATTCAAGCCATTCTAAAGCACAGTTTTGAGATTTTATGCATGCACATGTACAGTTTGGCCCTATGAGCATTTTAAAGTTCACCACCAATAGTTGACACAAGAGAGTAGAGAATGGCCCTATGACTATTCTTGCAAGTACAATGTGCTATAGAATGACCAAAAGACCGTTCTACCATTGACAATCTTGATGTATTTTGCATGCATATTTAGAGATTGGCCCTAGGGAGTTGACATAAGGGAGTGGATAATGTAAGAACAATGATCGTAGAATGGCCCTAGGGTTATTTTTTCAAGCACACCATGGATGGTGTGCCTTAGAATGATTATAGGGCCATTCTTTAAAACACATTTTGATTATAAGAATGGCCCTAGGGCCATTCTTTCATGGACAATCTTGATGTATTTTGCATGCATGTGTGGAGATTGGCCCTGCATAGATGACACAAGGGAGTGGAGATTGTCCTTCTACTAAGACCATTCTTGCAAGCATAATGTGCTTTGGAATGGCTCTAAATCCATTCCACCATACACAATGTTATTGAAAGAATGACCCTAGGGCCATTCTAAAGAACATCATAGATGGTAGAATGGACCTGGGTCCAAACTTTCAAGCACATTGTGTATGATAGAATGGCCCTATGGCCATTCTAAAGAATAGCATGGATAGTAGAATGGCCCTAGGCCATTCTAAAGAACATCATGGATGGTACAATGGACCTAGTTCCAATGTTTCAAGCACATTGTGGATGGTGCAATGGACCTAGGTCCAATGTTTCAAGCACATTGTGGATGGAAGAATGGCCCAAGGGCAATTCTAGAGCACATCATTGATGGCAGAATGGCCTGGGCCATTCTTTCAAAGAACAATGTGCTTACAAGAATGGTTTGAGTGTCAACTCCCTAGGGCCAATATTTATATATGCATGCAAAATATATCAAGATTGTCCATGGAAGAATAGCCCTAGTTCCATTATAAAGCACACCATGGAAGAATGGCCCTAGTTCCATTATAAAGCACACCATGGATGGAAGAATGGCCCTAAGGCCATTCTTTCAAGCACATTGTGCTTACAAGAATAGCCCTAGGACCATTCTTCCATGGATAATCTTGATGTATTTTGCATGTATATGTAGAGATTGTCCCTAGGGAGCTCAAGGAAGTGGAGAAAGGTCCTACGACCATTCTTGCAAGCATAACATGCTTTGGAATGGCCCTAAGGCAAGGCCCTAAGGCAATTCCAAAGGGCCATTCCACCATGCACAATGTACTTGAAAGAATGGCCCTAGGGCCATTCTAAAGAACATCATGGATGGTAGAATGGACCTAGGTTCAATCATTCAATCCACTCTAAAGCATAGTTTTGATATTTCATGCATACACATGTAGAGATTGGCTCTATAACCATTCTAAAGTTCACCAAAGTTGACACAAGAGAGTAGAGAATGGCCCTATGACTATTCTTACAAGCACAATGTGCTCTAGAATGACCAAAAGGCCATTCTACCATGCACACTCTGCTTTAACAATGGCCTTAAGACCATTCCTCCATGAAAAAATTTGATATATTTTGCATGCATATGTAGAGATTGGCCCTAGGGAGTTGACACACAAGGGAGTGGAGAATGGCCCTAAGGCCATTCCACCATGCATAATGTGCTTGAAAGAATGGCCCTAGGGCCATTCTAAAGAACATCATGGATAGTAGAATGGACCTAGGTCCAATCATTCAAGCCACTCCAAAGCACAATTTTGATATTTTATGCATATACATATAGAGATTGGCTCTATGACCATTCTAAAGTTAACCATCAACAACAGTTGACACAAGAGAGTAGAGAAAGGCTGTATGAATATTCTTGTAAGCACAATGTGCTCTAGAATGACCAAAAGGCCATTCTACCATGCACACTATGATTTGAGAGAATGGCCCTAGGGACATTCTACCATGCACTCCATGGATGGTGTGTTTTAGAATGGTCCTAGGGCCATTCTTCCATGGACAATCTTGATGTATATATAGAGATTGGCCATAGGGCCATAGGGATTGGCCCTAGGGCCATTCTTCCATGGAAAATCTTGATGTATTTTGCCTGCATATATAGAGATTGGCCCTAGGGAGTTGACACAAGGGAGTGGAGAATGGCCCTAGGGCCATTCTAAAGCACACCATGGATGGTAGAATGGTTTTGAAGGGCCATTCTTTCAAGCACACCATAGATGCAAAATACATCAAGATTGTCCATGGAAGAATGGACTTAGGGCCATTTTTGTAAGCACAATGAGCTTGAAAGAATGGCCCTAGGGTCATTCTAAAGCACATCATAGATGGTGTGCTTTAGAATGGCCACAGGGTCATTCTCTCAAACATATTTTGCTTACAAGAATGGCCTTAGTGCCATTCTTCCATGGACAATCTTGATGTATTTTGTATGCACATGTAGAGATTGGCCCTAGGGAGTTGACACAAGGGAGTGGAGAATGGCTTGAAGACCATTCTTGCAAGCACAATGTGCTTTGGAGTGGCCCTAAGGCCATTCTACCATCCATAATGTGCTTAAAAGAATGGCCCTAGGGCTATTCTAAAGAACATCATGGATGGTAGAATGGACCTAGGTCAATATTTCAAGCACATTGTGCATGGTAGAATGGCCCTATGGCCATTCTAAAGCACATTGTGGATGGTAGAGTGGCCCTAGGGCCATTCTTTCAAGCACATTGTGTAGGTAGAATGGCCCTAGGGCCATTCTTTAATTGACATAAGGGAGTAGAGAATGGCCACATTGTGTAGGTAGAATGGCCCTAAGGCTATTCTTTAATTAACATAAGGGAGTAGAGAATGGCCCTAGGACCATTCTAAAATTTACCAGTATAGTTGACATAAAGGGAGTGGAGAACGGAGCTAGGACCATTCTTGCAAGTCTTGATATTTTAATACTTTATGAATGCTCTCTCCCAAAGTTTCCCACCCAATTTCAAATTCATAAGATTTCAAAAGTTTCCCTAGTTTTGGCTCAAAAATTTTCCCTCCCAAACCTCTTGTGCATCGGCATCATCAACATCCAACCAAACAAACGAAAGGTGCACTTCCTTCTAGTTTGATTTTCTTATGTATTACAGTAGGATTAATTCATATGTATATACTAATTTTAAACTAAATAAATCTAAACTAAACTAATTAAGCACTAATTAAACTAAACTAATCTCAAACATTAACTAGATTGTAAAATTTACTTAGATAAATTAGAATCTAAATATTAATTAAATTTTAACTAATTAAACTAATTAGAAAATTTACTTAGATAAATTAGAATTTAAATATTAATTAAATTTTAACTAATTAAACTAATTAGAGAGAGAGAGAGAGAGAGAGAGAGAGAGAGAGAGAGAGAGAGAATCGTGTGTGTGTGTGTGTGTGTGTGTGTGTGAGAGAGAGAGAGAGAGAGAGAGAGAGAGAGAGAGAGAGAGAGAGAGAGGGGTCGAGAGCTAAAGGTTGAGGAAAACTCTATGTGTGTGTGTGTGTGTGTATGTGGAGAGAGAGAGAGAGAGAGAGAGAGAGAGAGAGAGAGAGAGCCTGCCTCTCCGTTGCGTCCGCCGGCTAGATCCCTCACGCTCATGCACCCTCTGCTCCTCTCACGCTTCGCTCTCCTTAACTCCAGCGTCCTCTGCTCTCCTACATGACGGCCAGCTGATTCTATCGTGCTCCCCTCCACTCTCTTGTGCTCTAGTGCTCTTGGGTTGCAATTCAATGCTCCGCTCTCCTACACTCCGGTGCTCCTGAGTTGTATGCCACTTAGCCAACCTTATAACCTAATTACAAGGCCTATAATTAGCTTGTGATTAGCTAAGCTTGTAATTAGAGACAATAGTTGTCAAATGGCTAATGACTCGGGCTTTTGTTTAGGTACTAGCAAGTACATCCAATACGAAGTGGGGGCAGAACCAATGAAGAGAGAGAGAGAGAGAGAGAGAGAGAGAGAGAGAGAGAGAGAGAGAGAGAGAGAGAGAGAGAGAGAGAGAGAGAGAGAGTTTGTATCTATGTCTTCATGAGGTTTGATACAACTTATGAAACCCTCTACAAAGATGAATCTAAGGTCTCAAATATCAAGATGATAAAAAGCAAAGGTGAATCTAGGGTCTCAAATATCAAGATAATAAGAAGCAAAGGTGACTAGGTGTGCTAATGTATAGCTGAGTGTGTGGAGTTTCCAGAGTACTTCCTTAATAAAGTCAGAAGAATCACAAAGGCATTACATTGTGATTTTCCTCATCTCTTTCAAGGAAGGGGAGGAAGGCATGTACAGACAGAATTATTGTTGGGCAATTTAGTAAGGGGAGTTGCTCTGTCTTTAGCTCTCAAGGCGGAATAATGTGCTAATTCTTCATGACTGTAAATTCTAAATGTTGATGTCCTAATTTTTATCTAAGATGATGAGGGTCCAAGAAAAAGAAAGTAATTCTAGGAATGGTAATTAGGTTGTAATTAGATCTAGATAAAGTGGAAGCTATCCTTGAATGGCCAACTCCTAGATGCATCACATATGTGCAAAGCTTTCTTGGTTTAGTATAATATGAAAGGAGGAATATCAAAGATTTTTCAAAGATAGCAAGCCTGTTGTCTAATTTGACTAAACATGAATCTAAATTTGTGGGATGAAAATTGTTAAGAAGCTTTTCAGACTATCTAGAATAAGAGGGTTGAGAATTTCATCCTTGAGATCCTTGAAATTGGAAGACTATTTGTAATTGGGGATCAGATAGGTGTTGTGGAGCCACCTTTCTAGACTTGTTCTACCTACAATTCCATCCCCTTGCACCATGCATTACCTGTAGGCATTGTATGTTATACACAACGTCCTACTTATGTTGTCACTGTAGAACTTATTTTAGGCGCTATAGGACAAGACTATCACAGTCCATGGTAGGAGAGACACCACAGCGACACAATCACATGAGTGTTCGTTACCCACAGTGGGAGAACCCTATCAAGATAGATTGCATATGAATAGCTTATAAAGTAGGGAAGGAGGGTATGGACTTACACCGTCATTTATTGCAGTAATGTTTTCTCTCCCTTGTCTCTTTTAGAGCATGGTGGGTGATGTCCTAGACAACTTAGCTCACGGTAGCTACTTAGCTCACTTGCCTATAGTACCCATGCCATTTCACAGCAGTGAGGATGCACTCAGACTGTTGCCTAGTATATCAAAGAACACGTATATATATATATATATATGAAGAAAACCCAAGTAAGGTCCGGGAAGATGAACCTAATGATGCCGAATCGGAGCATGCTTATGAACTATGGTTATTTGACGATGAGCTTGCTAGATCAGTTTGATTTACAGGTTATTGAGGTGCAATCATATAGACCAGATCCAGATTTACAACTTATAGTGAACGTGCAACCTCGATATGGATATGATTTTCCTCATTGCCCATTCTCACTTTTTGTTATTGTTTCAATCTTTTTTATGATTCTCCATTTAGTGTTTGTTTGAGTGCTTGCTTGCATCATTATGTAACTGGTCTATCAATTTTCTAATTAATACTTGGATAACCATTTAAGCTTTGGTCCTAGTTCAATTCTCCCTAACATCGACCCCTTAGAGTATGCTAAAGGAGTATGCCAAGTACTCCACCTTCCTTAGTGTGCCCTATTTAGTTAGAATAGAGCCTTCTAGGTGAATTGTGAAAGTGAAATTTAAAAAAAAAACCAAAAATACAACAAAAGAACAAAGTATAACCATCACTATGTGCAATCTAGGTAGGACATTTTGCTTTTAGTGATGGAGCCTTGGGACTGTAGCCTTGATCTCCATGGGATGGGACCTTGTGGTGGCTAAAAACCTATTAATAAAGATCTTTAAAAAAAAAACCATCATTGGAGGTACTTAGCGGTTCTCAAATACTCTTAAATGATGTCTCATGCGACTAGTGCTTGGGTCCCTGCAGAATGGTGCCCTACTTTTTTATTTTTAGAATCAAAACAAACGCTTATAATAATCACTTCTCAGTTTCATTTATGAGGGCATGGCTAGATAATAGCTAGAGATAGTTTCACCAAAGTGATAGTGTGCCGAGACTAAGGCCATAACTAGAGGCATGCTTTTTGTTCCATCTTAGATCGAATTTGGACCAACCTTAATATTACCCTTGTCTTAACTAGAAAATTTTACGAGTCACAAAAATATTTCCTCACAGCTTGATTGGTGTTTGCATTATGCTTGAATTCAATTGTTTTCCACAAGAGCACCTTGTTCATGGTGGTAACATGTTGCCTTGCATACCTTCCAATTCCTCCGTCATTTCCAATGCCAACATATATCTAGCAACAGCCTCGACGTATCTTCATCAAGACAATCTGCATCAGGAAAGGGGGCATGTTAACCCTCATTGGAAACCTCTCCAACCATCGGCGCCATCCATTGGCAACCATCAGTTCATTTGGTCATTGTCATTAAAAATGTTAACATTGTATATTTTGCATGTGTGTTCGCCATTTGTCTATGAAAGGTGCACCATGGGATTAATTATGAATATTGCATTCTTAGATTAAGTGTTTGCACAAGCCTAGGTGGCCCTGGATAGCTATGGACCTATATTTTAAGTATGACCGCCCAAGGTGTGAAGGCTCGGGGCCAAGATAAGGGTCAATTGGTATTCTCATCATTCATTCACTTATACAACTAATAGAGTGCTCTTCTTCTCTACTCTCTTGCTCTCTTGTGTGTCTTGCTTGCTTCTCAATTCAATCAGAGCTATTATATGCTTATTGTGTATGTGTGAGTGCAAGTGAGAGAGGGAGACTAGTGAGAGGAGGGTCGAGCTTCCTTTGGAGTGTGGCAGTAGCGTTGGAGTGGAGCTTGGAGTGTGGCTATGTGGCAACATTGTCTCCTATGAGAATCTAAGCACAAGCATTTACAAGGTGAGTGACACACCTTGCCCATGCAATTGTGAGCTAGGTTATAGAAGATTAGCTTCTCGTTTGAGTTGTTTTATGCTCCAAGTGCAGTTGGGCAAAGCTCCACGACCTTGGTTAGTTGCTACACTCTTTTTATGCTGCAAGGGCTTTCCAACTGCATTCAACTTCTAGCAATCTATACAAAATCTTAATTTGCCATTTTTCTTGGGGATAATTACAATTAGTGATTAGCCAATTGGCATTATCCACTAGGTAAATAAACCCAACTTACAGTAATTTATCAATTTCTTCCTTAACTTGCTTGGCATAATTAAGATTCATACGATACCTCTACTATTAAAATGGATTGGAATTGCATCTTCCTTCAGATTGATGCGATACTGATAGAACTAAGGATCAATGCCTTTCATATTAGTGTAGCTCTATGCAAAAACATCCACATAAGATTTAAGAAATTTATACAGCTCCTCTTTAAGGGTGTCTTTTAAGTTGGTGCTTAACTGTCCCATACTTTTCGTGGATTGTCTGCATCCCCCAAGTTCATGTCTTCTAATTCATCTTCCTTCACTCTGTGGTTCTTTGCATTTTCGCCTTGTGTGTAGCTTCCACGGCCATAAAAGATTTGAGACCTTTCGGATCATCTTCCTGAGCTAGAACTTCTGCTCATGCTTTCGCACTGCTACTTTTTGTTGTGGTGAGCCATCAGTGGCTTCTAGTTGTAACATGAGGGAAGAAGGGCCATATTGGGTGATAATCCGGTCCACATCTAACTCAAAGAGAGAGACCAAATCCATATTTTCCTTTAAAATATTTTCTTCTTCATCCTCCTCAACTCCTACTAGGTAATTCAACCCTTCTGCATAAAGTGGTGTGGCAGATTTAATGACTTTTTTTCAGAGCTAGTAACATTGTAACGCTGGTCTTCTTCTTGCCATTCCACAAAGTGATCTAGTTAGTAGCCTAATTATACTTTGTGTCCAAGTAGCATGTCTTCCATCTACATTACCACAAATACTATGGAATAATCACATACAGTAAGCTTTATTCGTACCACCGATCAGCCCCAAGGACTTGACGCGCCTTTGATCTACTATTCTAACTGAGAAAAGGGTAGGGTCTAATTCCATGAGCCCCAACTCCTTTAGCACAATGTTTGAGATAATATTTACTCTCGACCCACCATCTAGAAAAACATCGAGAATACGTCATGCCCTTCACTATTATTGTTACCTTAGGAAGAACTGCTATGTCCTAATCTGCTTTAGCCATCACTATGGTAGCTTTCCATTCTATATCCACCTTATGCATATGCACCACTTGGTCCACCAGCTTGCTTAGGAGCTCCTTCCACCAATAATTCAATACTAGGCTCAGTAATTGGAGTGGGAATTCCCCTGAGTTCTACAAATCATTGTTGCTTGTGGGACCGTATCATCGCCACCACCACGGCTGCTAGTTCCTCATCCTTCTCACTATTTAAATCCAGAGTAATTAGCACCATGTGATCGCAGGCTGGGCACTATTATCTGCTATTGGCTATGGAGTTTGTATCTCCTGTTGGTTTTTCAACCATATAGGGCGTTTCGTCTAATAGCATTGGTATCCCTCTAGTGGTAGATTTCCCCTACCTCGACCTAGGGCTACTGCAGCCATACCACTGCTATACCAGTTGTACTAGTAAGATCAATTGAGGCATAACGATTTGGAGAGGCACCACATTCTATGTTTGAGTATTCATACAGTTTGGGGGTTGCCTTCTAGAGTGGCTATTATAGTAAACGTCAAGCTTGAAACAATTTCCACACAAGACCTTGGGTCGGTCAAATCCAAATGATTCCGCACTGCCCCAGGTCCAGTGTTCGAAAAAAACCCGGGTATAGTGTAATTTGCACTTGTAGATTTTTAAAATTACCTTCAAATTTGAAACTTAAGGGTACAAAAACCTGTAGATTTTGAGGGGTTGTAGAACAAAAACCTTCAAAATTTGAAAATTTTCTTTATGAATAATTTCACAATTTTTAGATGAAGGTTTTGTACTTTTTGGGAAAATAGTTTTTTTCGAACACTGCCCATGTCACTTTGGCCAAAGCCTATAAGTCATTCTTCAACTAATGTCATGCCAGCTTTCCAGCTCCCTTGGTGTTGTGCTTCTCATCGTCATTTGAGAAGTCTCCAAATCCTCATCAAAAGTGGAATCTGTCCCACTATTGGACATTACGGATTTTGACTCTTGTGCCTTCTTACTTTTGTGTTTCTTTTTGGTATGTAAATCCATCGCTAGCACCCGTTGTGAACATATTGCAGCCTCCACCAGCTCATCTCAAAAGTGGCGTTGCCTAGATCCGTAAAGCTAGTGCTTAACGTAGCTTTAGCTGCAAACCGTGTACAAAGCATCCACCGGTAACCTCATTGGATGGGCAATTGGTTGTATTCACCCATCCACATAGAGTGTGAAATTTTGCTACATAATCCTCCATATGCCATGTCATCACCAATTTGGGAACTTCTTGAATATGCAAAATTGCCCATCATGCTATATATCATTGGAAAGATCATTGGCAACCTTTTCTACCTAAGTGACCAAAGCTTATCTAGCACCTCCGAAGACGTCTTGGTAGTTGAATATACCATTTAAGGAATGCATCATGTATTGCTACATAATTGGCAATATGAGCATCCACGTACTGTGCTTTTCATCTAATGGATTTGAATTCCAAAATGGATGCAAACACATTTTTTTTCAATTTATCTGGTTCCTTTTGATTGTCGTTGGAGTGCCATTGACTCTCAAAAGTACTCACATGAGTATCAGGATCCTCCGAATTCTTCCCATTAAAGATAGGCTACTTCATTTCCCATAATGTTGCACAATTGTCATGATATTATGACACTTTGGAGAAGAATTGCTCAACTCAAACACAAAAATTAATAAAACATAGATTTTGCACAAATTGAAGACCAAAACTTTACGTAAACAATTCAACAAAATAGCATAAACCATGAAAGCTTGAAAATAGAGAAGAAGTGACCATCTTGTGAGATGGAAAACAATAAACCTTGGGAACAGAAAGTACAAGCACCAGAGAGAAAACACTAGATTGGGTACAAACTACCCGCCTCCCCAAACGTGTGCCAAAAGCATCCTCGCTTAAGTATTTATAGTTTTTATTATTTCCAAAAATAGGTTACAAGGTTATTTTTGCCCTTGCTTGCTCTTCTAGCTTTCATTTACAAAAATTGGATAATAAAGTATCAAAAAATCTCACTCTCGTGATAGTCCTCCTGGTTGAGAAGACAACCATTCTTAGTTTTAAATATCAGTGCACACGAGTGATTAAACACATTAATCGTTCGCATGTGTAAGCAATGATCGCATAGGCGTCCCTATTTAACCAAAGAGGTTATGACTAACATTCCCTCTTATCCAATGCACACAACTGATTAAAACATAGTTAATCTTGATGAAATTATACTAGCATACACAGATAGTTAACACATAGTTAAGCCTAGTTTAAACTAAAATATATCAGTGCACACAAACTAGTTTAAACTAAAATATGTCAGTACACACAACCGATTAACACGCGATTAATCTTGATGATATACCAGTGCACGCTGGTCAACACACACATGATACACCAGTGTACACAATTGGTTAACACACAGTTAACCCTGGTTTAAACCAAAATATGTCAGCGCACACAACTGATCCTATGTTTCATCTCAGCCTAAGCAGTGGGACAAGTATTTACACATTTTTCAATTTGCATATAATAATTGTCCTCACACTACTACCAAGAAAGTGCCTTTTGAGATAGTCTATGGAAAGGCTTTGCCAACTCCTACAACTTGTCTTTCACATTCTATAGAGACTACTTACTCATTTGGAGACTTTGACCAAATTCATAGTTTAGTGAAGGAGAACATTCAAAACGCTCAAGAAAAGTACATGAAATATGTGAATCATAAATGCAAGCATGTTATCTTCAGTGAAGGCGACCATGTACTTCTTCACATTGAGAAAAGGAGAATCAAGTCTGTAGAGATCAACCCTGTAGTTAAGCTAGCTCTTAGGTTTTATGGACCTTTCAAGATCATTGCAAAGATTAATGATAATGCCTTTAAATTGGAGCTACCTTCTAATTGGCGTATTCATAATTCTTTCCATGTTAGTCTTTTGAGACCATTCAAGGGACCTCTACCTTCTCATCCTATGCTAGAAGAACCTCCCGAATTACTAAATGAAGAAGAACTTCTGGAACCTAAGTCTATTATTGACCATGAGAACACCCCTACACGCTTTGGCAACTCTTATGTCAAGTATCTTGTGACCTTCAAGAACCATCTTATTGAAGATGCTAAATGGATGCTCGAAAGGTTTTTTCATTCTTACTAGAATCTCATCCACTTATACCACACACGCAATTGAGGTCAATTATAACCTGAGGAAGAGGGAATGTTAGTCATGAACTCTATGGTTAAGTGGGGATGCCCATGCCATCATTGCTTTCATATAGGAATGTGGGTGGTGCCATTATTTGAATTCCATGTGTGATGTATGTAGATCAGGTTAGTGTTTGTGTATGGGATGCATCTTTTATTTATATATTTTTCTAGGAGTAATGTGTTTAATCAGCTATGTGTGCTGGTATGATGTAGTCATCAAGATTAATGTGTTTAATTAGTTGTGTGTGTTGACTAATATTACTTTGGTGTAAGCGATGATTGAGTGGCAGACTGTGTGTTTTGTCGTGGGTGGAACATGTGTTGGACCACAATGAGATATCTTGGAAGACATGTGATTACCTCTTAGGTTTTCATATTTGGCATTTATATTTTTGGAAGGCCTTAGCCTTAAACCTTTTTATATACTAAATAGTATTTTTATGCTTTTGGTAGGCTCACTCTATAATTAGGCTTGCTATATTTTTGGAAGGAGCATGTATGCTCAAAGACTCAAAAAGCTATTAGGCTTTATTTTTAGATTATCTTTTTGTAAAAGCAAGCATCAATATATTTAAATATGGGTGAGCGATACGATGGGACACACTCACCCAAGGGAGATTAAACCAAACCATGTGTCGATGGTGACTTCTCTATTTTCAAGCTTTCATGATTTATTCTATTTTGTTGAATTGTTTACATAAGGTTTTCATCTTCAATTTGTGCAAAGTCTATGTTTTATTAATTTTTGTGTTTAACTTTGAGTAATTCTTCTCCAAAGTTTCATAAGATCCTAAAACAACCATTCAAAGAGGTGGGCAAACCGCTAACTAACCCCAAAACTTGATTCGTCTAAGGGAGTCGCGGAGCCATCAGATTTGCCAATAGGATGCCGGTTACTAATAAGTTAGTGGCAACAATCTGAGGATCCACAAGCAAAACATCATCTAGTATGTCATCCGAGAATTAACTTTCCTTATCAAGGGATTCAGCCCAACTGGGTTTGCACTAACCATGCCCAAAACATCTTTTGGAATGCCATTGAATTCAAAGAATTGATCCACCTCATAATATTGATTTATATATTGATATATAACCACCACTTGTCTGGCCAGTACCGCCCATTGGGCGTTGGGTCTCCTCGCGTGTTACGGTACGTTGGTCACACAGCATCAAGGACATGACAGAGAAGCCCAAGCTCGGCAATTGCCATTAGCCAAAAAGAATATGCCATCTCCCCAAGACTATCATTGCCAATAATACGTGATGAAAAACAATAGGATCGTCAAAAGTGTTGGGGGTCAACCAACAGTTATTGAGGTTTACATAAAGAACAAAGACAAAACAAAATAGATAGAGTAACACTAGGACATATTGAAAATAGATTGCAAAATTATATTAGCACCTGTATTAGAATGAATCTTCTATCTTACAATGAGTGCTTTGTGCCTGTATATATAGTGAGATTACAAAGAAGATCTGAAATGGCGTATCTGCCTTATTGCATCTTCGTGGTTCATCAATGTGAATCCGCCTATGGTATTAATATATTCTACCTAGGGTATGTTAGCACCGCTAAAAAAGGGAGAAAGTAGATAAGCAAGACTCAATTAGCACAAAGGGGGAGAAATTCACTTATATACAACAAAGTCATAGACATTGAAGTGATTGATGAAGCTTCAACACTGGTGGTGACAATTGTTTCTATACGGGAGAAATGCAATCTACAACAACTGAGGAAGGATATTGTCAAAGAATCCTTGCAAGACATGCCAGCACACTTTACTTTCATTCACAATGGAAGAAAGGTCCTCCTTAGAAGGGAGTGACAAATATAATGTAAAGAATTGGGTAACACAGTCAAGATCATTTCTACTTGACTATACCCATTTCAATGTACTCTTTTCACATAATTAATCAAGTCTATCTTGTTAATGACACTCCTACTTGACATTACCCATTTGAATGTACTCTTTTAACATAATTAATCAAGAGCCTTTTGTCTGACTTTTATTTTCAAAAAATAAGACAATGTATACTATTTTTTAGGACATTACTTCAATGAGAACAGTTGAAGACATTACATTACAAAAATGGGTTTCTCATTACATAATCTTGTACAGAGTCTTTTGATTTGTACAATCCATCTAAATATAGAATCAATTGTTCTTCCAAATAAACATCATCTGGGTTACCTTCGAAAGGAAGGGGTGATATCTATGTTCCAATGGGATTATGCATTGCCTTTTCAGGGGTATCATCAATTAATAATGTATTTGTGGGATTATAGGGATGTTGGATATCCTCATAGTACTTCATATGCAATAGTACTCTAGGTTTGTCGGGATGACAAACACGTGGGTCAAGATAACAGTGCCTTATATGTCTCCTCAATATTAGATTCTCTCAAAACTAGTGTGACAAGAGGTCTCAAATTATGCATCATCATTGAGGACCAGATGGCCAATCTAAAGTGCTTAGTTACAAAGTTGATGAATTGATACAGTTTGGACCTTAGTGACATGCATGCCCCCGACTTTGTAATTCTCTGCAACACTTGGTCCAAAGCTCTTGGGCTGTCTTTTGAGTAGCAATCCATTCACATCCCCCAACATGATAAGTCTCCTCAGCATCTGGAACCATTATTAATATGATTCATACTTCTAATGAGTGTTAATATGATTGAAACTTATAATCATTGTTAAGGGACAAGAAGTACTTAATAAAAACAATTGTTAAAATATTGAGTTGGTTACATTACATCAGGTACATTAGTCTTGGGATCTTCATCAGGCTTGGGATCCTCACTAGCCTTGGGATCCTCATTAGCCTTTGGTTCTTCATTGTTCACCTCCTCATCAGGCCTTGGCTCTGTCTCTTCAGTGTTTGCTTTGCCTTTGTCTTCTCTTCAGGCTTTGGCTCTGTCTCTTCAGCTTGCTTTGCCTCCTCACAATAGTCTTGGGTTCTTCATTGTTCACCTCCTCATCAGGCCTTGGCTCTGTCTCTTCAGTTTGCTTTGCCTATGTCTTCTCTTTAGGCTTTGGCTCTGCCTCTTTAGCTTGCTTTGCCTCATCAGCCTTGGGTTCTTCATTGTTCACCTCGTCATCGGGGGCCTTGGCTCTATCTTATCTTCAGGCTTTGGCTCTGTCTTTCCTTCAGCATTTGCCTCTATGTGCTCAGAAGGCTTTGGCTCCCCCCCTTCATCCTGAAGAAGCATCTCAACGTCTGCAACATCAGGGAAGTCTGGCTGGTTGTTCTCATCATATCCGTGGCATTCTTTAGTATTAAATGTACCATGGTCACTCTATAGTGCTCCACATAGTTGCTCATAGTTATGTAAGGCGTTCTAGAATACACAAAATTCACAATGTCAAACTAATCTAGCTAAATCAATGTCCACCCGCCGATGATTCTTCCACTTACCTTGGACATGAAGGGATTCATGGTGGAGAAGAGACTCTGGAGAATATATTCTACATGGATCATCACTCTCCAACCCACAGGAGTGTGAGTCTCCTTGCTTGGGCACTTAAACCTGCTTGATTTCTGATTTGTACAATTCATAGTCTCCATATTGGGCACCAAGAACAGCAAGAAGACTTTTTATACACCTGCATAACAAATAAGCTTTCACAATAAGATACACTGCCAACTTCAAGCACTCTAAGATACTAGAGAAAGGTGCTTTGGATGTTTACTTATAGTCCTAACTTAGGATGTGATCTTAGTATTGAATTAAGGGTCCACACAATTCTCTTATCCAATTCTATGCACGCAAGGCTCCAATGGTTCTTGCAAATGCAGAAATGTCTAAAACTAAGGCATCCCCTATCTATTAGACGCATATGACTAACAAGATAGAGAAGAACATACCCTGATTCATATGGAAGAATTACTACTGTAACCTCGAGCATGTTCAAATATCTGAACCACTTTTGTATCTCTTGTTGAGAAGTGCTCTTTTTTCTTAGCAATGGTGCCAGCTATGAGTTCAGAATAAACACCTCAGAATGGCTCTCTCGAGGAAGCTGGCACTTTATTAAACTGCAAAAACAAGGGTAACTCATTGAGGAAAAAGAAAAAAACGTAAAGAGCAAAGGACCATATCATCAGGTAAAGGCAATTCGCATACTTACTTTAGGCACACATATAGGATAGTGTCTGAGATCTATGTTGTCCTATCCATCAGAGTCCTGAGATCCACTGAGTCAAGGGAGAGTTGTCTCTCACCATCTTCCATTGCCACAAAGACAAACACACCCCTCTTAAAGCTCCTTAGCATCTCCAGGTTGGCTGCTTTCCAACTTTTCTGTTTCTTTCATGTACTATTCTTGCAGATTCGTTGGGGGTCTATTCACTTGTTGATCCTTTTCTTTTCTGATCCTGTTCTCTTCCTCCCATATGGCTTCCTGTTTTGCCCCCTTGCTCTTGTGTTAACATCATGTGTAATCTCTATAATTTTTATTTTATCCCTTGGAGCTCTCACTGGTGGAATCATCAGGATATCTCTCATCTTTGGATCTATAAACTCTGTAGGGTGTAGAAGCTTTTCATATCTCCATCTAAGCCTCTTCAGTGTGTCACTGTCCTTGGGCATTATTGTCATCCTATACGCGTGGGTGCTCATAACACATAGGTCATTGAAGTACTCTAGGAGAAAATCTTCAACAACCTCCTGTAGATAGAGAGCAAGGCTATCCTCTTCCACCTTAGAGTTAGGTTCCACTGCTCACAAATGGACCTGCACAGCCTTTGAAAAGGGAGCACACAACTCTACACACTTCTGAGCTTTCCTGATTTCCCTCAGAATAAATGTAGAAGTTCTGGGAAAACCTTCTTGTTCTGCCTGTTTCAGAATGTGGATAGGCTTTCCCTTTCTTGGCTTCTTCTGAGAGGCACCCTTTGCTGTGCCAATCCCCTTACCCTGTATCCTTGCAGTAGCTTTTGTCCTCGCCCCATGAGCTATGAATAATCTTGGAAAAAAGAGACATAACTCTCTCTCTCTCTCTACCTCTCTCCCTCTTCCCCTCAATGTGTGCCTCTTGGCACGCAATAGCTGTTCCATTTAGCGTGCATTTGCATTATCGCACCAGATTGCACACACATTCTCTCTCTCTCTCTCTCTCTCTCTCTCTCTCTCTCTCTCTCTCTCTCAATGTCCTCTGTGTGTGTGTGTGTGTGTGTGTGTGTGTGTGTGCGTGTGTGTGTGTGTGTGTGTGTGTGTGTGTGTGTGTGTGTGTGTGTGTGTACGTCTAAGACCGGAGGTTATGGCACGGATAGAGAAGCCACAGATTGTGAGAGGGCAGACATAGGAGGAAGGATTTCCAACTGTGGACCCGAGAGAATCCAGTTCCCCCCTTTACTTTGTTAAGCAACATAATGATGAGGAACCCTATTCAGAAGACCAGGATATGGGGGCAGATGAATATGAACAGGAGAAATTCGATGTTCTCAGTTTGGTGTCCCTTTCCAAAAATGACCTGCTCACCAGAGGCCCTCTATTAAGAGGGATTTTGATTTCTCAACGAAGGCTAAGGAGGAGAAAGGGCCAACTGGTGATACAGAGATGCAAAAGAAGAAGAAGCAAGTTCTTAGCATAGACATGAAGGACAAGAAGGAGGAAATTGTTGTTGAGAGCAATGATCTTGCCTTAATTGATGAGAGACTTTTAGATTTTGTTTATAACGCTGGAGATGCTGATGACTTTCACATAATTGTTGAGATGTTTAACAAGCCTTTGCCCCAGTAGAGTCAATTTTGGACCAGCATGCAGAGTACCTGTCAAAACAGAGGGATAATTTCAAAAAAGCAGTATCCAAAGGAAGGCTTCTGCTAAGGGATCAGGCTTACGTGCACTTGTTGTTGGATTATGCACCAAGAAAGAAGGTAAACAATTTTTTATACAAGAAGTACCAGCAACTCCCATCTTCCTACAAGCCTACTTGGTGTACCATGCACATGAGTTGCTACTGCAGGCTGCTGTATGAGCCATTGGGATTCCTCTGCTACTTGCACTGCCTCTATAAAGAGCTTCCTAAAAGGGGTGAAGAACTGCTCTATGAAGGTACTATTGAAGATGAGATTCCCCAAGAAGATGAGTTACCTTCTTCTCAACAGGCAGAAGTTGAGGAAGAGATGCAATTAGTACAAGAGGAAGAGGATGCCAAGTCTATGGATATTGTTGCTCTTAAGACGTGCATCATAGAGAGACCTCTGGATGTAGATCTCTATAAAGTGGACCAGTGTGGTCTAATATTGCCAGTACTGCCAGAATTCATTGTGGATAACAAACGTTATGTACTCTTATTTGCTGACATTCACAATATTTTAAGTCTTAGGTAAGGTTTTGCTCTATGTGCTATTGCCAAATTTCAGGAAGAGAGCAGTGGTTTTGTCTCAAAAGAGACAGCGATGACTTAGCATTGGAGGAGAATTACAATAGTAAAAGAGTGTCTTAGCATATGTTTGAGCAAAGCACAGAAGTTCAATGATGATGGTTTTGTGCCAGACGATAAGACCTTCATGGAGCTTCAGGCCAAATATGGCTATGATAAGTTGAATGACTCCAGAAAGGAGTGGATGAACAGAGTAGGAGAAGATAGCAAAAGTTCTATTAACATTTAGCAAGATCAACTGTTTGTGACAGATGAGACTCAGGTTCTCTATCTCTCTCTCTCTCTGTCTCTCTCTCTCTTTATGTGTGTGTGTGTGTGTGTGTGTGTAGAAGTGATATGTAGATTTATGTTTTCTTAATTATTTTGTTTTGCAAAGTACGTTTGAAGTCAAATTATGGATGAATTCTTACAGCAATGGCATAAAAGGGAGTATTGTGGCCGAGACGCAGCTCTCTCTCACTACCTACCCAAATTTTCTAAGGCAAAGATGATAATCTACCACAATGCCATGAGCCAGGAAGGGAGAGTCGCAAATTTTTTATTCAAGACATTGTCCCTGTTTCTAGGTGGAACAATTATTCCTAAAAGTTATGAGAAGATTATTTTGATAGAGAAGTCCACTTCCTTAGAAATTTTTGGATGCTACCCTGGTTTATGCCAGCACCCGAAGGGGTTACTTTCATACCTATACTATAGTAGCATTGTCTCTAGGCATAGAGAATCCACAGGAACTAGAAGAGTATGGCAAACACTGTTTGCTAAGGTATAAACGAAAGCCAGAACCACAAGAATTACAAAAGTCATTAGAATGGAAAGATACATTGTAAAAGACGTGTTACATCTATTTGTCCAACGATGATTAACAAAAATCTTTTGTTCTCTCCATTTGTTTTGTGCTTGTATGCAATCTGAGTTTTTAAATCTTCGAAATGCTTCAATCTCTTCCTTTCCATATCTCTGAGTGTCTGCATCAATTTGGATGACCTCAAGGTTTCTTTTTTGTGTAGTTTTTGCGGTATCCTTCTATAAAACCATTGGAACACTTCTTGTAGACTGTTTGCCTTACTTTTTCCACCACCATGTTGTGTGTGCCTGAAATATGCATTTCGAGCCATATAGTGTGATTTCTCAAGCCCTTGTGTGTTCTAAATGCTAGGATCTCCATACTTGTTGATAAAGTAAGGCATGTGGTTGTAGAGAATATGCTGCATAAGAAAACATACAATGTAAGTTATATCGAGGGCTATGAAACAAGAGTAAGCTAGAAACATACCATGTAGTGTGTAATGTTGGTGTCAGTCCAAGCAGCTCTGAATGCTTTTTTGAATGCTTGTAAGTTGTCTTGAAAGCTCTTTTTGTCTTGCTGGGAGTAGTTGACTTTCTCGCACATTTAGAATAGAGTATCAACTGAACACCAAACATCTGCTTTGACATTCCTTGAAGCACCTTCATGGTCTTTCACTACATTATGCAGCTTTTTCCACTGTTGGTATTCGATTTTGCTTGTATAGGTTGTTGTATATTGCTTTCCTAACTTTGTGGCTTTGTGTTGCTGATTATTCATTGGCTTGGAAAGAAATCTTCTTGCCTTAACATCTCCAATAGAGGGCTTCATTGGAACTTCCTTTTCATTGGATGACTTTTTAGTGTCCATCAGAATCTGGACATTACCTCCATGTAGTCCAATTTCAGATAGCACCTTCTCCAATGCACGGATGGCTTCTTTCCTCTCTACTACATTCTTGATCTTCCAAGCAAAGCCAATGTAGCTCTAGATATACCAATTTCTCTATGATACGACACAAAGCATGAAGCGTGCATATATGCACATTGGAAAGAGAAATCTCAAACACTGGTTTAAAGTTCTCATCCAAAATTTGTCTGTTCGGTGGTTGTCTCTCCACCACTTCTCTCCACCACTTAGAGTCCATCACCCTTGTGGAGTCCATGCAGTTAAGGCATGGAGACTTTGCATTGGCCCCTTTACTGTGCAACTAAATAAGCACTTGAGAGTGTTCAAGTCACCAGCAAGATGCCATTGAACTTTAAAGTCCCCCCTTTTCTTTACATGGAGCATCCTGGTTGCAATTATCTGTTCTTTGATGAGATTGGGGATATGTGTATGATGAAATACCCAAAACAAGGATTCATGGTCCTCTTTCTTGACCTCAAATGAACCTAGCCACTAGATGTTTGTCTCAGACTGCACGCTAAATTACTTTGGATCATCCCTACTGCAATTAGAAAGAGCCCTATTCATAAGTGTTATTGTGACCCTTTCCATCTTTTTCTCCTTGTTGATAATCTCGCACTCATCAAGCTTGATAACAAATTGAAGTACACCCCCTGTCTCCTCAAATGTAATATCATAGAACTCCACCATTCTCTTTTGCAAGAGCTCCAAGTCCATGAATATATTGTTGTATTCATTATAAAATATGCTGGCACCTTCTCTCTTAAACTCTCCTACAATGTGGTATGAGTGACCAACATAGTGAAGCTGTTTTGTGTTTAATTTCTCCCTATGTATCCAAACTTTTGTAGGTATTGGAAGTAGCTTTGCTTTATTGCCTTTGGCCTCAAGGAATGATGACACTGACTTCTGGATGGCAACTATAACCCTTACGAGACTGACTCCACTTGAATCCATGGCGGATTGAATATCCGTAGCCGAAACTATATTGTTGGTTATAAATTCATCCACAATATCTCGTTGAACCACCTTGAACTTCTTCTCCTTTATCATTTCTCTTGCCATTCTAGATGTTACTATTGATTTCATTTACTTTCTAGGATTAAGATTGGGATTGATATTCTCTTTATCGGGATGTATGACAACCCTACAAATACAACACTACTCATTACTAACATAGAGAACATGTAAATCACAAAGCAACCCCGCAAATAGAATAATATTAACTGCTAACACATAAAAGACATGTGAATGGGAATGCATTGAGTGCAATCTTACCTTATGGCTTGGATTCTCTCCTTCAAGCCTCCAGAACCGGGCCTCAAGTTCTCAACGTTTTTGAGCTTTCTTCTCCGTATGCGCGGTTCAATGCTTGTGTCTTTTTCTCTATATTTGCGGAGGTCACTTCTTAATTTGTTGATTTAACACTCTTGTTCTTACAATCTAACTTTTTGTGTCTTGCATTCAGCAGGCAAGCTAAGAAGCTCAGTTGAATGTTGTGAATAATGCCTCTCTCTTTCTTGCATGTAAGAAATTGACTTGCAATATCCTAGTAAGCCTTTGGTGCCATCATCTGCAAAACACAAGAGAGTTGTGGGATTTGAAAAGGGAGGATGTGAAGCAGTACGGGGGTCAATAGGATAGATAGAGCCATCACACCAAAGATCTATGTGTTGCGTCCCCGCCGACAACCTCATATGATCTTTAACATCTGATGAGAGCAATAGTTGACCATTCTACATTTTTGAATGGGCACATACTCACTATCTAGATCAATGTGTAGATGGTACTTTCTCTTAATGCTTTCATGACTAGACTCTTCAATAGAATGAGTGTGTGAAGTGTTTTAGAAATGAGTAACTTGGATATGAGGCAGAGTGAAAGAATATGACTCGCTATAGTGAGAGGAGGCTCGCATTTGTCTTTTGAAATTGGAGATGAAGGTTCTCATTCCCTCCAAACTGTCTTCTGTGTGCAATAACATCCTTCTGAACTAACTTTATTCTTGCAGTTGTATCATTTCAAAGAAGGTTCCAATGAACTTTATGACGGCCGCCTAGGAGAAGATTTACTTCATCAAGTTTCCTCATGCTATCAATAGGCATACACATTTTTAAAATACATTGATCAATTCTTGGGCTCTCTATACCTTTCTCATGTGCTTTCTTCAAAATTCATAAGTTACAATTCATGGTGGCAAGACCTGATCAATCTTATTGAGGAGCTAGGGTTATCAAGTGGATCCCTTTTTTAAATGTTGCTTTTTTCCTCTTCATAAGTCACATAGTTGGCTTGCTTTGCAAAGGTAGACATGTAGTGATAGTTTTTGGTCAAACATTATCAGCCTTAACCAATACTAGAAATGAAGATAATATTTCTTTTGAAAATATGAACAACATTCTTTATTTTAAAGAGTGGTTTACTTTTATAGAAATGTGTGAGAGCCATTTTTTATGTCTTTACCTCTTTATTTTTTACATCTTTATTTAAAAAAGAGTGGTTCACTTTTATAGAAATATATAAGAGCCCTTTTTTATGTCTTGAAAGCGTGAACCACTTGAATGTCATTATTTCCTCTCCCTTTACTTCTTTCGCAGTCCTCCATGTCCTTTTTTCCCTCCCTTATTCCCTATATCCTCTTACCCTAATTTGCAACAAGTATGATATAAGAACCCACTGCGTGTCTTCCTCTTTGTGATTTCTCATGACATGAGATTTTTTTTACACGAACATTTTAGAAAAAACTTAAATCTCGTATTGGTGATTTTTTATACACGAACATAATTGAAGAAAAATGTATATATCATATCACTAACTTACTCATATGATTGAGGGTGACATTAAAAGAGACACACATGATTTGCCTTAACCTACCCAAGGAAGTGCAAGTTTGATGTGTAACTAATGCAAGGTACATTTTATAGCTAGTTCCATTATCTTTTTCATTATTTTGACTATTTTGCTACAATCCCCATCTCAAGAGAGGCTTTTTTTCTCCATGTGTTGTTATCCTTGGGGGGGTAACCCCCTATGTAGCACGTGCGTTCAAGGGTATTTGAAAAACCCCCGACTTATGGATTTTTGAATTTTAAAAACACTCCTTCTGTAACACTTTTTATAATAAAAGTATCCTTATGTACTAAAATTTTCACCATTTCAATTAAAAAACCCCTTATGTATCTAAATTTTGTGTAATTCCACAAGAGAAAAAAACCCCTTTTGTTGAACTCACTTGTTGTCTTGCATATTTTTGAGTGACCCCGGCCGAGTTGTTATCTTGCACAAGAAAGCTAGCAAAACCTTCCACAGCTTGGTGTTCTAGCAAACAAAGTTGATCAAAAGGGAGATGATTGCTTGAGATGGTTGTTAGTTTAAAACTCCCAAAGAGTTGTTCATGTAAATTTGCTTGGGAATATTTTACCTTTGACTACAATGGACTTGCCCAAATGTGTACATTTCACAAACGCATGCCGAATACCAACAAAGTTTGGCAATTAATGGACTTGAGATAATTGACATGCAAATTGCAAACGCTCAATTATCTTAAAGCACGTTGAATTAATTGACTAGGAATATTGAAGGCTGATGGGAGGATTTGTAAAAATTGCTAAGGCATGATGCTAGACTTCTAATAATGACATTGGAGTTGTGAGTTATAGTAAAAATATTGAAGATGTGACTTAATTATCATAATCATTTTAGAAAAAGACACTATCCCCAAGCAGTCAAAGCAAGCAGAGGTCACACATACGTGAGTTTATCTTCACGGCTCTATACATCAAAACCAAAGTTGTAAAAAGCTCGACCAGTGGTATTTTCAAGGCGAGCAAGAAGTTAAATGGTTTTTTCCCATTTGAGCAAAGAAAAATATATTTTTTTCTAACACTTTTTTTGGTAGGTTTTTGGACGACATGTTTGGAGAGGGCATAGTGATGAAGGCTTTGACATTATTGGGAGAGTTAGAATAGGCCTAGTGTTATAGACAAGGAGTAGGTGTCAATTGAAGTCTAGTCACACATGGGGTGGTGAGGATGTGAGGCAAACTCTAAGCTTTAGGTGGTATTAGGTGATGTAAAGGCGCGTAATTAATATTAATTAATTAGGTGGTATTAGGTGATGTAAAGGCACGTAATTAATATTAATTAGGTGATGTAAAGGCACGTAATTAATTATTAATAATGCGTATCAAGAACTAGAATGGGTTACGAGAAAAACCACCTTGGGGGGGACGACCAGCTAACGGATACAAAGGACTACCATGGTACATACATGCTACAAGGGCCAAGGTCTCTCTCTCTCTCTCTCTCCATATGTATTCATATATGTACACATATAGACATATATGTGTGTGCATATACATACATGCAAAGATACACGCACGCACGCACCTATGCACACACACATACATATATACATACATACACATGTGTGTGTGTGTGTGTGTGTGTGTGTGTGTGTACATATCACACACACATATATGTCTATATGTGTGTGTGTGTGTGTGTGTACATATCACACACACACACACACACACACACACACATGTATATGTATATGTATATATATACATATATGTATGTACACACGCGTGTGCGCGTACACAAAATTTGGTGCTTAAAAATTAGTGATTATTTGTTGTATGTATCAGATTGCATTTTTTGGTTTTTATACATTTTCTAATATTATGATTTTACCTCTCAGACCGTGACAATGGTCAATATTTGGATGGAGTTTGGCATGTGGAAAGTGGGTTTGATGATGGGTTCAAGATTCACATCAAGCATGTTTATAGTGTTAATTGCTGAGTTTTGGCACAATCCTTGCTTAACTTGAATCCTACACACATCACCAAAACCACATTTTGACATAACATAGGATACCTCAAATAACTTCATCCTAGCAAATAGGAGTATTAGAAACATTTTTGGAGTATAATGGGAATCTTACTTTGTTTGAATCCATTAATGGGCCTCATGTACTTACCTAACTTGTTATTATATTAGGGGTCCAACATCAAGTTTCCTCATGCTATCAACAATAAGCATACAAATTTTTAAAATACATTGATCAATTCTTGGGCTCTCTATACCTTTCTCATGTGCTCTCTTCACAAGTCATAAGTTACAATTCATGGCAAGACCTAATCAATCTTATTGAGGAGCTAGGGTTATCAAGTGGATCCTTTTTTTTTAACGTTGCTTTTTTCTTCTTCATAAGTCACATAATTAGCTTGCTTTGCAAAGGTAGACATTTAGTGATAGTTTTTGGTCAAACATTTTGAGCTATGATCAGCAGCCAATAATAGAAATGAAGATAATATTAATTTAAAAAATATGAACAACGTTCTTTATTTTAAAGAGTGGTTCACTTGTATAGAAATATGTGAGATCCCTTTTTTAAAGTCTTTATTTTAAAAAGAGTGGTTCACTTTTATAGAAATATATAAGAGCCCTTTTTTACGTCTTGAAAGCGTGAATCACTTGAATGTCATTATTTCCTCTCCCTTTACTTCTTTCGAAGTCCTCCTTTTGCCCTCTCTTATTCCCTATATCCTCTTACCCTAATTTGCAACAAGTATGATATAACAAGCATGTCTTCCTCTTTGTGATTTCTCATGACATTAGAATTTTTTACACGAACATTTTAGAAAAACTTAAATCTCGTATTGGTGATTTTTTATACACGGACATGACTTAAGAAAAACGTATATCTCATATCACTGACTTACTCATATGATTGAGGGTGACATTAAAAGAGACACGCATGAGTTGCCTTAACCCACCCAAGGAAGTGCAAGTTTAACACGTAACTAATGCAAGGCACATTTTATGGCTAGTTCCATTATCTTTTTCATCTTTTTGACTATTTTGCTGCAATCCCCATCAAGAGAGGCTTTTTTTTCCATGTGTTGTTATCCTTGGGGATTCTATTAACCCATGTTTTAATTTTAAAAACATTCCTTCCGTAACACTTTTTACAATAAAAGTACTCCTTATGTACCAAAATTTTCACCATTTCAATTAAAAATCCCCTTATGTATGTAAATTTTGTGTAACTCCACAAGAAAAAAAAACCCTTTTGTTGAACTCACATGTTGTCTTACATATTTATGAGTGACCCCTGGGTGCAGCCGAGTTGTTATCTTGCACAAGAAAGCTAGCAAAACGTTCCACAGCTTGGTGTTCTAGCAAACAAAGTTGATCAAAAGGGAGATGATAGCTTGAGATGGTTGTTAGTTTAAAACTCCCATTTAAGAGTAAATTTGCTTGGGAATATTTTACCTTTGACTACAATGGACTTGCCCAAATGTGTACATACAGGTCACAAACACATGCCAAATACCAACAAAGTTTGGCAATTACTGGACTTGAGATAATTGGCATGCAAGTTGCAAACGCTCAATTATCTTGAAGCACGTTGAATTAATTGACTAGGAATATCAAAGGCTGATGGGAGGATTTGTAAAAATTGCTAAGGCATGATGCTAGACTTCTAGTAATGACATTGGAGTTGTGAGTTATAGTAACAATATTGAAGATGTGGCTTAATTATCCTAATCGGTGCTAGAAAAAGACACGATATCCCGAGAAAAAGACACTATCCCCAAGCAATCAAAACCAAAGTTGTAAAAAGCTCGACGGGTGGTATTTTCAAGGCGAGCAAGAAGTGAAATGGTTTTTTTAACCCATTTGAGCCAAGAAAAACAGATGAGAGGACGATTTTTTTATTTTTGGACACTTTTTTTTGTAGGTTTTTTGGACCACATGTTTGGAGAGAGGCATAGTGAGATTAAGGCTTTGGTATTATTGGGAGAGGTAGGATAGGGCTAGTGTTATACAAAAGGAGTAGGGTGGTATTAGGCGCGTAATTAACATTTATTAATTATTAATAATGCGTATCAAGAACGAGAATAGGTTTAGAGAAAAACCGCCTGGGGACGACCAGCTAACGACAAAAAGGACTTCTGTGGTACATACATGCTGCAAGCGCCAAGCTCTCTCTCTCTCTCTCTCTCTCTCTCTCTCTCTCTCTCTCTCACACACACACACACACACACAGACACACACAGTCTCTGCCATATCTTCACCTGTTAGCTTTTCATTGCTGTGCGCTGAACCGCCATGCAACCCAAATTATCTTCAGCCGCCGGACTGCCATTGCCTGGCACCACCACCTTCCTTGTAGCCATCTCCCTTAGCTTGCTCTTCCTCGTCCTGACCACCGGCTCCAACTACCTTCTCGAAGCCAGCTTCGGCTTTGTCGCCAGACAGCTCCCCATTTCCAGCCCCACCGCCCTCCTCAGCAGCAGAAGCTCCACCGCTCTCAGAAGAGAAATCGGAAACCCCTCTGCCTCATTCAAATCAAAGGCAACATCTCTACACCACCTTAATTGTTGTGCTGATAATATTATAGCGCTTGCTTCGTCTTGACTAAGCTTAAGAGAGTTGATTTTATGATAATTATGCAGGAGCTGCCCACTGTACAACCCATTGTACTTAGTGAGCATAATTACACATGTATGCATTGGTTATGGTCTTGTAATTCTCTTATAATATCAGAACTAATTAATAACCTACTGCTGCAGGAGGTGGATGTGGTTGACACACTTGTTAAAGTAGATTGGATAAGGCCCTCTCCTATCTCCAATTACACTCAGAAGTTTTTGGCATCGATTGCACAGAATGGGAGCAAGGCATGCCATGATATAGCAACTGCAAGAGCTCACCTATTTGGGTTGCCTAGACCCAAGAAGGGCCAACCTTACATCAGTTTGAGTTGTGGATTGATACATGAGTTCACATTAATCTCTGTTGATGAATATGGAAGAAGAAGGTGCTCTGGAGGGGACTATTTTGAGGCAGATCTATCTGGTCCTAATTGGAAGTCTAGAGCCCCCATCACAGACCTTGGAGATGGATCTTATTCTATCCTTCTCCAAGTCCATCCTAGATTTGCAGGGGTGTATAACTTGAAGGTTTTCCTCGCCTTTTGCAACTACCATGGGCTTCACAGAAGGCCTGAAAGATGGTTCAGGAATGAAACCATGATCATCTTGCAGATCAAGTTCCATGCTGAGAAGAGTTTGCCGATTGTGATGGATTCACCGCGGTTAAGCCAGTGTAAAGCCAATGATTTTGGGTTAGATGGTTGGACAGGAAGGTGGGTTAGGTCCAAGTACAACAGGAGCTGCTCTGTGGATGGTAAGGGCAGGTTCATATGCATGGATGTGAATGAGAAGTGTGAAGACCCTTGGTGTAGAGGTCCTGTAGGGGGCCTTGAGAGCAATGGATGGGTGTATTCTGCGCATTGCTCATTCAGAATACTCACAAAAGATGATGCATGGAAGTGCTTAAATAAGAAGTGGCTCTTCTTTTGGGGTGATTCCAACCATGTGGATACCATCAGAAACTTTCTCAGCTTTGTCTTGGGCTTCGAGAACATCACAGAGGTCCCTAGAAGATTTGATACTACATACTCTAGGCCACTTAACCCCTCCCAATATGTGAGAATAACCAGCATGTTTAATGGTCATTCTAATGTCTCACTAAACCATGAAGGCCTATTCTCTCTCAACAACTCGGCTTTCAGAGAGCAGATCGCGGCTTACTTCTCGGAGAATTCGGCCCCGGATGTCATCATTATGAACTCTGGCCTCCATGATGGCATGTATTGGAAGCATGTGCATCAATTTGTAGAGCAAGGGGTCAATACAGCCACAAAGTTTTGGGCTTCTTTGCTAAATAGAGTGAAGGAGCCAAAGCCCAGAGTCATCTACAGGACCACCATAGCGACAGCGGCATGGGCGAGAGGTGCGGCATTCAACCCACACAAGATGGAGGTGTTCAATTACATGTTTGTAGAGAGTCTCAGGAAGGCTAATCTGCTATGGGGTGTTGTTGATGGGTTTGATCTCACATACCCATGGCACTTCGACAACAATTGCAGTGATGGGGTGCATTATGGTAAACCCCCAGCGCTGACCGACTGGTATGGGCAAATGGGTCATCAGTATTTTGTTGATCTCATGCTGGTGCACATCTTATTGCATGCAGTATGCATCAACTAAACTCAATGCATGGTAAGCCCCGAGCTCGGACTGGCTGGTTTGGGCGGAATGGGTCTCGTCGGTATTTTGTTGATCTCATGCTTGTGCCCATCTTATAGGATTTAATGCATGGTAAGCCCCCACAGCTGGTATGGGCAAATGGGTCATCAGCATTTTGTTGATGTCATGCTTGTGCACATCTTATTGCATGCTTTTAATGTATGCATCAATTAGACCTCAATGCATGCCATATGGTCATCCAATATGTGTTGACCTCATGCGTGTGGATGTCTTACTGCATGTGCAATATGCATCAATTAGGTCTAATGGAGGCCATATAATCTATATATCATCATGAGGGGCAAAAGGGAAGTCATTATATTCATTTTGCAATATTGAGCAAAGGCGATGGTGTGCGCATGGCAACCACGGAATGGATCTCCAAATGAGGAAAGCTGAGAGGATTTTAAAGCTCGGAGCAAAAGCTGTGGAGTAATGGAGGTGAAAAGCTGGAGCAAGGACGGATGGAACTTGTCGGATGTGCAAGGGCCCGGACAAAACGTGGGTTCGTAGTGGGCGGCCGGACACGATGGCACTCTTTCACGCAATGAAATGTGAAAGGGCCTGGTCCTGATTGACCGCTGTAATGGTTTTTTTTTTCCCCAAAGTTTTAATTGGTAAGCACCTGTTTTCACATCTGCCCATTGCCGTACCTGCCACGCGTCCTTTGTTAGTATTTACGGCAAGCCGGGTTAATAAACAGCTCCCATCTTTTAGACAAGAGTCATCAAAATAGCACAAATTGCATTTACGAGTAACCTTGCCCGTCTTCGACAGGTAGGAGTACCCGTCTTCAACAGGTAGGAGTCTACCCCTCCTCGAACCTCAAAACTGCATCCTACACTAATAAACAGCTGTCATCTTTTAGACAAGTCATCAGAATAGCACAAAGTGCATTAATGAGTAACCTCACCCGTCTTCGACAGGTAGGAGCCTAGCCCTCTTCGAACCTACAAACTGCGTCCCAAACCTCCAAATTCTTGCCGCGTAGCCGCCCCGTGAAACTTTTTCTTTATATAATATAGAGAAGTAACTTATTGTTGTACATTTCCTTATTTTTAAAACAATTTTGATAGTTCCAAGATTAGGTGAAGGTTTATGCTCCTATATTATTGTTTATTTTATAAAAGAATGGGCCTAGTGTGTCAATCAATTATCTATTCTAGTCAAGCACAATTTCGTTTAAACTACTTTCAATCAAAGCAAAGTTCTTGCCTCTTACAAAAGATGATCTTTGTGAGGACAAGAATAATCATAATTTTGTGTTGTATGAGATTTATATTAATACTTTCATGTGCAAAGCTATGCTTTGCAATTTCCATGAAATTTCATTTTAACGCGTACTCTCAACAAAGGAATGTCACTATAGTAACTTTACATACAAGATGAGTTTCAAAGATGTTTCAATGCATTGCATGGCCTAAGGAGATGCAACCAGTTCATATATAAGCACATAAATGTGGATGAATGGAATGTCACTATGATCACTTTGTCATAAAAAATTTCCAATAGTAATGGGTTAGTGGAAAGTCAATAATAATGGTGATTGTTGTAAACAAAGTTACTAAAGGCTGCGAAGCGTGCAAGTGAAAACTCTAGGACAAAAATACAAAAAGAGTTCAAAACTTTTGCATTTAGTGATAAAAAAACATATTCATGTTGATATATTAAAAAAGAGTTCAAACATTATTTAGTGATACATAAAGCTAGTAAGGGGGATGCATATTCATGTTAATATATTAAAAAGGAGTTTAAAAACTATTGCATTTATGCATATTCATGTTGATACATTAATTACTGCAATGGAAGGATGCAAAGTTTGGGGAAGAGAAGAAAGGCTTCTCAAATGCGGCACATACATGAGTGGGATTAATAATTAAGATTTCATTTCTTAAACTTTTCCAAATGTATATTCTAGCTTCCTACTTGTTAAGAATCTTTTCAACAATTTTCTTGCTTAAAATTGGGCTTACCAAACAAAATTTGGATTTTTTAAACTAGACTTGAATGGTTGTGTCACATCACAATATTGTAATGTTTTATAAATAGTAGCTCATTAAAAATGTGATTCAGTTTACTAAAATTTCCCTGAATCTTTGTTTTTGGAACATATCCATGAATTACTTCATGAATTTTTCCTTCATATCTTTTGACTAGGGAGAGTTTTACATATTAGTATTGCTAACAAGCTAACTTCAAATCTCTTGACTAGGAGAGTTTTACAAATTAGTATTGCTAACAAGCTAACTTCAAATCTCTTTTCATTGCCTTGAATTGTTAGTGAAAGTACGTGCAAGCCTACACTTTGTGCCTTAATCGTCAAGGAAACCATAAGGCATGTGTTATGTTCCCAATGTGATCAAAGCAAGAGATAGTTTCTTTACTAGGGTATGTAAGCAAGTGGTTGAAGGGAGATAGTTTCTTTTCTAGGGTATGTAAGCAAGTGGTTGAAGGCAATGTTTATTCTTTGCAAGTAAGACACCTTGTTTTATAGGAAGGTGTCTTATAAAGCCTCCTCTAAGAAGGGCCTTCTTTTTTTCTTTCCCCTTGGAGGGATGGCCAAACAAAAAAGTTTTTTTAAAAAAAGTTAGAATTTTAAGAAATAATAATTGCACGATTAATATCTATTTAATTAAATGTATGTTGAAAAGCATTAATGTTTCACCCTTCAAGAGAGGGAAGAATTTTGGTTGGAGCACTTCTTTAACGATATTGAACTTCAGAAATAAACACTTGAAGGCAAGGTTTGGGAAAAGATAGGTTCGTCTCAACCTAGAACTTGTTCAATTTCTTTCTTCTACTTTTTAAAAAGACTTCTCAAATTGAGGGAAGGAAAAAAACCTCCTCGAAAATTTCAAGATTTAGTTATATATAGATTTAAGTGTAAAGAAAAAGCTAGTGCAAAATTGCAATTTCCTCTTCAATTCATGATATAAAAAAAAGGATTGATGTAAGGTTGAGTAAGAATAATATTTCTCGAACTTTGTTGGAAGGGCTTATAGAACATAGGGTACAAGTCATGAATTAGAGGCCAAGCAAGCTGACTGGTGTGAAATGGGTGTGTGTGTTTTTAAATTAAAGAAATTCTGTCCAATTTTTGAATGATGAAATGGTACCACAATTGCAAAGCTAACTCTTTACACCTATTTTAGACCTTTCCCTTTGTGATTGAAAAAACGCTCTCTTTTAGAACCTGCCACCCTAAAGACAGGCAAGGCCATGCAACCCAATTTGAGAAAGTGAGAAAGCACCTTCAAATAACCATGGCAGTTCCACAATCCTACACACCTTGCAAGCACAATCAACAGGGAAAAAAAAAAGTAAAGCAAAGAGGCATATCTTTCCCTTATCTTGCCTTGGGACTTTGCTCACTTGCATGCACAAGTACAAGTAAGCATGGCTTGCCTCTCCTCCAAACCCTAGTCCAACCTTAATCTCAATCATCCATGCTATGGTAAACTGACCTATTCCAACCTTAATCTCAATCGTCCATGCTATATAAGCTATGATTTAGTAAATTAAACACAAGTGTTTAGAGTCTTGCAATTGCTAATGCCAAGGGATGCTAAACGTACTTGCAATTAAGCTATGATTTAGTAAATTAAACACGTGTTTAGAGTCTTGCAATTGCTAATGCCAAGGGATGCTAAACATACTTGCAATTATCCTTTGGAGATTTAATCCATACAAGCATTAAACCAACTAACTAAAACATTAATGCATGCAAGAACCGCTAACAAACTTCCCAATCAAACCATTGGACTGGTAACATGATCTTGCAGTTATAAACCCCTTTGATTTTGGATGTGTAAAAAAACAGTGTCAATTTGAAGGGTAATTAATTCTCTAAGCTAATTCCATGTCAGGTATAAAATCCCATTAACTACCATGAAATATCAATACAACCTTTTCCCTGTATAAAAAAGCAGATTTTATGATCATGCATTCCTATTTTCAAGAGGAAGACCCAATGTGGGCGACACCTACGAAGCATATAAGGTACTTGAAAATGTTAGGTAAATTAAATCAGATAGTATCTTGTAGGCTTGTCGTTTGCTTTGCACATTTTTTGACTTCACTTCTTTAGCAGTACGAAAATCTTTAATGTGTTGCTTTTTTCTTTTTTCTTTTTTAATGCCAAATTGTTTGGTTCCCCATGTGAGGCTTTGTCATGCCCCTTTCTTTTTTTGTCAAAATCAATGTAATTTTTACTAGTAAGCTAGTAAAATTCTACTTCTCTCTCAACAAAAAAAAAGCACTTAAAACTGTTTTCCTTTACTTTAAAAATCAAAATGTTTGTACTTTTTTTCTTATTCATGACGACTTCTTTTTTTTTTCAGTGGATATAGTTTTTATATTCTAACCCTTCTTCCCTAAAACTCCCTAAATAATAATAGATTATCATATCTTAACTTAAAATATTTGTACTTTTTTTCTTATTCATATTAAAGTGTTTTGCCACACTCTTATCCAAAAGGCATTATGATGGTTTTTTTCCTAATTATTTATTTGATCCATTTGCTTATGATTGTTATTGACTAGTTTACCTACTTATTGCCCATGAACTTACTTTTTGCATGATTTGAGAGTTTTATGTTGTAGTTCTAGTAGCACATGAAATTGAAATGACACCATTAGAGGACTTTTTGCAACAGATGTACACATGAAATTAAAATGAAACCATTAGAGGACTTTTTGACATAGCCTACAATAGCACAACTAGATACACCCCAACATACACAAGCCCACCTAAGCTCACATGTGAATGTGGATATAGGCTGGCAAACTTTTTCCCAAAGAATCATATGAAAAAACCCTTACCTTTTTCTATGTCATTAATCTCTCATGTGTTTGACACGTTCTTTTTTGTTGAAAAGGAAAAGGAAAAATATACGTATATGTGTGGGTGAAAGTTGGTAACATACTTTCTTCTATGACATTTATTTGTTGAGTATTCAAATTAACCATTTTGTTGAAAATAAAAACGCAATTCACACACACGTGCCAATGAGAGCTAGCAACTTTCCTCTCAAGATCTATAAAGTATCTTGAGTCTTTTCTTATGTTTTGATTTCATTCAGAAGTGTATGTTATCAACATATGTAGTACATTTTGACAAGTATTCTATGCTATATGTTGAACACTAGTTTGGTAATATGACAAAAAGGTGATCGATGCTAGCTCTATAGCTTGTGAACCAAGCAAATTTTTATCACCCTTCTTTTTGTATCGCGAGGGATATTTTTTAGTGAGGAAATGGATAGACCACGTGTCATTCAAGCATGCGGGAGGAGGGGGCAGGTATTGAACCCAAGCAGTGGAGGTGTAGGGCAAGAGCCCGTACCGTTGGGCTATCCCCCCCACCTCGTAACCCTTCCTTTTGGAGAGATACTATCTAGACCTCAAAAAAAACTTTCTAATTTTTCTTGTAATCAAAGGTGCAAAGAGTGTAAAGAAAGACCTCAAAAAAAAACTTTGTAATTTTTCTTGTAATCAAAGGTGCAAAAGAGTATAAATAACTTAAAATATTAAGAAGAAAAATATGCCTTCCAGAGAAATAATGGAAAGCATTGCTAGTTAGGGAAGGAAGTGTGGATAGCTAAAAAAAACCCCTTTCAAGATAATGGAATGGCATAGTTAGCATGGAGAAATTGCCATGATCAATTGGAGAAAAGGCTTTACAAAAGCTTAATGAAAAGCACAAATCCCAAGAGTTTTTAATCCAAACAAATCCACCAAGTTAGCCATGGTGATCTTCATCAGTTTGTTTCCAAGGAAAAGAAGCAAAAGCTTAATTGTACCAGAATACTCACGCATTTGTTCAATTAGGATTCATGGAAAAAAGCCTTTAAATTATTGTCATTAGAGACCCTAGCGTACATGTTGCTCACAGCTTCTTTGGATGCTGGGAGGGTTTCCACGTTGTGTCTTGCTATTGCTATAAATGGTAAGTTCGTTGAGAGTTTTGTGTGTGCCAATGAAGGTTTTTCTTATTTTCCTTCAAAACAAACTGCTTAGTCTTGCCAAATTGGGGAAGTTTCCCTTGGTCTCAACATGCAAAAGGCCCGAGCCACCCCACATCAAAGAGCCAGGCAAGCTACCAGATTTCCACTAATCATATCTTTCAAAGAGGCATGGGAGGAGACCAACATCACATTGAATGGTAAATGGTCTATGCTATGATTTGGTTAAGTATTTGCTAGGATTTCACTATGAAGTAATTATATATTTATCACTTTGTTCTTGAAATGTTTAGCATATGAATTAAGCAGAGTAATCAAGGGATAAGAAATCACATTGCTAAGCATGGGGTGCATATTTAAATTTCACACATGGAGCAGGCAGGCTCAACCCCAAGTAATTATATTGTAGAAATGTTTGAATTGTTCTTTTATTGGACAATGGCAAGTCATTCATAATGAAGAGGGCTAAAACTACAAGCCTCGCAAAGTTGAGTATAAAAAAAGCAAGCATAGAAACAATGAGGAGTGGTTTCCTTCAAAGCATGCAAGTCTTTTAATGCTATCATAAATTTTAACATGTGAAGTACTAGCGGATTGATGTGGCCGCAATCATTCGACCTCCCACATGTTCAACTTGGCTGATGCATGTGAGTGAATCATGAAAATAGGCCCCAAAAAATGGTCTCATTTTCTGCAGCAGCAAGTTGTACACTACAATCACAAAGCACACCTAACCTTGCCACCATAGGCTCACCTGCTTTTGGTACTTCTATTCTATTTCTTTGGAATCTGGTACTAGGGGGGAATCTTTGGCCCCTCCTACGGACTACAACGCTACACCCATACACAGAATTTGTATATCCATCGATGCTCCTTTGCATCATGTAAAGTTTGTTAACTTAGTGATCTCCTAGGCAAAATTTGTTACATTGGTATCAACTCATACAAAAATGGTCCTCTACCCAAAGATCTTGATTTTTTGCTTGGTTGGGCGCACAAAAATATATAGAAAGTTAGAGGGCCACCACTTAGCCCATGAGGATAATGATTCGAAGACAAAATAAATAAATAAAATTTAAATTTTTTAAAAAAATAGAAGACAAGTATGGCGCTTTCAAGAGAAGACTAAGCATAGTGGTTGAGTACTTTAGGTATGGTACATGTATGGTACGAGTACACAAAGCACGCATCGGAATAAGTACTTTGAGTATGTTCACTTTTTCAATTAGCATATATAAATAGCAAAATATTTTATAAGTAACTTACGATTTTATGATTTACCTACAAGGGTGGTCAGTATATGTAGGTGTAGCATTAGATGATGGGTGTATGGTGGTACGACTAAGATATGATGCACATGGGGATACATACTTTAGTAATGTACAGTGTTTTAAAAAACTATAAAACCTCATTAACAAATTTGGTTTAAAACATATATAAAGAATGAATGATCAAGCACACATGAACATGAAATGGACAGGTAGAATTGAAATATCAATCAACTATACTCTTAGACGCGAAATGTCAAATGCACTAATAGATCAAAGACACGAGTGTAAATTTGAAATCATCAATCATACACAAATAAGTATGAAAATAAGGGAGCTATCAATGTCAAGACCGAGTACAAGCTGAATCCTTGTGCGTTATGGGTCCATTGAAAAGGGAAATTGAGGGAGCAAGACAATTGGGAGAAGTTGAGGGCTAGGAACAAGGGTGCGAGAAACATGAATAGAGATTTGAAGAGTGAGTAACAAGCAAAGATGGTACATAGATAGGACACAAAGTGAAAATCAATCAATTAACAAGTTTTTTTTTGAAGTACGGGTACCAAAAGTATGGTACTGGTATGGTACGTATTAAAAGTACATAACGGATGGGTACAACTACGGAATGCAACTATGAGACTAAGGAAGCCCATGCTGACCAAAATTTCCAACACTCTGTTGCTATGGACCAGGCAGCTTGCAAGGAGCACGCTGAAAATATAGGTGTTATTCCATCAAAGCTTGCCATGAATTGCTTGCTTTCAAAAGGGAACTTACCAAGGATGGCAATTGTCCCCATTTATGCATCTTGACTCTCGCTTCCCATTTGGGGACGAGTTTGTATTTAGCCATTATGGCAACTATGAGACTAAGGAAGCCCATATTGACCAAAATTTCCAACACTCTGTTGCTATGGACCAGGCAGCTTTCAAGGAGCACGCTGAAAATATAGGTGGTATTCCATCAAAGCTTGCCATGAATTGCTTGCTTTCAAAAGGGAACTTACCAAGAATGGCAATTGTCCCCATTTATGCATCTTGAGCCTCAGCTTTTGTAGGAAAAGACTAGTAAGATGGGTATGTCTCATGCTCAAGAGTGAGAGAAGGGAGGAATATTCAACGTCTTCAAAGTAATCTCAGTCTTCTCATCAGCGGGACAGAATGAGCAAACACGGGGGTACAGCAGTATGAAAGAGTCGTGCTTCTGATTCATAGACAAAACGTGTTGTTGCAAAAAAAAGCTCGTTGAGCTAATCCAAAATTAAGATATCCCACCATTTACGGCACTCCCTTCCAGTACTCTGTGCAATTGAAGACACATATCCAAACTCAGATATGTATGTATGCTGTGCAAGACACGCTGCACTGCATAACCTAACCAAACAAAATATTAGGTACCCACTTATCCAATTGCCCAAAACATTGCAATACCTGTCCATACTCACCTGACTCTGCCCTTCAAGCGGCTGCAGCTGAAGATGTCCATGTGCACCCTCATTAAGGCATGCATGTGACATCCCCTTCTGCTAAACTTGGAGCATTGGGGCACAAAGTGCATCTTTGCTCCACTTCTCATTCCATCCATCTGTAGGCTCTGCTCCAAAAATCTCTGGCTCTGCACCAATAAAATCTCCACTGAACTGCCACCATGGAAACTACTGCAACATTCATCCAATCCTCCTCCCTACTGGATTTTGCATGATCCTTTTGCTGGTCTTTGGGCTCCTAATCAGGGATAAACTCTGGCAACTGCACCTCTATTGGTCCCTCTCATATAGAGTCCTCCAGAAGCTCATACAAACTTGGAAGCTCTTCCACACAGGAGGTGATGACGCCCTCAGGCTGTCTCAATCCCTAGTGACTTTACTGTGGTAGGTTGCAATACTGCCACGTGTGCTTCCAACTCATTTATTATCTTCTTCGCATTGTTGATAGTTTGTTCCTCAAGTTGCTCGACAACAGTGCTCCTCATACTCCACCATACCTCTCCATAGCTTCAAAGATATCCATCTGCGTACTAGTTATGCCTGTGAAGTATGCAGAAGAATGTGCCTACATAGACTTAAACTTGACCCATGTAGCCTCTCTACATGCAAACCCTAACACTAGATATGCAAGACCAGGCTGCAAGAAAATCCTAACAGTAGATATGCCAGACCAGTCTGCAAGAAAACCCTAACACAAGATGTGCAAGACCTAGCTGCAGAATACCCTAACGCCTGTAGGACTGGCCCACCGCCCTATAAAGTAATATCGATGCTGTCCACCATGGCCACTTGTCCAGGCGCCCAAAACGCTGCCATACTCACCCTCGGTCTCTGCCCTTTAAGCGGCTGCAGCTAAATATCCTGTCCATGGGAATCCTCATTAAGGCATGTACGTGACACTGCCAAAGCTCCAGGGGTGTTGCCTACGGAGGATCACACTGTCTTCCTCTCACCAAAGCGACGGAGGGCAGCAGGCATGTGCTAAGTGGCCCATCTGGCAACAAACAAAGCACTATCCCAGTAGGCCTGAAGTCGACGGTGCGAACAGTGGGAGCAGAGGTGGAAAGGCTGGGGGATAAACGGGCAGCACTTCACTGGTGGGGGCGGGAGCAGTGTGATGGAGGAAAGGAGGTGGACGAGGCAGAGGCAGAGGTGGAGTCGGAGTGGAGACTAGCAGGGGATGTTGAGACAAAAGAGCTAAAGGGCCAATGGGCAGCGACCCAGGGGAGAAAGGCGGAAGCAGCTCAAAGACAAGGGAGGCAGCACGAGGTAGAAGGGGGCAGCTAGGGAGAAGGCAGGGGTTCAGGGGGACTCACACACAGCAGGAAGGTGCACATGAGCTTAAGGGGGGGGGGGGGTAGTATAGAAAGAGAGGGGGTGGAGGACCGATGCTGCAGCCAGCGGGAGCTCCAGCTCAAGCTTCCTCAAACAGTAATATTTACATCTTAATATTGTAAAATATACACATCCCTTCCTCAAGGGAGGGCATAGACCCTGTAATTAATCCATATCCTTCAATTAAGATTCACAACTTGCAATTGGAAACTGCTGATTGCAGACATACTTTCAAAGGATACACTGGAGAACCCCTTGCACATGTGGAAGTTCGCTCAGCTTATCAGCTGGCCCGATTCGATCTACGGGAAGGTGACCCACCTAAACAGTGGAATCTTACTGCATTTACCCACATTGTGTAGGAACTTGGCACCTGATAAGTCCTGATGGAGGAGCACGTTGAGCAGGTCTGCTATTAAGATCCACATATCGCACTTCACCAGGGACAAAAGAAAGTACACTGTGCCTGGTTCGGACACATTAAGTCAGAAAAAAGAAACAAAACACAAAAACAAACCAAAAAACAATCCACAGTATAAACACATCTTACCGACGAAGATCAAGCCCAGTCAATGCTGCCTGGAGTATCGACAAGTTGTCCGAGTCGGGCGCCACAATAATGATGCTTTCCCCGAAGTACTGTGTCTCTAAAACCGACATGAGTTGTGTTACTCGTACAAAGACGTCTGCCACACTCTCATTAGGTGTGCCATCTGTGTATGGAGGAGGGCGTAGGTTTGGAGACTCAGCATCTGTCTCGTAGACCTGGTCAAAGACCGAGCCCAGTTTTGCAGCTTCTTATCACAAAATTGTCAACAAGGAGATTATGAAGTCCATCAAAGAAATGAAACAACACAACAAAACATTCCCATCCGTGAGACAGGTGGAGAGTTGGACAGGTTTTGCTCCTCTGTCCATAATGGGCTATCATGACGGGGGCCCTCCTGACAGGAGGCCCTATGCAGTAACAAGCATAACAGGAGGAGGATATAGAGAGCCCATAACATTAAACACACCCATGCCAAATGGTATGGAAAATAATCTTCAAATGGCTTAGTTGGCACAATGCGATGAATGTAAATCAGAGGCCAGGTCATGACATACCTTACTCAACAAGCTTAAACTTTTCCCTTCATAAGCTCCAAGCCCACGGGCATCCAAAAAGCTGTACTCTGGAACAATGCGGCTGTGAAGTATAGAAGTCAAAGATCACTTACACTCACTGAATGTTGCAAACATATCATAATGTACAAGAATTTGCTAAAACAAATGAAAAATGTCAGCTCTCATGACGTTAACAAGTTGTATGCACATCTTACACAAGCTAGAAAGTGGATTCTGGATAGGCCAACTTCTGAAGTTCAGATAGCCAACTTCAGAAGGGTAAACTCCTGGAACCACTATGGACACTAAAGTGGTTTGTGTTGGGTATTTTGGAGTCTCTGCGTGTGTATCCATTGTGTATGTGTACCCGCTCGTGTCTATGTGTGAACAACCCTTGTTTGCGTGTGTGAACACTCACTTATGTAAGTGAGTTAGTACATGTGAACTTAAGTGTTTGCGTGTGTAAACAATAATGTCACTGGTATAGCCAAGTGTCACTGCCCCAATGAGAGTAGTGTTGAGAAAGATAAGGCATTCAGAATTCTGTATATAAACCATTGTACCTTGTGAACTTCACATCATCAATACAAGCATTACATTGTATGTGCAAATACAGTCTCTTGAGCTTTGTTCTCTTATCTCTCTCTACCCTTCTCTCTTTACTACACACATCAACATGTATCACTTTGAACCTCCATAGCTGCTGGTCTGCTAACCCTCCAGCCCCACAATTGGTATCAGAGCCATGTTTTAGGGTTTCTGCTCCTGTCCGTACAGCTCCCACATCTGCACAAAGCCCAAGCAGCCGCACCCCATGTGATAAAACGGAGGGTGCTCAGCTCCGATGTGAAAATCCTGAGAATCCTCCACCAAATCTGTTGGGCCTTAGTCTCAAAGGCAATGTCACTAGGTCTCCTTGTCAGGGGCGTTGCAACAGCTTCACAGGGAGGGTCATGTTGGCAAGCCAAGTACCAACCACGAGGCTGCGGTAAACTTCAGAGGGCAAAAGCTGTTCCAGACATAGGCACCAGAAACGAGAAACGCGAACGGAAACGTTCGAGGAAACGAGTTTTTAGGGGTGGAAACGGCCGTTTCTTGGAACAATATTACTTGGGAAACGAGAAATGGCCATGGAAACGGAGAAACGTGTTTCTAGGGACTGAAATGACTGTTTCCTGTGACTATGGAACTTCCAGAGCCTATGACAATAGACTGCAAGGAATGCCACGGGCATAAAGTGAGCTGTAGCAGCTGGGATGCCATCTAGTATCTACAAAAGGATGTGTTGGCCCAAGCACACTGAGTACTAACAGAAAGGGATGTCTGGGGCCTCTTGCTGGTTGCAAGCTGGGTATAATCCACCAATGCCACTCTCCCGGATCCCACTAGAGGCAGATCAAAGGGCAATTCTCCCTGAGCCAAAGTCACCAAGTCTAGTCATCGGCTACCTTCGCGGGGGAAGGGTCATAAGGGCACTGCTCATGTGAAAACCCACTACATTGCATTTACCATCTTGCATACCCTTTGCATCGCATTCTGTTTTTTGTGTTTGGGACGCATGTATGAATGCAAACCCAAATGGGCATTTAGGCATGTGAAGACCCTTTGCATTGTGGCATTGATCCAGTACAGCCCAAACTCAAAAGACTCTACAAAAGACGAAGAGCACATGATCTACACCCACAACCACCAACCCTACCCAATTACCATCTTCTTCATCTTCTCTCATGGTCCCCTTTTGGCCTGAGAGGGGGTGTGAGACTACCAGCCCAAAAGGCCTTCAATTAAATGGCCTCATTATTTACAAAGGCTTTTTTGCTGGTCAGTTGGAGCTGGCCAACAGGGCCAGCCAGCACTATATATATTTGCCTCTCCCTCTCATCGAATGGTCAATAATCATAATCAACACGTCAACCAACACACACCAGCCGGCACTTCGTCAACAACACACCAACTCAATTGCATATAACGGGCTTTCCACCTGCGCAGCACACCACAGCTGAAACCGGCCTTCAGAAATCTGACGGACGGTGAAACAAACACTCGCACACAAAACACTTCATCACCCATGGGGGCCTGGAAAAGGAAACAAACAGGGGGAGCTAGAGTGCTTCTACAAAATAGTACAAGGACACCGATTGGCCCCAAAACGCAGTGACGCCCCTTGGGGCGGTATTTCTTTACTTGATCAAAATTGGAGTACAAAGTACAACTTGTAGAATCCTTTACCAATAGGATCCCTTTTAGCTTTTCACCCAGGATTTTCCAAATAAGAACTCTCGTTATTACAGCAAAGCATTCCATAGAGAAGGCACACCTGTACAACACCTTCCTGCTAGAAAAGGTCTTCCCCATCTCTACCATGGATCCCACAACCCTTTCCCAAACAGCAGTAGTGTTGAACCAAACCACATGTCCTTCCTATAGTCACAGCTTGCATGTAACCTCGAGAAAAACTAGAACCTTTTCACATGAATCTAGAGGCATGCTGTCCACACGAAACCAAAGACCTGTATCTGATAAACCATAGACTTGTATCCATAAACCATGGGCCTGTATCCTCGATACCAAAGTCCTGTTTTCTTCTCGAAAAACCAATGTCCTGTTTCCATGACAGATAAATCCACATATGCACCATCCAATCACGGTGCCAAAAACCTAGAGAGAGAAAGATAGAGGACGTGTCAAGCAATCCCTGAATACACATAAGTCTAGGTCGAAGAGCAACACACATCTCTTCCAAGAACATCATCCTGTGCATATGTAGCTTGATCCTCTGCATCCTATTCTCGTAAACAAAACCTGCTTGCGAAAAGAGAGAGAGAGAGTTAGCCCCTCGACGCCTCCTTCAGCTCACCTCCTTCCAAGAGAGAGAGAGAGAGTCAAGCCTGTTGTTCAGCCCTTGTGTCTCTGTAACTGCCTGCAATCCTCCTGGCTGCCTGACTGGCTGTAGAGAGTCTCCCGCCTTGTGCCCGTTGCTGGCTGAAGCCCATACATGCAACCACCTGGCGTAGAGAGCCTCCACCTGATACCTGCCTGACTGCCTTGACTGGCTGTAGCCCAGCCACCTGGCACCCGTAGCGGACTGTAGCCCGCCTGCCTATAGCCCATGTGCGGAGCACCCTGTAGTCCATGCGCAGCAGTCGGTAGCCCATGTGTGCAGCAGCCGCCTGGCCCATGTGTGTGCAATAGTCGCCTTGCCTCCCTGTGTGCAGCAACCTACAGCCCATGCGCAACAGCAGCACCCTGGTCACCCTTGTGCGCAACATCCTGAAGCCTATGTGCGCAGCACCCTGACTGAAGCCCATGCGCAGCAGCCCTGCCTGAAGCCCAGCAACAGCAGCGCTCAGTGGCAGCAGCGCCCACGCACAGCAGCACTCTAGGGGATGCGCCCGCGTAAAACCGTCCAGCCACCACCTTCCCTGCTCTCGAATCTGCCACCCTTCCATTTATAAGGAGGTGATGCGCTTTCTCTCAAAAACACCAAAAGCAAGGATTAAAAGAAATGCATGCTTTATTGGCTAGAAAGCCGTCCAAAACCCGCTCAGAAGAGGACATGGAAGAAGAATCAAGTCCAAATAATGTCTCATCGAACCACGCATCTCGAGATACGATAATATCCTCCACGGACGACATCTAGATCCCAAAACCGGTATCCTATGGATCTCGAGCTATAGCCAGTGAAAATCACTCTTGGACTTAGGAGCAAGTGTAGTCCACTTCTTATCTGGGACATGAACAAAAGCAACAAAACCGAAGACATGAAAATGTGATACAGATGGCTTATGTCCAAAAAATGCCTCCTTTGGTGTCAGCCCGTCAAGTGAGCGGTTTATGAGATAAACAGAAGTAGCCACAACTTCTCCCCATAACGCAGGGGGAAGACCAGAATGATGCAATAAAGATCTTGCCGTCTCCTTCACGGTCCGATTTTTCCTCTCAACTACTCCATTCTGCGGAGTATAAGGAAATGTTGTCTCCCATTGAAAATACCTTTCGATGCAAGAAACTCATCAAAGGGTGCAAACTCACCACCATTGTCAGTCTGCAAGAATGAAACTGTAGAGTGAGACTGATTTTCAACCATGGCTATCCAAGTCCTCAAACTGGCAAAAGCATCAAACTCCTGAGCCAAAAAACAAACCCGCACTTTCCGAGTAAAATCATCCACCAAAGTACTTAGCCCCTCCAAGGGACTCAACCTCCATTGAAGGAGATAGCACAAGCGGAAGCATAAACAGTAAACATATGAGAGAGTGCAAAGGCGATTGAGAGAGTTAGACAAGATCACCTTTTATAACAGCAATAAAGCTTTACAATGGCAATAGCCAGCAATTGAGTGTTGAACTATGTGCAAGGGCAGTGGATGAATGAGAATGGGGAACTCCTTATATAGTGCAGTAGGGACCTGGCCGACTACCTCTAGGGCTGGCCGACTGGCCCTCGACAAATAAATAGGAGTAAAATACAATAAAATACCAAATAAATGGTAAAGCCCCAAAACACAAAGATGCACAAATTCTAACACACAGGTCCAGCCAAGTCTGCATGTATAAGCTCGAGCTTTCGTGTAGCCCGATGTGTAGCCTCCTCTGGAAAAGCATCTCTTTGATGTTTATCCATCATGCAAGATGAGCATATATGTGGTAGGTGACGGAGCTTAGGTAAACCAAGAACCAACTGTTGGGAAGAATTTTTTTGCAAAGCAGAAATAAGTACATGACCAAAGCGTGGATGCCACAAAGAAGTCTCATCAACGGAGACGAGATGGAGAGAATAACTGATGGATATGAGAGTCGCATGAGGGAATTTGTGAGGAGAAATTGGTGATTTTGTAGAGGCCTCCATCATGAACTCCATTGGCCACAACTGAGAGTGTCTTTCTGTTAATGACCTCAACCACCTCATCATCAAAATAAACTCCAAGTCCCTTCCGAGCACGAGCAGTCATGTGAACTGAAAACAAGTTCTTTGAAAGCTAAAGCATATGTAAAACTTATGGAGAGTAGCGAACGAACCAAGAGAAACATTACCAATACCAACAATAACCAGCAAGGAAGAGTCATCTCCAATGCGAACCGAAGAAGAGAGCGGCTGGTAATCCTCCAAAATATGATTGGACTTCTCCTCCAACCATCCTGACCTTGTACATGTGATCATTCTGCACGGTTTCCAACTTCATCTTCTGTACCACAATATTGTTAATAAAATTGTGAGTACTACCAGGATCAAACAAAATATGAACCTGATGTCCTTTCACTGATCCATAAACACGAAATAATTCGTTTGGACCATAAACGTCTTTACTGAAAGTACAATCTGAACATTGGGTTCCTTCAAGATGCGAAATATTGACTTCAGAGAATTTACCTTGAAGTTCTGTAATGTGTACAGATTTCTTTGGAATAAACTTTTTCGGTGCTGCCTTTTGACCAGACGCCAAAGTTGTTGTAGCTCCATTCAAAGGACAAAATTTCTTTGTATGCCCTTTCTCTTTGCACTTAAAGCATGTGAGTTTTTCCTTACAAACTTTGGTTTTTTGCTAGCATTGTCACCATTTTTTGGTTTTGGTGTGAAAACCAATTTCCTTTTTTGTCCACTATTTAAATAATTCTTTTCACTTGACGCTGGTTTTGATGAATTAGCGCCAATCATTGTCTTATGAAAAACCTGGGCAGCCTGAATAGCATTTTCAGCCGTTTTAACTTTGCACTTCTTCACCTCGTATTGATAATCACGAGATAAACCATTGATGAAAATACCACACAAAGTATGATCATCAGACTTGGCTTTAGCAACCAACTGTCTAAACTTTTGCACATAGTTTCAAAAGACCTATTAGCCGTGCTATTTTTAACTAGTTTGGCAATAACTTCAAATTCATCCTCTGGTTGGACAAATACCTTCTTGAATGCAACTTCAAATCCTAGCCAAGTAGTGGGAATAGAATCTTCTTTTAGATCCTTCCACCAAGTCAAAGCTTTTCTCTTTAATAATCCCTGTGCCATCTGGAATTTTTGCACATCAGCGAAAGGGTGAAAAGCAAAGTGTGTATTCCACCTGTTAAGCCAGGCATCCACACATTCTTGTGTCTTCTCCGTCTTCTCTCCGCCATACACCTTTGGTGCAAAAGACGGAGCAACTGCTTTGGTAGTTGTAGATGAGGTGACTAGAAGAGCTTTCTGCAGAGTTAAAATCTGCACCTTAAGTGATTCCATCTCATCATGGCACTTTGTTATCGTACCCTCGAGACGTCGTGTCACCTCCAAAAATTCGCTCTTTGCTACTGCCTTCTTTTTCTTCTTCATGGAACTTAAGATCTTCCCTTCTAGAGTTGGGATGATAACTCATCTCATCGACATTGTCATTGACCGAAAAGTCAATATGAGCCATGGTAAATGAGTTCTCTATGAATCTGGATTAAACTTTTCTTTACCCTTCTCCTGACCCCTCTTGACCAAAAGTTCTAGCAAATTAATTCACTAGAAACAATTGCACATAAAAAAAATGCTTCGATTAGTATTTGGTGGCTAGATATTGCCTAAAAAATCATAAAAATATCGTCTAGAATTAATCCAAACGAATAAAGTATTAATACAAGACATGCTCGCGTTAATAATATGTGAATAACCCGCATTTGTTTAGTATGAGTATAAATAAAATGTGCTATAACACCAAAAATCCCTCGAAAATAAGAATTTTCAAGAAAAATAAGAATTACCATGATTTTTTCCTAATTTTTTCTAATTTTCTAAGCTCTCAAGATATGCTAATTTAAAATCCACCAAAACCCATCTTATGGCACTTCAAACCTATAATTTTCTAGAAAATGCTTAGGACATAATTTTGCCAAAATACCATTGATATTTAAAAAATATCAATCTCTAGGATTTCTAAAAATAATTCCTAGAATATTCCTAATTTCTCATGAGAATCCCATCGTCTACGAAATTTTCAATTTCGCTCGATAATTCTCAAATCCAATGAAAATTTAAAAATTTTAATGGATTTCTTCATTTTCTGGACCAAAAATAGATTTTTAAAAGAATTTGAATGGTTACGGGTGCCTGAATGGACACACCACATGTCAATCACCTATCCCATATATGTCAAAAATTTAAAATAACCTTGTCTAATTTTTCACTAATTTTCAAGAATTTTTTAAAAAAATTAATTTACCCCGAACGCATTTAGAATATGAACGGACCAAAAATTTTCATAATCCCAACGGTCTTGTCGGAGTATGGAAAGCCAACAGTTTCGAAAAAATGAAAAGATTAAAAAAAATCAGAATATAAAAGGTCAAAAGTTTCAAGAATCCGAAAAAGTCAAAAGATTCCTGGAATTCGGGAAGTCAATAGATTTCCCGAGAATGCGAAAAGCCAAAAGGTTTAAGGAAAAAAATTCCTAAGGAAAAAATAAAATTTTCAGAGAAGTAATTTTTTTTTCCAGATTTCTTCTCTCTTTTCAAAGCATTTTTTTAAAATATCTTGAAAAAAAAAATCTCTTTTAAATATTTTTTTAAAGCTTTAAAAAAAAATTTAAGCTTTTGTATAAAGCTTTGAAAAAAAAAATATAAGGAAGGACCCGGCCGGCTGCAGCGCAACCCCCCTGCGCGATTATACAACTAGAGAGGAGGAGGTTCTTCCTCTCTCATTTCTTCTCTTCTTCTACTCTCCAATCCACCATAAGCTTACCACTCCACCATTCCTTCTCTCTTCTCTGTTAATCAAAGAATTAATCTATGATTTTTTTTAAAAAACTTAATCATAATCAAAATTTAAATATGATTAAATTTTTAAGTAAATAGTGTCATCCAAGAGGTATTCACACGGGAGAAGAGTTAAATAGGAAGAATATCTGGAATTTAAGGAAAGAAATGAAATTTACGCGCATGGGAGAGAACCCAATGCATCAATTGATTGCCTCATTCTGCATTTCAGCAAAATTTTGACAAAAAATTGATTGCATATCCGCGGGAAACTCACAAAAATGTATAAAAAATACATTTTTAACCATAAAAATGCTCTAAAATTTTCTAAATAATTAGGAAAAAAATCCTTAAAATTGTAAAAATTCAAGGAATTCATTTTTACCAAAAATATCCGCTATAAAATATGCGGTATTTTGGTTTAAATTTTCATTATTGCTTATTTTAAACCACAAAAAATAAAAAAAATAGCATTAAACTCACGGAATTCCCTCGAAACGTCGATTCGTCCATTGCAAAGAAGAAACGTATATTCCAACCGCTATATTGACGATCCACGTGCGAAATCACCAAAACAAACCAAAACAAATCACCAAAATGTTCTTTTGTTGGTTTGTTTTCATGATTTCGCACGTGGATCGTCAATATAGCGGTTGGAACGTGGGTTTCTTCTTTACAATGGACGAATTGATGTTGCGAGGGAATTCCGTCAGTTTAATGCTATTTTTTCTTATTTTTTGTGGTTTAAAATAAGCATTAATGAAAATTTTAACCAAAATACCACATATTTTATTGCGGATATTTTTGGTATAAATCATACCCTGAATTTTTATAATTTTTAAGATTTTTTCTCTTGATTATTTAGAAATCTTTAAAGCATTTTTATGGTTAAAAATGTATTTTTATACATTTTTGTGGGTTTTCTGCGAATATACAATCAATTTTTTGTCAAAATTCTGTTGAAATGCAGAATGAGGCAATCAATTGATGCATTGGGTTCTCTCCCATGTACGTAAATTTCATTTCTTCTCTTAAATTCTAGATATTCTTCCTATTTCACTCTTCTCCCATGTGAATAGCTCTTGGATGACACTATTTGCTTAAAAATTTAATCGTAATTAAATTTTGATTATCATTAACTTTTTTTTTAAATCATAGATTAATTCTCTGATTAACAGAGAAGAGAGAAGGAATGGTGGAGTGGTAAGCTTGTTGTGGATTGCAAAGTAGAAGGGAAGAAGAAATGAGAGAGAAGGGACCTTCTCCTCTCTAGTTGCATAATCGCACATGCGCTGCAACCCGCCGGGGTAAATTCGCTCCCCTCTCTCTTATAAATTTTTTTTTAAGACTTTATACCAAAGCTTAAAAGCTTTTTTTAAAGCTTTAAAAAAATATTTAAAAGAGATTTTTATTTTTTTCAAGATATTTAAAAAAATGCTTGGAAAAGAGAGAAGAAACCTAGAAAAAACATTTTGCTTTTTTAAAAATTTTATTTTTTCCTTAGGAATTTTTTTCCCTTAAACCTTTTGGCTTTTCGCATTCCCGGGAAATTCATTGACCTTCCGAATTCCAGGGATCTTTTGACTTTTCGGATTTTGGAAACTTTTGTTGTGTTACCCTTTGGTCTCACTAATGCACCAGCAACTTTCTAACAGATCATGAATGATATATTTCAAGATCTGTTAGGAAAATGTGTAGTAGTTTTCTTAGATGATATTTTGATATACAACAAAACTTTGGATGAGCATGAGAGTCATCTTAAAGAGATTCTAGAAAGGCTCAGGAAAAAAAACTGTATTCTAAATTATCTAAAGAATTGTTATACTCAGATCATAAGATCTCTCGGGATGGCCTTAGTATAGATTTGGATCGGATCCAAAAGGTTTTGGAATGGCCAGTTCCGCGTACGGTCAAACAGCTAAGATGTTTCTTAGGTTTTGTGGTATTTCTTCAAAAATCTGTTAAGGATTATTCAAAGTTGACTGTACCTTTTACCAATCTTCTTAAAGGTAAAAATAAAAAGTACAATTCTCCAATTGGTTGGAATGATAAGCTACAGGAGACTTTCGAAATTTTGAAAAATAAAGTTCGAGATGCTCCTGTGTTAGCTTTGCCAGATGCTAGCAGACCTTACATTGTTGAGACTGATGCTAGTGATTTTGCGGTAGGCGCAGCTTTATTCCAGGATGGGAAGCCTGTGGCCTTTGAGAGTAAGAAACTCAATGATGCACAGACTAGGTACCCAGTTCAGGAGAAAGAGTTATATGCAATCATTTATGCTTTAAAGGCATGGAGACAATATCTTTACGAGTCTCAGTTTATGGTCTTGACAAATCATCAATCTTTACAGTATATTTGTGATCAACCGGACTTAAAAGGTAGAAAAGCCAGATGAGCTGAGTTGATGCAGGATTTCGATTTTATGATTAAATACACGAAAGGTAGCTTAAATCGCATTGCTGATGCGTTGAGTCGAATTGGTGAAGTTAATGAACTTTGCTTGACTGAGATTACTTCTAACTTGTACGATTCACTCAGGGATAAATGCAGCACAGATATTTTCTTTGGAAAATATTGGAATTTGGCAAAATCAGGGTCCAACTCTGAAGTAGATCAAAACCTCGTGAAAGGAAAAGCCAACCAATTTTTTCTTCGGAATAGTCTTTTATTCCGAAATGATAAGGTTTGCGTGCCGGATGTGCTGGAAATTAAGTTAAGGATCCTATTTGAGTGCCATGACGCACCATCGGCAGGACATCCTAGCATACAACGTACCTTGGCTTTTTTTTTTTTCCGAGAAAAGATCCTTTCATTAGTTATATAAAAACGCCCGTAGGGCTACAAAAGATCTCTCCTGCTCATAAGAGAAAAAGAGCAGTGAATACAGCAAGGCAGCCCGGGAGACTCTCCCTAGGTGCTGCAAAATACAACCATCAGTACTAAGGACTGAGGGGCTAAATCATACAATAGGGGGGGGGAATAGCCAAACAGGTGGCCTGTAATGCCAACGGGGGAGCCCGTGTGTAAGGTGTAGAAGGGGCCGCTGCGCCAGGTGGTGTGAAAAGCCTGGCGCCGCAAGATCGCCTCGTCCGAGTCGCCCCGGATGCGGTCATACTGTCCTCGCAGGGTGTGGATCAACTCCTGCCAAATCCCCCGTATAGTCTCTGCTGGTGGCTCCAGTCTCCCCTCAAAGGCCGTGAAACACCGGGCCCTCCAGGTGAACCAGATGGTGAGGCTGCTGAGAAGCTCCCATCGTAAATCCCTCTCCTGTGTCCAGCTGGCGGACGAGAAATCCGGTGCCGGAACCAGGCGAGGCTGGCCCCTAATAAATCTGATGGCCTGACTGCCCTGCTCCATCTCATAGCCCATAGCAGGCCCTGACGAAGTCGACCAAGCAGCGGCACCCCACGTAAACATACCCTCTGGAGAGAGGGGGGCCAGAATACGCAGCATCCTTAGCCAAATCTGTTGTGCCTGAGGGCAGTCCCAAAGGCAATGTCTCTGTGTCTCCATAGGGTGGCCGCATCGAACGCAGGCCGCCGGAAGACCGCTGTAAACAAGCCAGGTGCCAACTGCTGAGCCCCTGTGGGCGACCAGCCCCCACTGAAAAGCCGAGATCCTGCGGGCCTGCCGACTAGCCCAGAGCCGAGCCCAGAAATCCTCCAAGAACTCCTGTGAGAGTCCCTGCAATCGCCAATGCCCCGCTGCCGCTGGAGAAACCGTCCTCCTCGCCGTCAAAATATGCCGTCCCAGCCGAACAGTATACTGGAAAAAGGTGATCTCTGTGGCCTCAAGGGATGCATAAGGATCATGCCACTCATACTCCCCGGGGTCTCACTGTAGCCGGGCCAAGGGGCGCGCTGCATATGCCCATATGCGCCAATCCGGGAGCACATCAGCAGGGTCGGGGTCAATATGCCACTTCCAAGAAGCGGCAGCCACTACCCGAATCCTCTGAAAGGTGCACTCTGCAACCAAAGGCGACTCCACCTCCACTCTCTGGAGTCTACCCTCATCCTGAATCTCATAGTAGAGCCATCTGCCATCCTCAGTGCTAGCTCTGACAGCAATCAGGATCTCCAACTGTGTAAAGGCTCCCATCCACCGTGGGGCCACTGGCTCGAGAGGCGTGAACCACTCCTCTGTGAGAGCCTCCTGTATATCATCCCTCATAATCAACCCCCCTCTGAAGTGACTCAGCCTCTCCACCTGGATCTCCTCTGGTAGACTGCAGAAAGCCTGCCAGTCTCCAAAACTACGAGCTGGGCCTGCCGCTCAAGGTCCCCAGGCTAGACGACCTGCTCCGTGCGAACCGCTGGGCTCCAGATGAGCGGCTGCCTGGCCCGCTCCTCAACACAAGAAGGAGGCCGCTGAGAGAGCCCCGGTCTCAGCAGCTCCCAAGCTCTCAGGATACTCAAAGCAAATCTGTCCTCCCATCCTCTACTGAGGCCTGTCCTCCTCATCTCTATGAAGATCCAGCGAATCTCTAGTGCCCAAGTACCCCCTGCAGGGGGCGCCCGAGCCTGCAGTCGCTGCAAGAGGAGCTCTTTCCACGGCTCAGCGCCTGGAAGCAACCCCCGAACAATAAGCTTCCCCAATAAGGCTCTGCTCTGATCGACTGGATCTATAATGCCCAAACCGCCCTGAGCCAGCGGAAGTGTAATAACTGCCCATGCAACCTTTGCCCGAGCTGGCTGACCGTCCCGCCCAGACCACAGAAAGTTCCTGATCAGCCTCTGTACCTGGCTGATGCAAGAGCTTGAGAAAATCCAGCAGGACGTAATGTACCACATGGTCGCTAACAGCACCTGATTTGCCACCACCACCCTCCCAGCCAAGGATAGTCGAGCTGTACTCCAATACAATAGCTTCTTCCGAATGCTCAGAAGAAGCGGGGCAATCTGCTGCTCAGGTGACAAATCGAGGCCAATCTGGCATCCCAAATACCGCACTGCTGTGCCTGGAGGAATCCATCTAAAACCGGGGTCCGGGCTCCATGCCGGAGTGGGAGCACTACTGATCCAAAAGGCCACTGTCTTGCGCCAATTGATCAATGCTCCCGAAGCTACACTAAAAACCTGGAGCGACTGCTCAGCCCGAATAAGATTGGCCTCTTGGCCATGCAAAAATAAGCCCGTGTCGTCTGCAAACTCAGCATCAAGCAAATCCTCCCCCCGGACTGGGAGCTGAAGTCCTCTCAAACCAACCTCCTCTGCCGTCAAATACATACTCATAGCCTCCGCAAAGAAGGGAAAGGGGCGAGAGGACACCCCTGACGGACTGATCTGGTCAGCTCAAAACTCGGCACCCGTCCTCCTGCAATCAACACCTGGCTGCGAGCTGTGGAATACAGAGCTGTCACCCCTCTGATCCATCCTGGCTCAAAGCCCAGGCGAAGCATAGTGCCCTCTAAGAATCCCCAATCAACTCTATCGTATGCCTTCTCAAAATCGAGAAGCATCACGACCAAGTCCTCGCCAAGAAATCTAGCTCGGGCCGTCGCCTCCCAGAAAGTAAAGATGTTGTCAAGGATACTGCGCTCCTTGACAAATCCTGTCTGAGTAGCATGAATCAACTCCCCCAGGAAGGGCTGGATCCTCAAACTCAAGGCCTTTGCTAAGACCTTGTAGACAGTATTGAGGATCGTAATAGGCCTCCAATGCCGAATGTCATCTGATACTCCCTCCCCCTTGGGGATAAGATAGATCAAGCCCTCTGAAAAGCTCTGCGGCATCACCCCAGTGTCCAAAACATGCTGAAAGCCCCTGCGGAGGCCTGGCCCCAAAAGGTCCCAATAGCGCATAAAAAAGGCCGGCGTCAGTCCGTCCTCCCCTGGGCAACTATGTCGCGGCAGGACCCTCAAGGCCTCGGCAAGCTCAATCTCTGACAGAGGCGCACCTAGAACTGTACGCATATGGTCTGTGACCCTCCTCTGCACATGGGCCCACACAGTCTGTCTGCAAACATCTCGATCCTCAGTGGCTGGCTCCGCTGAAAGCAAGTCACTATAAAATGCAGTGGCAATGGCTCTGATCTCCCCGAGCTCAGTAGCTACCGATCCATCCGGTCTACTAAGCTGGCGGACTCCTGCTCGCGCATGACGGGGTCCAGTGATCTCAAAAAACTCCCCAGTCACTCTATCACCAAGCTGCGTCCACTGAGAGGCCTGACGACGATAGTAAAACTCATGTCTCTGCTCCTCTACCTCTCTAACCTCCTGACGTGCCTGGCTCAGCTGGGACGCCACCCACTCACATGCAGGCTGCTGCTCCTGAAGGCGCTGTAGCGAAGCAAGGCTGCGTCTCAGCCATTGCTCCCGCTTGCGAATCTCTCCCAGTCGTGTCAAAGCTGCAGCGTGTAGAAAAGAGCTAAGATCAATGAGTCCCTGGGCACACTGGCCCGCTGCATCCTGGTCAGAGCACTGACTATCATGCCAGATCCTCTCAATGTCCTCAGCAAGACTGGGATCTGCAAGTACCCTCTCTGGGATCCTCAACTGCAAGCTGGGCTCCCGTGTCCCCTCCTCCAATGTCAATATAACTCGCGCATGATCTGAAAATGAGGTGCCAGCGAGAATGCCGACGGAGCCCCCTCGCTCCCCTAACCAGTCGCCCACATAAAAGCGATCAATCCGTGATAGATTAGTCCCTCCCTGCCGGTGATCCGACCGAGAGAAACTAAGACTGTCCTGAGACCGGGAGAAAGCCCCATGCTGCCATGCATCAGTGATCCTCAGTGACATGCAAAACCGGTCCCAAGCTGCAAGCTCCGTGCCGTGCACTGTAACATGACTGCCTCCCACCCTATCTGCCGGGTCCTCAAGCATGTTGAAGTCTCCCCCAACACACCAATGTGCGGCCTCTGGCAATGCATCTGTAACCTGAGTCCAGAACTCTGCTCTGGCACTAGCATGATTGGGCGCATACATGTTGAGCACACCCAATAGCTCATCATGCATCCTCAGAATGACATACTGTGCTCTACCAGGCACAATGATCCCTCGATCCACAATGGCCTGCCGCCATACATCTGCAATAACCATGCATACTCCTCCCTGTCCACCCAAAGGACCAAACCCTGCAGACCAAAAAGTGTCCCATCTACCAGGCATCACCGAACCATATCTCCGGATCCTGCTCTCACCCAAGTGGTGCTCCTGCATCATCAAAATGTCAATGCTGCCACCAACCAGGCATCTCTGAAGCTCCTGCCTCAAGCAACCTCGATAGCGTATAAAGTGTGCTCCGCCAAGGCCCTGTACATTCCACGAGATGATCCTCATGGATGCCCTGCTGAGGTGGATGCTGTCTCAGCCGTACGGCGGGCCTTCGCAAGCGGCTTGGATGGAGAGTAGTCCCCATCCGAACGGCTGCGAATCTGCCCACCCGGTGTACTGCAAGAATCTCGGATCAGGCGCCAGTGGCTGTGGCCCATGGCGACTGCCTCCGGCTCTAACAGAGAAACCTCGTGTATACTCACATATCCAGGGTCACGTGCCAAGTCTGCCACTATGCGCACGACCAAATGCCGAATCCCTGAGGTATCCACACTCCCGGGATCCAAGAAAAAATGAGCCAACTCCCAAAGTCGGCCTATCACATCTGTCACCTCCAGATCGCTCATGTGGTGAGAAAACTCAACTGCCTGAGTCTTCAAAGTGCTGAGAGCGAGCTCTAGAGTCCACTCCCGGTCACAAGGTCCACATAGAGGGAACGAGAAGGCCACCGCTGAGTCTAGTGCCTCCTCCCCGCGGGCCGGAGGTATCACTACATGAACTCGAATGGGTGCTGGCTCATGGGGGCCCTCTGCTCCAAAAAGCCGTGTGAAGGTATAATCAAAGGCCTCCGAGCGCTGTCTAATGCCAAGGCGACTCAGCCGACTGCGGATAGATGAAATCCGTGAGGCCCTAATCGGCATAGGTCTCCTCTGTGATGCTCGAGCAAGGTCAGTGCTCAGCGCTCTCCGGACTGCAGGTAAGCGCCAGGGAACTGCCAGGACCTCCCGGGAAGGTGAGGCGGGCGGAGGGGGAGGAGGGGGAGGCGAGGGAGGTGGAGAGGGAGCCGCTGCCGAAACCGGAGCGGGGGCGGGAGGAGGCGATGGTGGAAGCGAGGCGGTGGGAGGGGACGGGGGTGGGGGGGGTGAAGGAGGGAGAGCTGGCATCTCCTGGTCCTCGGTCGCTGTAGGGGTCTCCTCCTGAAGGGGAGTAAAGCTGTTCCTCACGGGAACCCAGTGAGGCTGAGACTGTGGCTACTGCTGCAGCGGTCTCTGGGCGTGCTGCTGTGGCTGTCTCCCTCGGCGGCGCCCCTGTCCAGGCTGCCACTCCGAGGTCTCTGTGGCCTGAGCAGGTGTCCCGAAGGCAGCCTGCCGAGCCGAATCTGTGGGCGGGCCATCAGTAGCCTGCTGCTGTGGTGAGGGTCGAGGTCTCCTGCGAGGGCAGGCCTTGGCCAGATGACCGACCTGCCTGCAAATGAAGCACTGGTTCGGGAGCCCCGAGAACTCCACTCTCTGATCTATCCACCCCCCCTATCCTAGGTAACTGAATGACCTTAGGAAGGGAGGAGATGTCAGACACCAACACTCTGACCGAAGGTAGCCCAGCTGCTCTGGCCACCACTGAAGCTGCTGAGGGGCCCGTCTCTAGTACCGAGCCCACCAATGCTCCGAGCCTGGAGAGGAGCGGAAGATACTCCCGGCGGAGACCAGGGAAACAAACTGTAACATGGAAGAGGCGCTCTCCCTGCTCCGCCGCTGCTGGGTCAAATCCATGCTGCCAAGGTCTGAAGAAAGCCCGAGCACCCCTGATGTCAAGGGGACTCATGGCAAGGACCTTGGCAACGCTCTGGGCGGCCTCGAACTCGATCTGATAATGTCCCCGGCCCAGAAGCTGTACATCCAGGATCTTGCCCACATCTGCAAGAAGGCGGGCCTGAAGAAGATCCCTGATCTCCCCTCTGCTGGGGCGAGTGCCGACTATACGGCAGATGGTGGAATGAGCCTAGAGGCGTTCCACCTCTGCGGTGAGGCTCGCTTCCTCTTCCGGCGAAAGAGAAAGCCTGATGGGGGTGACCTCAGGGGCGGGCGAGGGGGCTGCGGATGAGTCCCTCTGAGGCGGGGCGGGAGGAGCCTCCATCAGAGTCTGAAGCTGCGGCGAAGGCGAGGCGAAGGCGGGAACCTGCTGGAAACGAGTTGCACACACAGAGGCGGAATACGGAGCGAAAAATGAAATCAAAACCCCCAGGGGGCGGAAGCAAGAAAAGGAGGGAGGGGGGGGGGAGAAGGCGAAAGAGATAAAACCTAAAAAAAAGGGGGGGGGGGGGGGAGGGCAAGGGCTGCGCGCAAGAGGGATGGGCGAAAAAAAACGAACTGGCGGAGGGGGGGGAATAAGTCGCTGCAGAGAGGAGGAGGGCGCGAAGACAAGGGGGGGGAGGCGTAAGGGAGAGGAAGGCGGCGAGCAGAGCTATGGGCAGCAGCGAAGGCAGGCGGAAGGGGGGGGCGCAGCAGCGGATGTAGACGGGGGGGCTAAACGAAAGGCGGCGGGGGTCAAAGAAGGCGGCGGACAATGCAGGCGGCGGGCAATGCAGGGAAGGCGGAGAAGGAGGAAGCGAGGAGGAAACGAGGGGGCGAGCAGGCAGGGAAGGTGAAGGGCGCAGTGCAACAACGCGAGCAGGGAGAGGTGGGCGGGAGCTTCAGCGAGCGCAGGATCCAATTGTCAACGTACCTTGGCTTTAGTTAGGAAGACATTTTATTGGCCAAAAATGAAAGATTTTATTTAGAGTTATGTGGTCCGATGTCATCGATGTCAGATAAACAAGGCTGAACGTCTTAAATCTGCTGAGTTATTACATCCTTTGGATATTCCGTCTAGAAAGTGGGAAAGTATTTCCATGGATTTCATTACGGGACTTCCATATACCAACAAGGGTCACGATGCCATCTGGGTAGTCGTGGATAGATTGACAAAGATGGCTAGGTTTTTACCCACAAAAACAACCGTTAAAGCTTCGGAATTGGCTTACCAATTTGTCGAGCAACTGTTTAGACTATATGGTCTACCTTCTGATATTGTGAGCGATCGAGACTCTAAGTTCACGGCTAATTTTTGGCAAGAAGTTTTCAAGAAATTGAAAACAACTTTAAGTATCAGTTCCTCTGATCATCCGCAGTCTGATGGGCAAACAGAGCGGGTGAATCAAGTTGTAGAGGATATGCTTCGTGCATATGTCTCTGGAAAACCATCAAATTGGGAAAAGTATCTTCCACTGATGGAATTTGCCTATAACAGTTCTAAACATACGGCTACAGGTTTTAGTCCGTTCATGCTTATGTATGGGTATTAACCCAAGGCACCTATTGATGTCGGTCTTAAGGACATTGAGCTTGATGCATCGAGGGATTTCTTGCGTGATATGTAGGAAATGCTGATCGAAGCTCGGGATTCTATCAGGAGTACTCAGGATAGAGCATGGTTTGATGCTGATAGAGGATGCTCATCTTGGTCTTTTGAACCAGGAGCGTTGGTTTATTTAAAAGTTTCTAAAGACTCTCAGACTTTATCAACGGAAAAATGCTCGAAATTATCTCCTAGATATTGTGGTCCATTTCGAGTTATACGTCGAATTGGCACGGTTGCGTATGAACTAAAACTGTCTCCACATGTTGGAGTTCATCCAGTCTTTCATGTCAGTAGATTGAAAGAGAAGCTGGGAGGTGAGGATAGCACAGTTACTCCTCAAGAACTCGTTGAAGTCGAAGATTTATCTTATGTTCCACACGAACCTAAAAAGGTACTTGAGTTCAGGGAAAGGAAACTTCGTAGTCGACTAATCCTTGAGGTTAAAATTTTGTGGAAAGATAAGGAAATAGAGGATTCGACTTGGGAGTCGGTTGTGAATGTTCAGCGCAGATTTCCTTCTTTTCATTGCAAGAGTGCAATGTTTTGAGAGAGGGAAAGTATGTTATGTGCACATTATATGTGCATATACTAGGAGGTTAACCGACATTAGGTTTGTGAGCATGGAAGCATGGGAACAAGCTCTAGTGGAGCATGGGTTAGGACTAACCTTAAGGGTGAAGGTTAGGGTCAGGCATCCAAGGGTCACACATGGGAAATGGAGAGTCAAGAGTCACTTGAGGGCCCTCCTATATAATAGGGGCATGGAGCACACTCAAGGGATGTTCTCTTGTGTAGAGGATTGTATCTACATTCTTGCCATTTCACAATAGAGCTGAGTGCTGTTGGATTGGAGTCATACCTCTTGGTGGTATGGGACATCAAGGTTAAGATATGTGGTACTTCATTATAATTCATGTGTGCAACCCTTGGGCTCGAGGGTGGTTGGGTGGTAGAGTTTATGCCTGATTTATGCATGTTGATTATCTAGAGAGATCTTAGGGTTTTAACAGATATCCTACATCGGCATATCTGTTTGTTTTGTATTCATTGATTGTATTGATCCTGGCCAGCGTGCTCGTGGATTGTTCCTAAATAAATTCCTGAAAGGGGACGGGGCCTGTTCCCCGGTCAGTGTGGTTTATTGTGCAAGATCCCTATTCCCTTCTCTCTCTCCCCTCTCTCTCTATATATCTTTATCTCTTGGACACATGGTTGAGTCTGTCACTGCACGCCTCACTGGGCTTACAGTGGTATCAGAGCTGGATTTCTTTTGAAGAAACTTTCTTGGGGTGACAAAGCCATGTCAAGAGCAGAGGGAAACCAAGGGCCTAATGAAGGGAACAACTATGAGGCCAATCCAGGATTTCAAGATGGGAACCAAGGCTGACAGTCTTTCTCACAAGACCACGACCATGACATCAAAAGAGTACCATGACTTTCAGCAGTTCAAGCGATTTCTTAGAGACGAAGAAGTCCTTGCTTGGAGAACCAAGAGGGAACAGGATCAAAGAAGGGCTCAAATGTATGAAGATTTCATCAAGGATCGAGCCACCAAAGCCAAGGAAGTTGAAGCTGCTAAAGCTTATCTGAGAAGGATCTAGAGCTACTTGGTCTTTTTCTCTTGGAGGAGACAAGGAGGCTACTCATAGGCCTGTTGTCTCAGATGCAGCTTCTTCAAGACATGTAAAGGAAAGGAAGGCAAAGGAAATTACATCAACCGGCAAGATGGACTTCAAGCCGGCAGAGAAGAGCGTCAAGGTTGATGCTTTTCATGGACAGTAGGATACCCTAAAAGCTTTATCCTTTGTCAAGCAATTTGATGCTGCTTTTGGAGATCACAACTACTCCAAAAAGCTAAAGCTTCGCATGGTTCGTATGCATTTGAAGGATGCCACCCTGAATTGGTGGCTAAAAGTAATACAAGAAGGGACCGAGCCAAAGACGTGAAGCGACTTCAAGACTTGGTTCAGCAAGAAGTTTTTACCCACAAAATTTGAAGCTGATGTGCAAAATGGGATGCGGTAAAGCAGAAAGTTGGTGAGAATGTGGCATCATACCTTAACAACTTTTCAGCAGTCTTTTTTGAAGTTTACTTCTTATACCCCCATTCCATCACTAATGGAAATGCGTAAGTCTGTCAATGGATTGCAACCTAAGCTTATGCAAGCAGTTTACATGGCAAGACCAAAGAAATTGGAAGAAGCTCAAGATGGCTTTACAAAACCGAGGCCTTGTCCGTGCCTTGGATGGACGGCAAGACAAAGAACGACAATCGGAATCCATTTCAAAGTTCACCAGGCATGGAAGAACCAAAACAGATTGATTTTCATTTTGTGAGAAAAAGAGGAAAGACAGTGGTTAGAAAGTTCCTCTTGGAATTCGAGAGTTATTCGCTATTGGGCACGAAATGGATGCCAGAGGAGTACTCCTAGGACTAACCAGATATACTTATGAGCATTGAGGAAGTGGTTGGTCCAGATATATTTGAAGTACAGATATGGACGTCTTGTGATCAAGACAAATTCAAGAGGGAGGAATTGTACCTCTAGTCCTCTTCATTGTATTGGACTAAAATTGATCATTATTCTACTTATAATGGTTACTTGGACATGCTCTAGTTGGGTGGCAACGATGCCAGATAGCCCAAGGAGCAAGATTTGCATATGGGAGGCAACGATGCTAGATGACCCATCTGAAGGCAATAATGCCAGAATGAGATTTATATACAGGAGGCAACGATGCTAGATGACCCATGGGACGACAACAATGCCATATATCTTGGATTTCAAAGTCAGGCAGTCATTGCGACCAGATGGCCCAGATGACTATATAGGGTTTCACAGTCGGGCGGTCATTGCGACCAGATGGCCCAGATGACTGTATTGGATTTCACAGTCGGGCGGTCATTGCTACCAGATGGCCCAAATAACTGTATTGGATTTCGCAGTCGGGCAGTCATTGCTACCAGATGGCCCAGATAACTGTATTCGATTTCGCAATCGAGCGATCATTGCGACCAGATGACCCAAATGAGACTGTATTGGATTTCGCAGTGGGGCGGTCATTGTTGCGACCAGATGGCCTAGATGACTGTATTGGATTTCGCAATCGGGCAGTCATTGCGACCAGATGGCCCATATGACTGTATTGGATCTCACAGTCGGGTGGTCAATGCGACCAGATGGACCAAATGACAATGGAAGAACTCTCGAGCGGTCCTAGAGACCAGATGGCCTTGAGCAAGAGTCTGAGTGGTTTCCTTCGGGAACCAGATGGCTCAGCACAGTTTCGATGAAACCAAACAGGACAATCCATGTACAGGAGGATCATTACTTGTGCATTGCATACTGATGTATGTTTGAATTTCTTTGAGTTTGTGTGTTGTTTTTGATGTGCGGACAATGCTTGGATTTACGGCATGTGACAGTCTCCTGGGCTCCATACTACCTGGCCAGTACCTGGAGTACCTAGTAGACACGAATGATGCATACTTGTTTGTTGACTAGCTTGTGTATAGTTTTTGCAGAAGGTGAGTATGCATTTATTTTATCTAGCACGTGACAGGCCATGACAAAGTACCATCAAGAACAAAGCTATTGGTCAAAGAAAAGGCATTGAGAAGATGCCACATGAGCAGATGACACAACAGATATGGGGAAAGACCAGATGCACAAGCTCACCAGATGGGACTAGTACCTTGAAACATATGGATGTACTTGATGTACCAAGGACATATGGATGTACTTGGAAGATATAGACATCCTTGGAACACTTGCGGTTCGCAGTTGAGGACAACTGCGATATAAGAGGAAGGGAATGTAACTATTTGGTCCTCCTAGCTCTATTTCACATGATGAAACCCATGCCCGAACACCAGACAAGTGGAAGAAGACATGGGGATAGGGTCCATAAGGTTTGATTAAGAAAAAGTACCATTCTTGGTCAAAAAGCAAGAAAAAGCAAAAAGTTAAACAAGATTGACCAATCAAAGAGCACCATTGGAAAGAGGAGACTGAGCCAGACCAAAAAGCTAAAAGGCGCTTTCTCAAAAAGCAGCTCTAAGGCCAAAAAGCAATGCCTTAAAGCCAAAAAAGCAAAGCACAAAAAGTTGAGTAATGTTTTATTAATAAAAGTAAAAAGAGCAAAAGTGGAGGCAAAAAGGGAAAAGCAAAGCATAAAAAGGCAAAGCAAAAGCATGATGGCTTTTTGGCAAAAAGCAAGGCCCTCCCCAAGTATAAAAGAAGCTAGAGCCCTCTTGTTTTGGGCATCAAGCTTGTGGAGGGCAAGGAGACCCTCATCTTCATCTAGAGCCGCCGCCGCCGCCCAGCTTAGCCACCCCAGAGCCGCCTCAGCCCAACTCCCCCCATCTTTGGAAGCTTGTACTTGGACTTGAAGCTTCGGCATGAAGCTTGGACATGAACATGGAACTTGGACATGAAGCTTGGACATGAACAGGGAACTTGGACATAGAGCTTGGAGATGGAACATATAGCTTGGGCATGAAGCTTGGACATGAACGTGGAACTTGGACATAGAGCTTGGACATGAAACATATAGCTTGGGCATGAAGCTTAGACATGAACGTGGAACTTGGACATAGAGCTTGGACATGAAACATATTGCTTGGGCATGAACATGGAGCTTGGACATGGAACATAGAGCTTAGACATGAAGCTTGGACATGAACATGGAACTTGGACATAGAGCTTGGACATGGATGATGGAACATAGAGCTTAGACGTGGAGCTTGGACATGAACATGGAACTTGGACATAGAGCTTGGACATGGAACACAGAGCTTAGGCATGGAGCTTGGATTTTGGACCTGGATCTGGACTTGGATTTGATTTGGATCTGGACTTGGATCTGGATTTTGACTTGGATTTGTCTTTGGACTTGGATCTGGACTTGGAAATGGAATTGGACTTGGATATGGACTTGAACTTGGATTTGGATTTGGATTCATTGGATCTAGTACTAGCCCGGTGAGAGATACTTGTGGGTCATCCCCGTGGTGTGCTCGGCATCAGAGACCTCGTGCCTCGACATCAACTTGGATATCCTACATCGGCAAGGTGGAAAAGTACGGTACGGTACAGTACGCATTCAGGTACGGGTTGAGATTTTGAGGTACGTTAAATACGTAAGGTCCGTAAAAAAATAAAAAATATACTATATAGTTTACATATATATACATAAAAATGAATGAAAAAACAATTCATTTCTGAACATTCAACTATGAGCAGTGAAAAATCGATAACTACGAGAGGATCTTCGGCCAAGGTTAGTTGGGGGGAGGGGGGGGGGGGGGGGGGGGGACTTGCCACGTACAGATCCATACAGTACGGTACAATACCGTACTGTACACTAAAATGTACCTTATAATAAGGTACGTCGTAGTACGGTAAGGTATGCATTCAGGTACGGGTTGAGATTTTGAGGTACGTTAAATACATAAGGTCCGTGAAAACATAAAAAATATACTATAGAGTTTACTTATATATACATAAAAATGAATGAAAAAACAATTCATTTCTAAACATTCAACTATGAGCGGTGAAAAATCGATAACTACAGGAGGATCTTGGGCCAAAGGTCAGTTGGGGGGGGAGGGGGGAAAAGAAAAACTTGCCATGTACAGATCCATACAGTACGGTACAATACCATACTATACACTAAAACGTACCTTATAATAAGGTACGTCGTACTTATGCAACCTTGTACATCGGCATATCTGTTTGTTTTGTATTCATTGATTGTATTGATCATGGCCAACGTGCCCGTGGGTTTTTCTTGAATAAATTCCTGAAAGGGGGCGGGGCCTGTTCCCCGCTCAGTGTGGTGTATTGTGCAAGATCCCTATTCCCTTCTCTCTCCCCTCTCTATCTATATCTTTATCTCTTGGACACATGGTTGAGTCTGTCACTCCACGCCCCGCTCGGCTTACAGGGCCAAATACAAGCATGCAAGGAGTCCATCTCAATATTTCCAACAAGCTCTTTATTCATGTATTGCTCCTCACATCTCCAAAGAGGATGCAAAATGTTTGCAACCGCGTGGATTGGCTTATGAAATCAATCCCATCGTTGGTTCCATATCTCCCTAATATCTTGAACTCTGCAAATGAGTTCAAAGTTGCAAGTGGAAACACAAAAAGTAAGCATACACTTCATGCTTCCATCCAACTTCAAGAGTAAGTAAGAGCCAAGATTTCATTGTACCTCTTAGGGACAATATTGTACAAGCATCAAGGGCTTCCCCAATCTTGTCCATGAGCTCGTAGAGGAGCCCAGTTGTACTCCCCTCCATGTCTCTGTGTCAAAGAGCACCATACATGGGTTGGGCTTGTGCATCATGCCACCAACTTTTCCTCATGACCATACCACCAAATGACACTGTTTTTTGGTGCATCTCTATCATCCCATGTTGTCAACTCACGGCATACCACTGTACACAATGGGCCATGGTGCACTCTCACAAGCCTATCCACCACAATGAACATGTGGGCAAAGCGGGTTTTGGATGGCTTTAAGAGCTCAAGATCACTATTGTCTCTAAACATACTCAGCACTTTGGGCCTCTTAGTGACAAACTTCACCATACTAGAGGCTACAAAGAAAATGTTGCTCACCCAATCGAGCTTTCACACATCTTCTATCATCAAATCAAGGCTATGTGCAGCACAAGGTATCCAGACAATCTTTGGAAACTCTTCTTCGAGCATCCTTCCCATGGAAACACAATTCGATCCATTGTTCGTGTGACTAGCACAACGTTGTCTGGGCCAATCTCTTGTATAACCTGGCGTATATGGCTGAAGATGAACTCCCATGTCACCACTATGCCCGCCATGGAAGCAGCTATGGCACGAATGAACATGGTGCCTTTGCATGAGGAGACAAGAATGTTATATACGTTCCTCTTTTTCATATCAGACCAGCCCCATCACACATCAAAGTACAACCATACTTTGTGTCACCAGGTGGTGAACTTTTGCAGTTGCTTTCCTTGTATTTACCTAAGTAAATACATATATTTTCTTTTTCTTTTTGTTCTTTATTTGCTGTTGATTTCTACCCTCAGATGTCTCTTGGATCAAGCTTCGACATTGCATGACCAGAGAAGGTGGACCATTGGGACTTCGTGCGACTGATGGTTTACTTGAGCCCTTGGGACCCTAAAATCCCAAAAGATTGGGCACTGAAGACTTGACGAACAGTGGACCAGGACAGTGTACTTGGCCACTGAGAATGGTGCAGGACAGTGTGCCTGGCCATAAATGTAATGAAAAAGTCACTGTGTCATGACCACATTACGTTTTTTGATGTGGTCACGAAAGAGAATGTTGGTCAGATGACCTGAAGGAATGCTTTGGGCATATCTCCTAAAATTTAGGGAAACTACTATTTTTGGACAGTCATCAGATTTGAGATCTCTCCGCGTCAATCTCTCCGGAATGTTGCAAGGATCAATAATCACCAAAGGACTGATGTCAAAATGTTAGCAGATTGGGAGATTTTTAGACCCGAAGGCTGGAACGGGAAATGAGCTGCATGACTGCCATGTGGCAGCTTTTAGGCCAAATTCTAAGTACAAGAAACTCGGCGCTTGCTTATCTTCCCCCTGGGCTCATTTTTGTGGTAAGCAGGTGGATTGTTGCAGGTTAAGAGCTATTGGAGCTTCCCCTTCCCTGTTCTCTATGCACTGAGGGTTGAGCTTGCTCCCCACAGCCTCTCTTAACCTATATCCAGCTATGGAAATGCCCCTCTAGTGGGCTACTCTCATGAATTATGTATAGCTGTGTGGGGAATATGCTTTTTGGCTGAGGAAAGAGCCTCCTTTGACAGGAACAGGAGCAGCTAACTACTGCTCCAAAGCAGGAACAGGTGAGGGTAGTTACCTCACCACGCAGGTGTCCAATTCAGCACTAAATCAATGCTGTTTTTGAACTGTTCAGGGGCTGTTCCAAGGCCCAGTTGATGCCAGATTGCAGAGGGACCTTGCTAGGGTCTACCAGGACAGTGTGGTGGTTGTACAGAGCTGAAAACAGGTCTGTACAGAAAATATAGCAAGCTGAAATTCACTGTTTTGGGCTTATTTGAGTGGTAGAAGGCCAAGGAAGAGGACCAGGGACTTGGGATTTTGTTCAGGGAAGGTTTATGTACCGAAATGCTGCCGAAATTTCCTTAAAACAGGGGTTTCTTGGCTGTGAATTGCTCTTGTAACTACAGATACCATACCCTTGTAATTTCCCTTGAATTAATTGATAAATAAATACCGAAAGGGGTGCCGGACTTCGGGGCCAATCTGGTGTTGAGCGAGGGAGCGAGGATTCTGTTTGTGTGTGTCATAAAGTCCAGGTATTTAATTGAAAGAATTAATGCGTTATGTGTCCATAGCCCGGTTTCATGGTTCCATTGCCGGGATAGGGTCCTCTTTTCTACAAGAGCCCGGACACGGATTGGATTGGGTGAACAAGAGACACACACAGAGAGGTACACCTGATTACAGGTGAGAAAGATTACGAGATCTTTCTTTGGATACAGGATTCCTTTGAGGGCTCAGTAGACAGCATGGCAGATAAGGGAAAAGGAAAGCTCCCGGCAGAAGAGAGTTCCTCTTCTACCCGCCAACACCGTAGAGAGATGACACGTGCCAGAGTGTCAGCATCTGAGCGGACACAGCCATTGTCACAGCCAGCCATGTCATTAGAAGAACAGGAACAAGAGGATTTATTTCATGCGCAGCTCCTGAGCATGGTTGGTACCTTTGAACAGCTGGTGAAGAATCCCAGGATGAAGAGATATTTGCAGTCAAGGATAGGGGATTCCCAGGCTGAATCAACTCAGCATGCAGTTGAGAGGGCACAGGAACAAGTGCCAAGGATGCCACAGCATGTAGAGCAGACACCAGTAGTGGCAACTAATCCAGTGCAGCATGTTACACAGGCACAGGATCAGGCAGTTAATGGTCAGGGCAGTAATGCACAAATGGTTCTGCCGACCATTCCTCCTTTGGTTGCTGCCCAACCCGGTTATTTTGGTGGTGGGTCTATTTTCCAGGCCATGGCTAGACCGCCCACACCTGGACTTCAGACACATTTCAGCCCAGTTTTGATGCCTGCAGCACCTGTTAGTGTGGCTGAATTTTCTCAGCCAAATGGACAAAGGGCAACAAGGACTGGTGCAGAGAAAGTGCAGAAGGATTTACCATTCTTGAACCCGCCAGTCTATAATTACTTGAACCCCAAGAGCAGTAAGCAAAAGGATTACAAAGAAGGTGGTCAAGCAATGAAGTTTGAGACTTTCAGTGGGATGCAAGACAAATTGAAAGCGCTGACTTTCATTCAGCAATTTGATGCAGCATTCACTGGAGGCAGCTTCACAGAGTCTTCTAAGGTGCGGAAGGCTGCTACTTTCTTGAAAGCTAACGCATTGCAGTGGTGGACCTCACTGTTGATGCAAGGACACGCACCTGCTACATGGGTCCAATTCAAGAAGCAGTTCTCTTTTGCATGCCTGACAAACACTTTTGAAGTGGATGTGATGACAGCATGGCACAAACTGGATGCAGCTAATTGTGCAAATTTAGAAGAGTACAATAAGAAGTTTTGGGATGCACTCTTGCCAGTAACTTCTTACAGGACAGTGCCATTGTCAGAGCAAATAGAGAAGTACTGCTGTGGTTTGCCCAAAGAGATCAGGGATTACTGTATTAAGACCAATGTTTCCAACATGACTCAACTAATTGAGAATGCAAACATGGCTAATGCACTGCTTCAGGGAGGTTCAGGTGGTTTCAAGAGCACAGTGAAGAAGGAACCTCAAGGCAAAGGACAGAAGAGGCCACTGTATGGCAAGTCATTTGAAGAGAGAAAGGCATTGATGCAAGCTGGGAAATGTTTCATCTGTGAATAGAAAGGGCATATGGCTGCAAAATGTCCACAACAGCCAGCAAAAGATGCGGAGGATAAAGAAGGGCCACCCAAGAACAAGACAATGCCGAGTGCAGGATTGGTACCTGACATAGTTGGTGACCAGCCATGTGATGATGCGACAGAATTGTGCAGAGCATGGGGTAAAATCAGAGATGCTACAGTGCTCATTTTCTTCGACCCTGGTGCTCGAGCTAACTTTATTTCACCGGCATTGGCAGCCAAGTTGGGAATTCGTGCTGAAGAGATGGGACCAGTTGGACAGGCTGATTTGGCATGCCCTGGGCATTCAGTTCCTGTCACTCCTATACTTGGCAAACTTCGCATGCATATACAGAGTTATGTGGACACAGAGGAGTTTCATATCATGCCCTTGGAAGGATGTGATGTCCTCTTGGGAATTCCATGGTCTCATAGGAAACATGCAGTGTTGGATGCTTTCAACAGGAAAATCACAATTGTACATAGTAACAAGACTCATGTGATCTGCTTTTTCAACCTGAATTTTGAATGACCTGTACACTTGTATCATATGTTTGGCAATGTACAGTTTTGACATTTGTTGTCAATAAATGAATGAATGGACTTTCAGTGCTTTGAAGTTGTATCTGTTACACTTCAATGAATGATTATACGTGTTGTGACACTAATAGTGTGGGGACACGTGCTATCGCCCTGTGTTGCATCCGGAAACATGTATATTGAAAGGCTCGACTTGCGATGGCACTAATGGTAGTGGGGAATTTCTATCATCGCCCTGTGTCATCCGTTAGCAAGTGATACATGCGATGGCATTAATAACATGGGGAATCTTGTTATCGTCCTATGTCATCCGTTAGCATGTGTGGTATGCAATCGAGGTCGCTTGCTTCTTTCAAGAGACGGGTATGTCACCAGGTGGTGAACTTTTGCAGTTGCTTTCCTTGTATTTACCTAAGTAAATACATATATTTTCTTCTTCTTTTTGTTCTTTAGTTGCTGTTGATTTCTACCCTCAGATATCTCTTGGATCAAGCTTCGACATTGCATGACTAGAGAAGGTGGACCATTGGGACTTCGTGCGACTGATGGTTTACTTGAGCCTTGGGACCCTGAAATCCCAGAAGATTGGGCACTGAAGACTTGACGAACAGTGGACCAGGACAGTGTACTTGGCCACTGAAGTGTACTTGGCCACTGAGAATGGTGCACGACAGTGTGCTTGGCCATAAATGTAATGAAAAAGTCACTGTGTCATGACCACATTACGTTTTCTGATGTGGTCACGAAAGAGAATGTTGGTCAGATGACCTGAAGGAATGCTTTGGGCATATCTCCTAAAATTTAGGGAAACTACTATTTTTGGACAGTCATCAGATTTGAAATCTCTTTGCGTCAATCTCTTCGGAATGTTGCAAGGATCAATAATCACCAAAGGACTGATGTCAAAATGTTAGCAGATTGGGAGATTTTTAGACCCGAAGGCCGGAACGGGAAATGAGCTGCATGACAGCCATGTGGCAGCTTTTAGGCCAGTTTCTAAGTACAGGAAATTGGGCGCGTGCTTATCTTCCCCCTGGGCTCATTTTTGTGGTAAGCAGGTGGATTGTTGCAGGTTAAGAGCTATTGGAGCTTCCCCTTCCCTGTTCTCTATGCACTGAGGGTTGAGCTTGCTCCCCACAGCCTCTCTTAACCTATATCCAGCTATGGAAATGCCCCTCTAGTGGGCTACTCTCATGAATTATGTACAGCTGTGGGGAATATGCTTTTTGGCTGAGGAAAGGACCTCCTTTGATAGGAACAGGAGCAGCTAACTGCTGCTCCAAAGCAGGAACAGGTGAGGGTAGTTACCTCACCACGCAGGTGTCCAATTCAGCACTAAATCAATGCTGTTTTTGAACTGTTCAGGGGCTGTTCCAAGGCCCAATTGATGCCAGATTGCAGAGGGACCTTGCTAGGGTCTACCAGGACAGTGTGGTGGTTGTATAGAGCTGAAAACAGGTCTGTACATAAAATACAGCAAGCTGAAATTCACTGTTTTGGGCTTATTTGAGTGGTAGAAGGCCAAGGAAGAGGACCAAGGACTTGGGATTTTGTTCAGGGAAGGTTTATGTACCGAAATGCTGCCAAAATTTCCTTAAAACAGGGGTTTCTTGGCTGTGAATTCCTCTTGTAACTACAGATACCATACCCTTGTAATTTCCCTTGAATTAATTGATAAATAAATACCGAAAGGGGCGCCGGACTACGGGGTCAATCTGGTGTTGAGCGAGGGAGCGAGGATTCTGTTTGTGTGTGTGTCATAAAGTCCAAGTATTTAATTGAAAGAATTACTGCGTTATGTGTCCATAGCCCGGTTTCACTTTGCCCAAGTCGCCTTTAGAGGCTCCATCTTTGTCTCCGTTGCTAGCTTCTTCTGTACCTCATATGAGGGACCATCCCACTCACAACCTATGCGTGAGATTGCCTTGATTGTTGTTCTCCATCGAGGAGTCCACCAAACATTGAAGGACAATGCACATTGAACAGGCAGCTTGGTTATCTCCCTTGTTGCCTCCCTCATGGTGGCAGCCTTTTGAAACCCTGCCTTCATATGCCCTTTCTTTCAACAAAGGTAAAGCAGACCTCTATGCTCAAGGTGTTGAGCTAGGGCTACTCCCAACATAATAGTGTGTTGACTTTGCATGTCACCAACTATAGAATCTTGCTCTTCCATGCCACGCTCCTCAAGAGGAATGCCTAGTTCCTTGGCCTTCCAAGCCTTCAGACTTTCATAAATGTGCCTTGGTACAGCCTTACAAGGTCCCACCCCATGGCCCTTAGCATGCGTGAAGTGTACCTTTAACCGTGTAGTGCTGCAAGGCTACACATCTGTAGAAAACTTGCACCTCCATTTTCCTAAGCCCGAGCCTACATACTTGCTCTCCCATGTCACATTGTTCCACAAGGGATCCTATGCGCAAGGCATCTTGCAAATAAAAACCCTATTGCCTGAGACCCTGCAGGTCATGGGAAAAAATCCCCATTTTAGCTCTCAAAAAAAAAACCTGATTTTGCACACCATTATGCTCTATTTTTGTGTTGGCCAACACCCATAGGACTTATAGGGCCAAGCTGGCGCCATATATTGAATATAATGTAGGGAAGAAAAAACTTTGTCAAACATAGAGGCACAAGTACCAAAAATCAGCCCGTGTATCCATTGCACTAGCACCTAGGCAAGTCCGCCCTTTCATGAATCAATCGGCCACATCAATTTGACTTGCGCACCGAGGAGAGAAATGACTTGGATATGTGTGCACAAAGATGGCTAGCACGCTCCATGCACGCATTTCGATAAGGATTTTTGGGGGGGAAAATATGTTGAATAAAAAACACATTTCACAACATGAAACATTTCAATCCGTTTCATACCTTCTGAAAGACGTTTCAGAGCTACTATGATCACTGCTTACACACAAACACTTAAGTGGCTATAAGCCCTTGTTCGCACACACTTGCACGCATTCACCTTTAAGAGAGGTTCACACATACTCATAGGTTGTGTTCACACGCTGAACCACTGAATATCCAACTATGCTTGTGGAAGCATGTATGATTGATTGATTGATTCGATCAATGCCTAATTAGAGACCTAGCCCATGCACAACAAACTGCTTCTTCTTCATGCTCAATACACAGTAGAGAGAGATGACCTAATCTACCATGTATTACTAACATGAAGTATATACAATGTTGAATAGAGATACTCAATGGTACCATTGCTCCTGATCTCTCAATGACTCAATGATGACTGATTGATCTTCAATGAATGTTCAATGAACATGACTAGGCCCTATTTATAGTGCCTAATGTTGGTGAGTTGGCTACCAACTCTACCAACCCTAATAATAATGTCCAACTAAGTGTGTTCACACAATAACCCAATAACTTTATCCACGTTGGGCTACTCATTGGGCGCTTGGACAACAAGTACAAATGATGCTCCATCGCTCCAACCCAGTATGGATCGTCTGGCGAACTCACTCTCTGTTCCACACACCGGTCCGTAACTCCGATAGCATGGCTACTGGACCTATTGTCTCCAATGATGTCTGTGCCACTGCCTCCTCAGGAACTGTGGGGACTGGAGCTAGCTCCTCTGCCTTTGGATGCTCAGCTAGCATGGTAGGCACCACTACGGAATCACTCATCTCATTCTCCTCCTCAATGGATTTGGAGAGAAAAGTCTGAAACTCACTTGATGACTCCTCCCTGTCCTCAAAAACTGGAATGGACTCTGGGATGGGTTGTCCTCCGTCAGTCTAGATCACCTCCAAGCTTGGTAGTGTCTGCTCCCTGGGGTCATCCTCCAGAATCTGCTCCTTACATGGAAACTCCGTCACTAATACCACTTCCTCTCTTGAAAGCTTTCTAGCATCGCATCCTCATACACTCCCTCGTGTTGAGCTTCATCAATGGTTACCACTCTGTGTTGTCGTTCATGCTTGGATCTCTTGTCGGCAAGATGCCAACAACTAGCGCTCCAACTACTCAATAGTCTTCATACCCTTCTCTATCCTATATGTTTCCACTATGCTCCCATAGAGATTGATGTTGATGGACCATGTTTCCTCCCAAAAAACCCAAGAGCTCTTTAACATCAGCCGAAACTCCATGTTCTCTACGCACATGAACTTGCTGCATGCTTACCTAAAGATAAATGAACACACCTTTGTGGTCAAAGACTAGGCAAAGGTTTCATCATGTCGCGGGATGGAGGAAGGGTGGGTGTAGCCAATTGGCTCAGGCAGGGAAGCCACATATACTCAGATGTATAATACATATACTCAAATCTATACCACATTTACTCATATGTATAAAACGCAACCCTATCTGCCCCATACGTCAACAAACTGACCAGCCTATAGCACTCTTCTGATGTGTTCTGCTACTGTGGACGGCCGCCTACTATGTGCTGTCCTGCAGCCTGAATAGGGCAGCCATTTTGCTGAATTTGGCCGCCCTTATGCTCTCCCAGATCTGGCCTTTGAGTGCCCACCATTAGACCCCCCCTTGATGCGCCTTCTTCCACCCGTCTAGCTGCATTGAAGCACCAACAAGCCACCTTGCTCGCTTGCTCTGTCCACCCTCTACTTGTGTTTGGACCTTTTTCTTGCCCTTTGGCTGAGCACCCCTTGCACACACAAGAGCTATGTGATACATCCTCAAGCGGTTGTCCACCTTTCTTCCAATCGTAACCAGCATTGAATTTGCCTTTGTTTTTCCCTGCAAGAGACATTTTTGAAGGCCATTTCATATGGAGATTCTCAAATATCATTGCTGAATGCATAAGCTGCTGAATGGTTTGGTTGGGATATACCTCCACGTTTTGCTAGAGAATGGAATTCAATCCTGACTCAAATTTCCTCTTCTTCTCATCATCTGGATATTTGCATGAAAGGGGTCACTTTTGTTGGATTCTGAAAACCCAATAGTGGTATCAAAGCTCCAGGTTGATTTTGCCTTGAGCATTAGCACCCTGTGCAACGACCCAATTTTTTATCTACGTCCGTACAGCTCATACCTGACCGTACATCCTCATGCCACCTCGTACCTGTCAGTACGCTTGCATGAGCCCATACCCAACCGTACATCCTTGCATTGTCGTCATGAACCTGTTCGTATATCCTCGCAAAACACCCGTACAATCGCCGTACTTGCAGTATCGTCAATACTCAGCTGTCAATTTCTCTCCCTACAGGACTTTCTGCAGTTGACTCCTACAAGGCAATTTGCAGTGTGTTGCATTTCCCAAGAGGAAGTTGACATAAAACATTTCACTCTGTAAAAATATTCTGGTTCTTGACCTTTCACCTTCACCTTGGCTGTAGAATTTCCCTTGGCTGTCTTGGCCCTTGGAATTCAGCAACCCTTTGTGAATGCTAATATGACTAATGAATAAACAACCCATGCTATTTATAGGCCCTTCTATGCTGGTCGGTGGGTCCATGAAGGCAGTCCGCCTGTTTTTATTTCTCCCACGACCTGCTGTCCACATGCGCCTGTTCACACTGCTGCTGGTGGCCACCTTCCTGCTGTGCTGTCCAGCCAGCGCATGGCTGCTCATGGGCTAGCAAGCAGCCTGTTCAAGCCATAAGGCTGGCCGACTGGGCTGGCCGACAGGCTGGCCAAGCTTCAAGGGGCTCCCTTGCTGTCCAGGCCTCCCCAGGGCTGGCCGAAAGCATGCCCAGCCATACTGCCTCCATGGCCCCTCAGTTGGCCCACAAAGGGTAACCCCTTTATAGGCAGAGTGGAACCCTGGCTCACTTGTCGCAGACTGCGGCTCACATGGACCAGTTTCCACTCCAGATCCTGCACCTACTGTACAGATATGTCCATGTAGCATCCAAGTGCAAGATGCGCGTGACATCCCCTTCTACTTGACTTGACGAAAGCTGCATAGCCTCAAGATAGTCCGTCAATAAAGCCAGATAGTCACCGAAGAATTCTTTGTTAAGCCAAAAAGCTTCCTTGTGTCCCTTGGTCCTGAAACTTCGTAAGAAACTGTCTCTGTCGTCGCGCTGGAGCCGTGCTTGAAGCAGTGCACAAGGATATGCTCGAGAACCATCACTTCGGCTTCGTCAACAATGTCTGTTCTGCTTCGTCTTTAATCTCTGAAGGGATTGGACCTGCATTTAGCCAACTCACATGGAACACATCGTGCATAGTCCGGCTCGGAGGTAACTTCAACTTCGTCGCCACCTCATTGATCCTTTTTCTGGATAGAAAAAGGTCCGAAGCTTCTGAAAGAAAACTTTGGACAATGCTTGCCCACCTGTTTCAGCCGTTGCTTCATAATCCGAAGATAGACCCAATCTCCTTCCGAGAACTTCACATCCCTTCGATCTTTCTTAGCCTGTCGAGTGTAGGCTCCCTGCGCTTTAGCTAGCCTATCTTTGACTAATTCCAAGATCTCCTAGTAAGACTCCAAACAATGTGTTCGCTTCAAGGACTAAGGACGAGGTTCTGGTCAATAGCGATCGGAATGGTCTTCCAAACATTCATTCATAAGGAGTCCTACCAATAGCAGAAGCAAACAAATCATTCAAAACTGCTTGAACTAAAGGCAAATATGATTCCCACTTACCTTGTTGATCGTAGACATAACACTTCAGCACATCCAACGCCGGCTGTAAATTTTTGTCTCACCATCTGTCTGTGAATGAAACATCAATTTAGTACCAAGATTGTCAAACAACGCCCTCTTGAAATGACTACTAAACTTGGCATCTCGCTTTGACAATATGGTCCTATGAATCCCACCAATTAGGTACCAATGCCAAATGAACAAGGGAAAAATATCTTCAGCGGTCACATTGACCCTACATGGAATAAGCATAGCAAATTTGGTAAATCTATCAACAATAGTTAAGCACCGAGTATTACGCTTACCCGAACCAAGAGGCAAATTTGTCACAAAATCCATAGATATATCTTGGAGATGTCCTTCGGGAATGGATAAAGGTTGTAAAAACCCTATCGTCTTCCCACAAGGAGCTTTCACTTTTTAACAAACATCACAGTGTTGCACATGAGTGAACACATCTCGTCTCATTCTTGGCCAATAGTATTGCCTTTCTAGCTTCTCCAAAGTCGAATTCATGCCCTTGTGACCACCAATGATGGCGTCATGGGCGTCATGGGAAAGAGCTGTCCTGAAGGACTTCATGACACAAAGGCGGCCTTTGTAGAAAAGCCACCCATCTCGTATCAAAAAATGGCATGGTCCTATGGCATCCAATGCCTATTCCCACAGTGCACCAAATTCCTTGAAATCCATGTGCGTCTGCTTCATATCATCTAGTCCTGTACCAACAAGGTCTAGTCTAGTGTTCTCAATCAAAGTCACTATTCCCTCCTTGCTCAAAGCATTGGCCACTGGATCGGCCTTTCCTGGAAGATACTCGATCATGCCACCAAATTGCTGGAAAATTCGGCCATAGTGGTGCTGACGGTCACTCTACTATGCACGGATAGAGCGGCTTGGAAAGGCCGTGGCATTTTGTTTGAATCCATTGCAATGTCTGATGGTCAATTCGAACCTCAAATTCTCGGCCATAAAGGAAATGCTTCCAATGTTTCAGGGCCTGAATTACTGTTAGGAGTTCCCGATCATAAATCGTGTAATTCTTTTCTGTGGGTAGCAACTTACGAGACATGTAAGCTATTGGATGGCCATTTTGTTGTAAAACGGTCCCAATCGTGATGTTACTCGCATTGGTGATTACCTGGAACGGCTCATTACACGAAGCCAGCGCTAGACAAGGAGCTTCTGACAAAGCCACCTTGAGGTTCTTGAATGCCTCCAATGCTCGTGGAGTCATTCAAATTCGCTACCTAAAAGTCTTGACACCCTTAAGCAGATCCGTAAGATCCACAAAGAGGTCAGCAAACTTGTCAATGTGGGTGGAATATGTCTAGTGTCACATGCGAAAGCTCTGGGAGTCTTTCAACCCTAAACACCATCCTAGAACATGCTTGATGCAAAACCCATACAGAATATGGAGAGAAGGGAGAGAAATAGCTAAGTATTCAGTATATTCTATAGAACAAAAAGGAAGTACATCATGGGTAGCCATTGGCTACCCCATCAAAAGGTGGAAACACCTAATCTATGACTCGGTCTATGGGAGGCTGAATAAATGACAAGAAGCATAGCCTGGTCTATTTATAGGCCTTGAAGACCTTGGTGGACTAGCCGACCCGCTGTCAGCCAGGTCCCCTAGACAAAGCCCCCAACCTGCTGCAACCGACAGAGACATCTCATGAATACTAGCCGACAACCTCCTGGGTATTCCCACTGCCTTCCTGCCCATGCCTAGTTGCTATAGCTCCAAAGTCAAGTATTCATTGGATTTAGATTTGGATATTTGGATTTGGTACTAGCCCGGTGAGAGATACTTGTGGGTCATCCCCGTGGTGTGCTCAACATCAGAGATCTTGTACGTTGACATCGACATCGACTTGGATATCCTACAATGGCATATTTGTTTGTTTTGTATTCATTGATTGTATTGATCGTGGCCAGCGTGCCCGTGGATTGTTCCTGAATAAATTCTTGAAAGGGGGCGGGGCCTGTTCCCCGCTCAATGTGGTGTACTATGCAAGATCCCCATTCCCTTTTCTCTCTCCCCTCTCTCTCTTTATATTTTTATCTCTTGGACACGTGGTTGAGTTTGTCACTGCACGCCCCGCTGGGCTTACACATGGGCAGGAAGGCAGTGGGAATACTTAGGAGGTGGTCGGCCAGTATTCATGAGGAGATGTCTCTGTCGGCTGTAGAGCAGGTTGGGGGCTTTGTTCAGAGGACCTGGCCGACAATAGGGCGGCCAGCCCACCAAGGTTTTCAAGGCCTATAAATAGGCTAGGCTATGCTCCTTGTCATTCATTCAACCTCCCATATGCTGAGTCATAGATTAGACATTAGATTAGGTGTGTTTTCACCTTTTGATGGGGCAGCCAATGGCTAGCCATGATGTACTTCATTTTTGTACTATAGAATATACTGAATACTCAGCTATCTCTCTCCCTTCTCTCCATATTTTGTATGCGTTTTGCATCAAGCATGTTCTAGGATGGTGTTTAGGGTTGAAAGAAGACTCCCAGAGCTTTCGCATGTGACATTGGTATCAGAGCATCAAGCTCAGCAAGGCTAAACATTGATTCAGTCCTCGATGAAGGTGCACAGTCCAAGGAAAGGAACACAAGACATGGAAGAAGTTCCCAGGAGGTTGGTTGATGGTGTTCCACAAGGTCCAAGGGGAATGGCAGTCCTGTGAATCGTGGCCACTTGGGGCACACCCGGAAAGGCTTTCAGGCAACAGTTCCAAGGGAGGATGATCCTCCAAGGGGTAGAGTGAGAGTGCCCCTCTTACATCGCAGTTGTAAGAGGGAGGGAGGACCAAATAGTTACATTCCCTCCCTCTTACATCGCAGTTGTCCTCAACTGCGGACCGCAAGTGTTCCAAGAATGTCCATATCTTCCAAGTATATCCGTGTGTTCCAAGTACATGAAGTACTTCCATATGTTTGAAAGTACATCATGTACATCCATATGTTGCAAGGTACTAGCCCCATCTTGTGAGCTTGTGCATCTTGTCTTTCCCCATATCTGTGGTGTCATCTGCTCATCTGGCAACATCTCAATGCCTTTTCTTTGACCGATGACCTTGTTCTTGATGGTACATCTTCATGGCCTGTCACATGTGTTAGATAAAATAAATGCATACTTACCTCTTATAAAAACTAGACACAAGTTAGTCAACAAACAAGTATGCATCATTCGCGTCTACTGGGTATTCCAGGTACTGGCCAGGTAGTCTGGACACCCCAATGGACTATCACATGCCATAAATCCAAGCATTGTCCACACATCAAAAATAGCACACAAAATCAAAGAAATTCAAACATACATCAATATGCAATGCACAAGTAATGATCCTCCCGTTCATGGATTGTCCTGTCTGGTTTCATCGAAACCGTGCTGAGCCATCTGGTCACTAGGACCGCTCAGACTTTTCCTCAAGGCCATCTGGTCACTGGGACTGCCCGAGAGTTCATCAATAGTCATCTGGGCCATCTAGTCACATTGACCGCCCAACTATGAAATCCAATACAGTATTGGGCCATCTGGTCGCAATGACCGCCCGACTGCGAAATCCAATACAGTCATCTGGGCCATCTGGTCACAATGACCACCCGACTGCGAAGCCCAATATATCTGGCATCGTTGCCTCCCATATACAAATCTCGTTTTGGCATCGTTACCGTCCATATACAAATCTTGCTCCTTGGGCTTTCTGGCATTGTTGCCACCCAAACTAGAGCATGTCCAAATAACCATTATAAGCATAATAATGATCAATTCCAATCCAATACACATACAATGAAGAGGGCTAGAGGTATGATCCCTCCCTCTTAAATCTGTCTTGATTGCAAGACGTCCATATCTATACTTCAAATACATCTCAACCAACCACTTCCTCAATGCTCATAAGCTCGAAGTATGTCTGGATAGTCCTAGAAGTACTCCTCTAGCATCCATTTCACGTCCAACAACGAATAACTCTTGAATTCCAAGAGGAACTTTCTGACCACTATCTTTCCTTCTTTTCTCACAGAATGAAACACAATCTGTTCTGGCTCTTCCATCCCTGGTGGATTCTTCAAAACAAGTTCCTCTTGTACATGGTTTCAATAAACTGTCATGGAAAACATTATATATCCTCCAATGATCTGAAAGGTCCAACCGATGACATACATGGTTGATCTTCTTGGTATCCTGGAAAGGTCCATTTACCATCATTCCCTGAGTGTGGCAATCCAAAGATAAAATCCATAGCAATATTCTCCCACAGATCATTCAATGGGTGCAATAATCCTGCTAGTGTTTGTTGATCAAACTTGACCTTCTGACAAAACAAACATTCTCGAATCATAAAGCTCAATGTCTTTCTCATACTAGGTCAATAAAAATAGCTCTCCAAAGCTTGAAGTGTAGTCAAGGTGTCTCTATGCCCCATGTATGGAGAAGCACGGCACTCTTCCATTACTTTGGCCTCCATTCCTTGTGTTACACATGACCTGGGTTTGTATCATAAGAAAATCCTTCTTGATGACATAAAAAGTCACCAAATTTCTATTCTGCAATCTGTTCCAAAACATCTTTGAAATCCTCTTTGGTAGCATAAGGATCCTTCATCAAAGTGAAATCCATATGGTAACCCATAGAAACCACATGGCTTAAGGGTCTCCGAGATAATGCATATGCTTCCTTGTTGGCTTTGACATTCATCGGCCACAACATGGCCTGCTTAGTTCAAGACTACTCCAATGCAATCTCATCCTGTTCAACCACAAAAAAAGGTCTAGAATATCCAACGCTGGTCCTTTGCCAGCATAAAGTCTCAATGCTTCAAAAGGATTCTGTTTCAGCTTTGGTCCACAAAGATCCCATGGCTTTATTTGTCGAAACATGCAATGGGCTAAGCACCACTACAAACCATTTGTCGAACTTCCTGGCATGATGTCAATCTGATGATCTTCTGATCTCTCTGGCTTCTTTGCCTTCCTTTCCTTTACCTGTCCTGAGAAAACCACATCTGAAAGAGTAGGCCTAGGAGTAGCTTCCTTGTCTCCTCCATGATAAATAGAGCATGTAGCGCTAGATCCTTCTGCAATGGTGACTCAAAAATAGACTTTAGCAGCTTCAACTCCTTTGGCTTCAATGGCTCAATCCTTGATAAAATCTGTACACATTTGAGCCCTTCTTTGCTCATGTTCCCTTTTGGTTCTCCAAGAAATAAATTCTTCGTCTCCGAGAGGTCGTCTGAATTGTTGAAAGTCATGGTACTCTTCTGATGTCATGGCCGCGGTTCCCATCAAGAATTTATGTAACAACCTCATGGTTGTTCCCTTCATGAGGCCCATGGTCTCCCTCTACTCTTGACATGGCTCTGTCACCCAAAGAAAGTTTCTTCAAGAGAAATCCTCCTCTGATACCACTGTAAGCCCAACGGGGCGTGCAGTGACAAACACAACCACGTGTCCAAGAGATAAAAATATAAAGAGAGAGAGGGGAGAGAGAAAAGGGAATGGGGATCTTGCACAGTACACCACATTGAGCGAGGAACAGGCCCCGCCCCCTTTCAAGAATTTATTCAGGAACAATCCACGAGCACGCTGGCCAGGATCATCAATACAATCAATGAATACGAAACAAACAAATATGCCATTGTAGGATATCGAAGTCGATGCCGATGTTGACGTACAAGATCTCTGATGTTGAGCACACCACGGGGATGACCCACAAGTATCTCTCACCGGGCTAGTACCAAATCCAAATATCCTAATCTAAATCCAATGAATCCAAGTCCGAATCCAAGTCCAAGTCCAAGTCCAAGTTCCATAACCAAGTTCATGTCCAAGCTTTATGCCCAACCTATATGTCCCAGTTCCATGTTTATGTCCAAGCTTCATGTTCCATGTCCAAGCTCTATGCCCAAGTTCTCCATGTCCAAGCTATATGTCCAAGTCCAAGAAACACTCGCTCATCCCATGAGTAATCTCCACAACTCCTATAGCCTTGTCGATGAAGAAAACCAAGGAAAAGCTCTTTCTCGCAAGAAAACTGATATAAAACCTGTTTTAATGGTTTTTGGGCGATAAAAACATCCAAAAAGCAATTTTTAGGGTTTTTGGAGCAGTTTTAGGGTTTTTGAAATTTCTGTCCGTACATGTCCGTTTAGCTCCGTACATGTTCGTACATGCGTCCGTATTGCCCATGCATATGGCCATACAAGTCTAGGGCTGACCGTACATCTGAAAAGCATGTTGGAGAAAATGTTGATGGCGAAGAAGAAGCTCTTCATGATCATAATGATGTCCACACGTACTCCACGATCTCCTTCAATCTTCAATGATCTTGTTCATGGTACTACAAGAGAAGTCCAACCCTTTTTATACTTGTAAGAGACCCTGCTTTTTGGCAAAACGCCTTCATGCTTTTGCTTTGTCTTTTTAAGCTTTGCTTTTCTCTTTTTACTTTTATTAATAAAATACTACTCAACTTTTGTTGCTTTGCTTTTCTGGCTTTAAGGCCTTAGGGCTGCTTTTTGAGAAAGCGCCTTTTAGCTTTTTGGTCCGGCTCGATCTGCTCTTTCCAATGGTGCCCTTGGCTCGCGGTCAACCCTGTTTGACTTTTTGCTTTTTCCCTGCTTTTTGACCAAGAATGGTGCTTTTTCTTAATCAATCCTTATGGACCCTGTCTCCATGTCTTCTTCCACCTGTCTAGTGTCCGGGCATGGATTTCATCATGTGAAATAGAGCTAGGAGGACCAAATAGTTACACCATGCCTAGCTGCTATAGCTCCAAAGTCCAAAACTGGTTCTATTCTAGTTCTTTATCCTGTTGCCCTTCAAGGATCAGCCATGGGATCAGCATGTACATGTGCATGCACATGACATCTGGCATACGCCCACAAATGACCGAATATCATATGTTGTCTGTAGTATCTCCCAATTCACTATCTCAGCCACTTTGGCCAGGTCAAGTCGGATGCCATCGGCACTGATCATGTATCCAAGGTAGTGAACCTCAAGCAAATAAAACTCCGACTTTTTCTCATTGACATAGATCTCGTTGCTTTCCAGCGACTTCAAAACCTTCTCTATATCAGTGTCATGCTTCTCGACCGTAGCTGAAAACACAAGTATGTCGTCCAAAAATATGAACACACTTTTCAATCAAGTCCCTGAATATCCACATCATCATGCGATTGAATCACAGTTGCATAGAAACGCGTTTCGTACAGGTTCGAAACGTACGAAACGTTTCGTCCTGTACGAAACGCGTTTTTTTCATCATGCATATTTTAAAAACCTAAAAAACGAATCGTTTCGTGAATCGTACGGCGCACTTCGTTCACGTTTCCCAGTGGCGGCCGCCTGTGACTTCGCCGATTTGTGTGCCAGCCTTCCATCGCTCGTGTCAGCCCGCCTGCTCCTTGGTGTCCTCGGGCCTTGTGGAGGTCTTCCAAAGGAGTAATGTCATGTTTTGCTTTATGTTGGTATTCTCTACACAACTCACAAAGCAGCACACTTTTTTCTCTTCCATCAATATTTATGGCATATCTTCCACGGTCCACCCTTGCTCTATTGAGGCCTGACTTCTAAGGCTATCTACCTTCTCTTCCCCTTGCTCTATTGTTGGCCAAGATGACAATTAAAATCATGAATCATATAATGAGATTAGTTTATGTTCTGTGTCGCACTTGCAGGGCCAACAATCTGCATTTATCCCCGCCTTGTAGGATGCCTCGAACAGGTGATTCTCTTTGGAACAATGTCACCTTCGAGTCTAGATATGGTGGCTCGGGCTCCGGAAAGTGGAAATGCAACTTTTGTGCTGATAAGCACCATGGCAGTGTCACCAGGCTGAAGGCACATTTGTCACAAACAAAGGGTTTTGGCATTGGGCCATGTAAGCATGTGCCACAAGAAATCTATGATAGCCTCAAGGCTTGGAAGGCCATGCAGCTAGGTATCCCCCTTGAGGATATCCCCAATCTGGGAGAGCCTGAAGCACGTCAAAGTGTCTCCAAGAGGACTCGCAGCATCAGAGAGGAAGATACCAGTGGTGAGGTTGCAGGTGGTGTTGCAGGTGGTTCTAGCTCGGCACCTCGAGCCAAAAGAACTAGTCTTCCAGTGTTCAAGAAAGGACATGTACAGGCAGGGATGCAAAAGGCTGCCATGAAAGAGGAAACGAGGGAGTTGATGAAGTTGTTTATTCAATGTGGATTATCCTTCCACATTGTCAGGACTCCTCGATGGAAGAAGGCAATGAGAGCTATCTCCCGCATTGGGTGTGAGTGGGATGGCCCCTAATCAATGAAATTGGGCCTGATAACATTGTGTAGGTGATCACGGACAATGGGTCCAATTGTGTATCCATGGGCAGGATGTTAGAGGAGGAGTTCCCCAAGATTGTGTGGACACCTTGTGCAGCACACAGCCTTGACTTGATGATTGAGGATGTGGGGAAGCTTGATTGGGTGAGCCATGTATTTTCAGCTGCATCTACGGTGAACTTTGTCACAAAGAGGCCAAAGGTTTTGAGCATGTACAGGGCCAATAGTGATCTTGAGCTTCTAAAGCCCTCCAAAACTCGGTTTGCATATATGTTTATTGTGGTGGAGAGACTAGTGAGAGTGCAACATGGCTTATTACGCACTATTGTGTGTCGTGAATGGACAGCATGGGAGGACAAGGATGAGCCCAAGTCTATAGCATTCTCTCGTATGGTCATGAGAGATACTTGGTGGCAGGATGCAGAGGGACTTGTGAAGGCACTTCAGCCCATGTATAGTGTCCTTCGGCTCACAGACATGGAGGGGAGTACCATTGGGCTGCTTTATGAGTTCATGGACAGAATTGGTGAAGCTCTCAATGATTTCACTACCTTGTCGCGTGACGGGTGCTCACCCTTGGGCTTTAACTTTAGTCTTTGAGTCTTTCTCTTGAGTCTTCCTATAAGTTATTTTATAAATCTTGATCTCTTATGCATGTCACATGTAGAGTTCAAGATATTAAGGAGATCTGGAATCGGCGTTGGGATTGGTTTCATAGGCCAATCCATGCTGTTGCTCACATTTTGCATCCCCTTTGGAGGAATGAGGAGTAATACCTCAATGAGGAGCTAGAGTCAGGATGGATCGAGTACATTACCAAGTTGGTGGGAGTGGGAGGTGATATACAGCTTATGAGAAAGCTCGAGGATGAGCTTCTCATTTACCGCCCGCAGCAGTAGCCATATGTTTGGGCGAGCTAATGCATTGCTCAGGGAGACATAGTTGGAGCCGGTGTCTTGGTGGGAGAAATACGGTATTGGGACACCCAACTTGGTAAGGTTTCTTGATTCTTGAATCTTGTATCTTTGTCTCCTAAGTCCTATTCTTTCAAAATCTACATTCAAATGCTACTCTCTTTTTGACTCTAACTTAACATTCTTTTTTGTACAATGTAGAGACGGATTGCATTGAGAGTTCTCTCCCAGGATTGCAGTTCAGGGCCTTGTGAGAGGACCTGGAGTACATGGGCTCTTTTTCACACGAAAAAGAGAAATAGACTCTCCTTAGCACAATTGGAGAGGCTTGTCTTTTGTCATTGCAATCTCCGATTGCTAGAACAAAAGGGTCATCCCATTGAGCCTCGCCAAGTGAATCCAGATAAGATTGATATCATGAAGTGCAAGGAGATTCCCGACATTCCTCAAGAGGAGAGAGACATCTATTCTATGCTCTATGAGGAGATCATGGCTCCGGTTCGCACTACACGATCTTCTCGAGAGGCTAGTACTAGTGGTGCACCTGCACCTCTAGAGAATGAGGCATTTGAGGACTCGGCTACCGGCAGTGACCTTGAGAGTGAGACTGCAGAGGCAGAAGATGCAGATGAGGATGAGCATGAGGATGCAGATAGTAGCTAGTAGCTGCCAGTATCATTTTATTTGGACATGTTATTTAGTTTGAACTTTGGACATGTTATTTATTTTGATCTTGGATTTTGAGTCATGACTCATCACCCACGTGGTGATCCTTTTGATTTCTGTTTAGTCATCAGTGATCACCCACGTGATTTGTGATATCACCATATCTTACATGTATTTTGTTTTTATTGAAATGAATTCAATGTGGTCTCTTATAAGTTATGTCAACAGTTTTTTCTTTTGTATATTTCAAGTTAAAAATATACATGTTTTTTCTATTTTGTATGAAACCTTTTTGTACCCGTTTCTTACCTTTTATGAAACGTTTCAAAACGTATGAAACCCGTTTCATACCTGCCGTTTCAGAAACGCCTGGCAACACTGGGTTGAATGTGGCTGAGGCATTCATCAAGCCAAAAGGCATGACCACAAATTCATAGTGAGCATGTTCCGTATGGAAGGCTGTCTTGGGGATGTTCCCCTCAACAATCTGAACTTGGTGGTACCCACTGTTCAAATCTAATTTCGAGACCAACTTGGCCCTATTCAGCCTCTCATCGGGAACTTGCTTTTGATAGTCAGCTTAGTGAGTGCACGATAATCTACACACAATCTGGAAGAACCATCCTTTTTCCTACCGAACAGGATCGGGCTTGCAAATGGCGACACACTAGCGCGTACAGCTCTTGGAGTTGGCAGTCCGACTTCGATTCCATTGCCTTGGACAGGCGGTATGGAAACTTGCACGGGGGATTCGAGCCTAGGAGTAGGTCTATCTTGTAGTCCTCTAGTCTAGACGAGGGGAGCTGGGAAGGGAGATTGTCCCAAAGAAAAATCTTCTAGAACTTGTCATGGAGAGCCTGGTACTTCTCGGAAGCACTGGCCACCATTTGGATAGTCTGGATATCAATCACTGCACATTGTGCACCTTTCCGTATTTCTCGTTTAGCCTACATGTGGCTTATGAGAGAAAAGTTTGGGATCCATGGCTCACATTTAATGATCACTGGGGCTTTAGACACGTTTCGGGTAATCCAAAAAGTGTGCGTGTCCCAATCAATGTCTGGCTAGAGCTTGTGAAACCATTGAATTCCCAATATTATGTCTACTTCTACAAGAGGGGCAACCATAAAGTCAGACAAACTCTGTGCCCGGAATCACTAGTTTAGCACCTTGAGCTTTAAACTTGATGCTCATCATGATGCCTATGCTAAATCCCTCTACCTTCTTGTGACTTGTCTATCGAAGTCAACAATAACCGGACTCACCGAGCAACCTGTTCTGTGACCACATCCTCCGTGCTGCTGCTGCTGTCAAACAAGACGACTCCTCTCTGGCCACCTATGAAGCCAAAGATCTTGAGCAGTTCATTGCACTCATACTCCTAGTCTTGGTTGCCCTTCTGCTTATCTTCGAGCTCTCGGCTGATGATGGCACCAACCGAAGAACTGGAGTCCAAAGAACTAGGAACGACCACTAGGGTCTGTATGGAGTGGGGCTCACCATGGAAGCCCTGGAGGCTAGGGTGGTAGTCTACGGAGTGGTAGTCTTCTTTGGGCAATTCTTAGAAGTGTGTCCTTTTGTGTGACAAAAGAAACACCTATTGTCATGTGCATGAATATGCCATGGACACGCTCAGATGCTCATCCAAAAGAGGGCAGCCAGAAAAAGAATGATATGGACCAGATGATGGAGCACAGAGCACTTTTGGCAGTATGGACTTGGAGATAGATGAAAGGATGTCCTATCAGCTGCGTTAGATACAAAGGAGGATAGTCGGCTGTAGATGGTTTGTCGGCTGTGCCTGATCAGAGGCGGCGGCTGCACTTCAGGAGGCTCTCCGCTGCAGGCGCATCATGGCACATGAAGAAGCCCAGTAGGGCAATACTTTTGGCATTTAGTGAACTGTTGACAGGCTGACAAGCCATAGCTGCATTTCGTACCCATACTCATCCGATGAGTACCTTCTATACTTTCCGTACCACTCCATACGTACCGTACCTCGTACGGATAAGGTCTTCGTACCAAATATGAGGTTCAATGTACAACACTTATTCGGCCCGTTTTTTTATTATTTTAGTCAATGGTCATTGCTCAATAGTTAATAGATTAGTTTTCATTTCAGTATTACCATTGTCTTTCATGCTATTTTTGTATGGATGCTAGATATTTCTTATTTTACACATACACACACATACACACACACACACACACACACGTATATATATATATAGTAAAAAACATGAACGTACTTAAAGTACTCATCTTGATGCATACTTTACGTACTCATACCGTATACGTACCATACCACACCGTACCTAAAGTACTCAACCACTATGCGACCAGCAGTCGGCCAGTTTGCCAAGTCTTGATGAAGGCTTATAAATAGGCATAAAGACTCCTCATTCTATTCATTCAACTCATTTAGGAGTTGGGTCCTTAGGGTCCCAGTTAGGGACAGATTTTGGTGATGTTCACCTTTTCCAAGAAGACAGCCAAGGGCTGTAGATTAGGAGTACCTTTTTGTACCATATTAATATACTTAATTTCCAGCCATCTCTCTCTCTCTCTCTCTTCTCTCTCTTTTGGTTGCGTTTTTGCATCAGCATGTTCTACGTGGTGTTTAGGGCTGAAGAAGACCCCCAGAGCTTCCACGTGTTACATTGGTATCAGAGCTAAACATTGTTACATTGGTATTAGGCTCAGCAAAGCTAAACACTGATTCAGTCCCATATGATGGTGTACAGGTCCAAGGTACAGGAAAGTACACGGATACGAAGCCCAAGGCAAGGAACACAAAATCGGGAAGAGCTCCCAAGGAGGTTTGTTGGTGGTGTTCCACAAAGCCAGAGGGGATGGCAGTCCTGTGGCCAGATAGGTTCTAGGGCAACGGTCCCAAGGGAGGTTTATCCTCCAAGGGGTGATGTGAGAGTCCTAGACTCATTTCTCAGGAATGAAGACCAAGACAGTGTTCAGGGTCAGGGCAGGAATGGATTGTGGACTAGATGGAACAGATGCATAGATCTTATTCTGTGACACAGTGGTTTTGGAGAGATCGGGCTGGGCTTTCAGAGAAAAGGGTTGCCAAGGATGGATGGATGACAAAGGGACTTCGGGAAAAGATTGGGATGATGACAGTCATCCAAGAACAGGTTGGAGTCCCGTCATCAAGTTTAGCAGAGGGGGATGTCATGTGCATGAATATGCCATGGACATTCTCAAATGCTCATCCAGAAGAGGGCAGCCAAAAAAAGAATGATATGAACCAGATTATGGAGCACAGAGCACTTTTGGCAGTATGGACTTGAAGATAGATGGAAGGATGTCCTGTCAGCTGCGTTAGATACAAAGGAGGACAGTCGACTGCAGATGGTTTGTCGACTGTGCCTAATCAGAGGCGGCGGCTGCACTTCAGGAGGCTGTCGGCTGCAGGTGCATCATGGCACATGAAGAAGCCCAATCAGTCAGTACTTTTGGCATTTAGTGAACTGTTGACTGGCCGACCAACAGTCGGCCAGTTTGCCAAGTCTTGATGAAGGCCTATAAATAGACATAAAGGCTCCTCATTCTATTCATTCAACTCATTTAGGAGTTGGGTCCTTAGGGTCCCAGTTAGGGACAAATTTTGGTGATGTTCACCTTTTCCAAGAAGGCAGCCAAGGGCTGTAGATTAGAAGTACCTTTTTGTACCATATTAATATACTGAATTTCCAGCCATCTCTCTCTCTCTTCTCTCTCTTTTGGCTGCGTTTTTGCATCAGCATGTTCTACATGGTGTTTAGGGCTGAAAAAAGACCCCCAGAGCTTCCGCGTGTTACACCTTTCCCTCCTCCTTGTACAAAGTTGTCTCTTCTAGACTCAGTTTCCCATCGGTCTTGCCTACTTGAGCTTTCTAGTCTGGAGTAAGCTTGGGCGCATTAGTCAAGTTCTTGGAGCCAAGGGCTCCTGTGCTCTGTCCTAGGGAAGACCCTATCTGGTTTTGGTCTTTTCCCCTCGAGGCGGGCTCCTTGTTGGGAGTGAAGGTTGGGAGGTCTTGGGCTTTCCACCATTATACTTCATCTCAACACTCTACGCAACCGAAAGTGCATCCTCGAAGGTGGCTGGCCGAAACATACACACCTCCCACTGGATTAGCGTGTCAAGGCCATAGAGGAACTGCCCTTTCTCGTCCTTATCAAAAATACCTAATTGCAAACATAAGTTTGAAATTTTGTTGGTAAACTATATGCGCATTTTGGCGCGCCCCTTGAACTCATCTTCGAGTCACTCAAGGTAATTGAGCGGTAGAAACCGCTGCTTAAGATCCAAGCCAAACTCGTTCCAAACATAAGCTGTCATACTTAATCTGGTGTGGACATGTCCCCAACAAGTCCACCATGGAATGGCCTCGTCCTCTAAATACCAACTAGCCAAGATCACTCTGTCAATATCATTTTTTCTTACAACAGCAAAATAAGCTTCAAATTGATGCAACCAGGAATAAAGAGTCGTGTGGGGTAGAGTTTACCATTATACTTACTGAAGTTCATTTTCTCGAGAGGATGACTCAAGGAAAAAGCTAGTGTCACTCTTGCATCTAAAGCCACAAGAAATCTTTCATGCTCCACATCACTTGGCGTCTTCTTGTATGGCAGCACAGGATGCTGTCGCACGGTCTTCCATTAATCTAATCTCCAATGCTCGCATCTGCAACTCGAGTGTCGAACTCGGCTGCATCAGTGGTAACCCTCCAGACGGATATCCAAAAGAGGATCTGCTATCAAGTTTTGGGAAAGAGGAGACAGAGGAGGAGATGGGAAAAGCGGGCTGGAATATAGGTTATGTCCTCCACGGCCAAGATCTGTGCCTTCTGCTCTTTCAACTTGGTGTTCTGGTTTGCGATTGCTCGCATCATCATCTGGAACATCTCGTGCACACTCATGTCTATCGTCCTCGAAGGACTGCCTGGTGCTTCTTGTTCCAAAGTTCTTTGTGTGAGAGCAAAAGGATGAAAAGGCCGGATATACAAGAGATCAAAGCAAAACAGCACACCATGAAATGGGTGAGTGAGTGTATATATGATGATGGGTGAAAATATGTACAAGAGGCCCTCTGATGAGAGGTGACTCTAAGTAGAAGACCAGTGCAGAAGCAAAGACGATGTCAGAGCTAAAGCACGGTCGACGACGAAGGCTCGCGTCAATGTGAGGCAAAGGCACTCTTGAGGGGTGGATGCAGAGGCACTCCAAGGTGGTAGTGAGCAACGAAGGTGAAGTGATGCAGTCTCTGGTGACAATGGTGTTGTGGTACCTGAGGGGTGATGAAGAGCAAAAAGGGCTGCCGCCGTCACGAGTGGTGCTGGTGCAAGCTCTAGTGACAAGGGTGCTGCAATACCTGAGTGGTGATGAGGAGCAGAGAGGGTTGCCATCCCGAGTGGTGGAAGTGTAGTGAGCAAAGAGTGGGCTGTTGTCCCAAGGTAAACTGTAGAAGAAAAACGATGATAAACTGTAGCAGAGGGTGGGCTGCTGTCCCAAGATATGTGGTGATGATAAAAACGTTGAGGTGTTGTATGTAGCAGAGGGGGCTGTTGTCCCATGAGCAGATGTAAAACGCTAGTGTGCTTTGTGTAGCAAAGAGGGCTGTTGTCCCATGTGCAGATGAAACACTGGTATGCTCTATGTAGTAGAGAGAGCTTCTGTCCCATGAGCAGAAGTAAAATGCTGGTGTGCTCTGTGTAGCATAGACGGCTACTGTCCCATTAGCTGAGGTAAAACGCTGGTATGCTGGAGCAGACAGGTGATGATGATGAAGCAGATGTAGTGCAAGCTCCGGCAGGAGTAACAACCAGCAGGTGTGGTACCAGATATGATCTATGAAGGGGTACAATATGTGGAATGATGAGGCGAATGCTATATATAATATGTGGGGCTGCTGGTCGGCTAGTCCGCCAACAGCAAGACCCAAAAAACATGAAATAAAGCCAAATAAATCTAGAAATTTCCCTTTTTAGGGCTAGATAAAATGCCATTTTCACACATCCCCTCTCAAGCCAAAAAGGGGACCATGAGAGAAGATGAGAGAAGATGAAGGATACCGGGGTCCCACACTGGCAGAAGGAATGTATCCCCCTCTGGAAGCAAAGTATGATAAAGTCAGAGAGGAAGATCGTGATGGCAAAGGTGGTGCAGATGAGGTGATGTGGATGGGATGATCGTCTCCCAATGTGAGATCTTGAACGGGGCTCTCCTCTGAGTAAGAAGTCCCATTCCCTTTGTGGTCCAGATCACAGTTCAAAGAATCAACTTCTAGTGAGAAAAATTGGTCCTCCGGCAATGCAGGTAGACAATCCATGCTGTGTGCTCTCGAGGTCTTCAATCCCTTTGCTCACGATAGCTCTGATACCATGTGAGGGCAAAAGGACGAAAGGACCAGATGTACGAGAGATCACAGCAAAACAACACAGCATGAAATGGGTGAGTGAGTGTATATATGATGGTGAGTGAAAATATGTACAAGAAGGCCCACTAATGAGAGGTGACGACTAGTGCAAAAGCAAAGATGATGTCAGAGCTGAAGCACAGTCGATGACAAAGGCTCGCGTCAATGTGAGGCAAAGGCACTCCAAGAGGTGGTCGGTGTTGAAGGCTCGCATCAGTGGATGCACAGGCACTCATAGGAGGTAGTGAGCAGCGGAAGGTGAAGTGATGCAGACTCTAGTGACAATGGTGCCGCGGTACCTGAGGGGTGATGAAGAGCAGAGAGGGCTGCCATCCCGAGTGGTGGTGGTGCAAGCTCTAGTGACAAGGGTGCTGCAATACCTAAGTGGTGGTGAGGAGCAGAGAGGGCTGCCATCCCGAGTGGTGGAAATGGTGAGCAGAGAGTGGGTTTGTTACATTCCCATAACGCCGCGGGCATTACCACAAGAGGGGACGGCCTCTGGCTCACCACCCAGCCATAGAGGAAGAATGAGGATTGCCCCTCATCCCCCAGGCTATATAGTGTGTGGCCTGCCGTCCACACTAGCCTGGCCGCCCATGACTCCGCACGGGCGTCCTCTCCCACTGAACCCCGGACATGGCCATCCGGTCTGCCGTCGGTCACAGGCATTACAGCCTACGTGACATTACCCCCCCTTTAAGAAGAGTTTTCGTCCTCGAAAACAAACTGGGGAAACCTTTTGGAAATTGCACTACGGCGTTCCCAGGTAGCTACCTCCTCATCCCTATCTGTCTATTTAACAAGTACCTTCTGGTACACTTTATGTCGGGTTTGTCTGTCTCGATACCCAAGAATCCTTTCCGGTTCATGTGGTATCTTTGGTGGAGTGATCAATTCCACGGAAAGTGGAAGATTAGTAAGGGCTCACTGGTTGTTGCCAGAGGCTCTAAAGTGGACACTCTTTACTTTATGCATGCAGGTGTTTGTCACCATGCTAATGTAAATGCAACCGAGCTGCCGGAAATCTCTATGTGGCATAGCCGGTTGGGACACATGAGTGTCAAAGGAATGGAGCAATTGTCTCGTTTGGGTTACTTGCCTTCTCTAAAGTTTTCAAGTTTTCAGTTTTGTGAGCATTGTATATATGGTAGGCAACTACAGTGCCCCCACAAGAAAGCTCTTGGACAGAAAGATGCTCAGTTAGAGCTTGTGCATACAGATGTATGTGAGATGCCTCAGCTTTCTTTGGGAGGGGCAAAATACTTTGTGTCTTTTATTGATGATGCCACACGCAAGGTGTGGGTCTATCCTCTTCGCTTGAAGAGTGATACATTCTCAGTGTTTCAGAAGTTTGTTGCTCTTGTTGAGAATCAAACTGGCAAAACACTGAAGGCTTTGCGTTCCGACAATGGTGGAGAGTATACGTCCAAACAGTTTCAGGACTTTTGTGATGCTAAAGGCATCAAGAGGGAGCTCACTACTCCTTATGATCCTCCACAAAACGGGACAGCAGAGAGGATGAACAGGACCATACAGGAGAAGGTCCGTTCTATGTTGTCACATGCTGCATTACCTCATGGTTTTTGGGCTGAAGCTGTTATGACAGCCGTTCACCTTATAAATAGGTCACCTAACACGAGGCTTGGTGGGAAAGTGCCAGAAGAAGTATGGACAGGGAAGCCTCCGTCATACAAGCACTTGAGAGTGTTTGGTTGCGTTGCGTACGTGCACATACGCAGGGAAATGCGCACCAAACTTGATCCTAAGTCTCACAAATGTATATTCCTAGGATATGGTGACAGAGGTGAAATGGGGTATAGACTTTGGGATCCCATGAATAGAAAGATCATACGCAGCAATGATGTCATTTTTTATGAAACATGCATGTATAAGGAGCCTGCAAGGCAACAGGAGCCTGGCAGAGTCATCTTTGATGATGATGGACATCATGGACAACAACAAAGGGCTGTAAATCAGCCATTACAGCAGGAAAACCAGCCCTTAAATGGTGCTGAAAATGGTCCAAATGGACAGCCAGAGATGGCAGAAGATATCCCTATGGATATACCACAGTTAGAGGAGATACCGGGCATGATATTTCAGCCTTATGGCATGGAACAGGAGCCACCAATGGGTGATATGCAAGCTGGACAGCAACCTGCAAATGATGGTCATTGGGTACGGAGGTCCACTAGACCCTCCAGAGCCCCTGACAGGTTTGTTCCAGGGGTTGACTACTTGATGCTCACTGACTGTGGGGAGCCCTCATGTTATAAAGAGGCTTTACAGAGGGCAGACAAGGCTCTATGGGAGCGTGCCATGAAGTCAGAGATGGATTCTTTGCATAAAAATGAAACATGGAAGTTGGTGCATTTGCCTGCAGGCAAGAAGGTTTTGCCATGCAAGTGGGTATACAGGCTCAAAGTTGCACCAGATGCAAAGCCAAGATACAAAGCCAGGTTAGTGGCTAAGGGCTTCAAGCAGGAATATGGTGTGGACTTTGATGAGATCTTCTCTCCAGTGGTCAAAATGACCACACTTAGAGCTGTGTTGGCTTTGGTTGCGCATGATGATCTGGACTTGATTCAGATGGATGTGAAGACTGCTTTTCTTCACGGTGATCTCCATGAGGAGATATATATGCAGCAGCCAGAGGGTTATGCAATAAGTGGAAAGGAGAAGCTTGTATGCAAGCTGAAAAAGAGTCTTTATGGGCTCAAACAGGCACCAAGAGAATGGTATCATAAATTTGATACATTCATGAAATCTCAGAAATTCAGGAGAAGTGACATAGATCACTGCTTGTACACCAAGAAAGCTTTGGATGGCAGTCTATTGATTCTCATTTTGTATGTTGATGATATGTTGATTGCCGGGAAATCTCGTAAAGAGATGGATGCCTTGAAGAAGAGGCTGCATGAAACCTTTGATATGAAGGATTTGGGTGATGCAAATCACATCTTGGGTATGCGGATACTTCGGGACAGAAATCAGCATGTGTTGTATTTGTCTCAGAAGGAATACATTGGCAAAGTCTTGCAGAGGTTCAATATGGACGGGGGGAAGAAGGCTAGTACTCCTTTGCCTCCATATGTGAAACTCAGTGCTATGGACAGCCCACAGTCGGATAGAGACAGGGCTGATATGGCCAAGATTCCGTATGCTTCAGCTTGTGGCAGTCTCATGTATGCCATGGTTGCTACTAGGCCAGACATTGCATTTGCAGTGGGAGTGGTTTCTAGATACATGGCCAACCCTGGCAAGAAGCATTGGGAAGCAGTGAAAGGTGTCATGAGATACCTGAAGGGCACACAGGATTTGTGCATTTGCTTTGGCAAACAGGATGCATTAGTGCATGGTTACACGGATTCGGATTATGCCGGTCATCCAGATAACCGGAAATCTACTACCGGTTATGTATTTACATTCACAGGAGGTGCTGTGTCATGGATATCCAGGATGCAGAAGTGCACTGCCTTATCTACTACAGAGGCCGAGTATATTGCAGCCACAGAGGCTTGCAAGGAGGCATTATGGCTATCTCGGTTAGTGGTTGATTTGGGATATACAGGGGATATTCCATTGTTGCATTGTGACAGTCAGAGTGCCATCCAGTTGGCAAAGAACCCTGTTTTTCATGCAAAGACGAAGCATGTGGATGTGAAGTATCACTTCATCAGAGAGGTGATAGAGAACAAGCAAATTCAGCTTGTAAAGATTCACACGGATGACAACCCGGCTGATCTGTTGACGAAGAGTTTGCCTCCGGAGCGGTTTGCTCATTGCAGACACTTGATGGGCATTGGATGAGGCCACTTTCAGCCTTGATATGGCCTTGTATATTATTATGTACATGCTGATTTTTTCTTTTCCTTTACTTAAGGGCACTTTGCCTTTAAGTGGGAGGTTGTTGGGGTAAAGGCGTTATGCCCACCCTTATAGTGTGTACAAGCCCATAAGTTATAGTACATAGTACACTTAGTACTTTTAATGTACTAAGTGCACTATGTGTACTAGTGCAATATACATGTGTGATAGGGGAGTCACACACTCATGCCTTATGAGTTGACTTATCCCCACAACTCTCTCTCTCTCTCTCTCCCTTGCTTCTCTGTGTATGTCTCCCATGAATGAACTCTAAACCCTAATTCTGGTTTTCTCCCCATCAGACCGCACTTGGACTATCAAAACTATACCCCGAAGGCTCGGCTAGCCTCTCCGGACTAACTCTCGCCTCGCTACCTGCCGCACCTACGGCCAGTCTTTCCGGACTAGCATTACGTGCCGGCGAGGAAGGTGGGCGAGGCTGTGACAAAGTGCGTACGCGTACAGCGCGCCAGACCTCTGTAAAGACAGAATCATGCTCGCACAAGCCATGATTTGGTATTTCAACCAAAACCTTAAGGCAAATTTCATGCCTTGATTTTGCATCATGTCATTAGCACAGAAGCTAATGTAATGGAGAGCACTCTAGTAGCGCAAGTTCTTAGACTATGCTACTAGATATTTGTAGACTACGCTACCATGTTGCTTCACCTTGTTAAAACTTCTCCTTGGAAAGCTCTACGGCCATAGGAGAAATAAACTAGAGCCAATCTAATCATGCATCACAATGATTAGTTCCAAAGCTGAGAGATACTTTCTTTCTTAGAGTAACATCTTTGCACAAGCATATGCTCTAGAATCTTGTTGAGTTTCTAACTACCATCAATCTACGGATGGTTAAACTCCACTCTAACTCAGAGTAAATGTAACTTTGAAAATTTTTATTCAAATATAACACGGATGACCTCGACAACTCACTAGGACTAGTGATGTGTAACTTTTAAGTTACTCCACTCTCCTTGCTTATTCATACCATCGAACAAATCGGTCCCTCGATTTGAGCAACGTCAACATATTTATGAGTACCTCGATACTCATGGATTGTGGTTCGGTAATTTAAAATGTTGATCTAGAGTATTTTTACTCGAGGATCTTAATTTTATTAGCAGTTATGTATTAGTAGTGAGTAACTACATACCCACTATCATCACACTAGTAGCTCCATACTAGTCTGTGAGTAACTCTGTACCCAATGGTGTACCTTCCCCGAGTGGGAGTACCATATACAGCCATCTATAACAAGATGCTTAAGTCACTTGCTGCTAAGAAGTGACTACACAAATTGACCCCTCCATCGCACATTGCAGTACAATCTCTGGTATTACAACATGAATTTTTGGACGTCCTTATCATAGAGGTCAACTTAAAAACTTAGGTCTTGTGGAGTCTCGGCTGACCTAACCACACCACTGGTGACTTCCTACAAAAAAAATGTGGCGCCGAAGTCACCACCTAAGTACATGGTCTTCATCTATCATCTATGGAAAGTTGTAAAACATTCCTGCGATGGATTTTTATCACCCTAAAATTATTGTGCACTATTTTAGTGTGAAGAGCTTTTTTCCTGGGTACCATGGTTCACCCCAAGCTCATCTGTTGCTAAATTCTCCGATTTAACAAAAGATATGTCTGCCTCCGAACACTCCAGTTCAGTCCCAGACTTTGAGTTTACTTCTTAACACTCCGGTTAAGTCAAAACTCACCAGATCCAGTAGGATTTACCACTAAGCTCTCCGGCTTAGCCTTCTATCCTAACTCAGCCTGAGTTTATGTACACTACATATGTCGGATCCGATACTAACAACAACCAGGCTCATCTGGAGTGAGATACTACTCACTATTGCCATGTAAAACCTTATTAAATCCTAGAAATGCTCCACTCATTTCCCAGGGGTCATACGACTTATAGGGTTTACACGCACATGAACTTATAAGCAAAATAGCCGGTCATGCAATATTACAATTGCTTATGTAGGAAAGTAATATATTTCCCAAATTCATATGGTAGCAACTAAAATGTGCTCACAATCGCACACTTATGTTGAACATAGGCAAGACTACGCTTGCAAAATGCTATAGGGCGTCCCCCATGCATGAAATTGTCCAACCAAACTAGTCTTACTGCTAACCTCTAGATTTAGATCACCCCAGAACTAAATCACTCTGTTAGCACTAGCACACCATCATGGTCTTGCTACCTAGAGCTTCTCCGAACTCTGTAACACTGGGTTTTATCCCAACTTATGGCTATATTTGGTAATTCGCAAAGTTCAAATTTTATCTTGCACACTTTATCACTACAGACAAGTGTACATACAGACCTGCCAAAGAGTCAAGTTACATGCACAAGCCTTGGTGTCCCATTCCACCAAGACTACAATCAATTCCGTGAGAATTTGATGTCCCATACCATCAAATTACCACCAAACCAATTGATGTGACATATAAAAAGGCTCTTTCCCCCCTCGAAAGATCACCACAAACTCTCGAGCAATGGGATGTCGACGCATGGCAATAAAAAGAAGAGAAACCATGCTAGTAAGTTTAAGAACAGTTCTCTTCGTCGATCAACTTCTATAAGGGCATTGAGCATTACATCTCAAGACTATACCCTTTCAAATTTACCTTTGATTTCTACAAATCAATCCTAAATCTGCTATTATTATCTAGGCGTATGCTAATCCCTCAGATTAGTACTCCTAGATAAACCATTCAATTGAGTACTGCTAGCGCAGCACTGCTAGCTCCTTTATCCCAAGTAATACACACCTTACCAGGCAATCACGTGACTAAATCAAACTAGTCACTACTCTCTAGGCCCAAGTAGTGACACTATTTTGTTACTTTTAACAAGGGCCAGCTTGCCTCTACGGGCCAAAGCTCTCTTGTTGCTACAAACAGTAAGCAACTTGTTTGGACACAAGGCATAACCACATCAAGACTACGCTTGTACATGGTTCTCATTTGCCAAAGTTTATCACAATCTTCTAGCAATTGTTAAAAGATTGTGAAGGGTTATGAGCACTACGGCTCAATTAGGCTTATCTGATTTCTCGTGATAAGCACTTCGTCTAATTTGGGCACAACTAACGCCATTGCAGGTCTCTTAGTCCAAGTAAAACACACCGCAGTTTTAGATTTACACTATAGCCAAACTACGTGACTTTGATGGTCAATACTAAGTCTATGCTCAGCTTAAATTTAGTCTCTCCGAACCAAATGTGTGATCACCACATGTGTTATTCTCGAGGCGTTACGGCCATAGACGTGTTCACTAGGCACAACGGCCATAGAACGGCTCTCTCTCGAAGGACTCGGCACTACGGCCGTGGGATTTGTCTCTCTCTTAGCACACGGCGCTACGGCCGTGTGAGGTGGGTCTCTTTCGTGGAAAGCGGGCACTACGGCCACACGGCACAACGGCCGTGTTGGGTTTGTTTCGTGGGGTGTGTCTACACCACAGAACAAACACAAATTTGTCCGAACAAAACTTTAACTTTAGCAAGACGACGCTCGCAAAAGTGTAAATTGAAATCTGGCGAGGCTACGCTCCCAGAGTCTTCATAACAAAAATAAAAATGGTTGAGAGGCTGTGCCTTGCCAGATCTTTCCTCCCCATCCAAGAGAGGATTCGTTTGAAATTTTTCATTGTTAATTTCATAAAAATGAACAATAAAAATATATTTTAAAAAATATATAGGTTTTTTAACCCTTTTTTTTTTCTGGCCGTTGCAGCGCTGGTTGGCTGCTGTTTGCTGATGGCGGGCCGGTCCCTGGCTTGGCTACCGTTGCCCCTGGCTGGCCGGCGTTGGCTGGCCGCCGCCGCCGCCGCCCCCGCCGCCTAGTTGGCTGGCCGGCCGGCCTGGCTGCCCGCCTGGCTGGCCTTCAAGGCTGGCTCTGGCTCTGGCAAAACAGTTGCATTGCCATCCTCCTCCACACGCCCGCCCCGTAGCCGGTATTCATAGTCGAGGGAGTAGGTCGTGTCTTCGCCTGGGCTGCGTTCGCCCCCCCCACACTGGTCAACATAGCAACGGGCGCATTTGTTTTCTTCGCCTTCAACAGCAGCTCCACACAACGCAAGTCATCGCAGCCTAAGGTTGGCCACGCAGCCATCGCATTCAACAGCCACTTTGGAAAGGCCTTCGCACAACAACCCTCCTTATCGCAAGGGTCTTCGCCCTCTCAACTTCCACGCGCCGCCGTCGCCTTGTTGGTAGCGCAGGTAAAAGCGTGGGGCTGTGGGGCTGCTCTTCGCCCCCCCCCCCACCCCCACACACAGTTGCAATTTTTTCTCTACATCGAGATTAAAATGGCACAGACACATCGATTTCAAAAGGAAAAAAAAATGAAATAGCTTACCTGCGATTCGTTTGCTGTGTGTGACCAGGAGAGAGAGAGAGAGAGAGTGTTCTTCCCTTGCATTCTTCCATGGCCGCCTCCCTCCACACCCTCCATTCAAGATAAGGATAAGGAGACGAATGGTCGAAAACCATGGAGTGGGCTCCGGTCCCCCTGTCACGCGCGGGCTCTGACAATCCCATCGAACCACGCTCTGATACCAGTGTTACATTCCCATAACGCCGCTATCTACGGGCATTACCACAAGAGGGGACGGCCTCTGGCTCACCACCCAGCCATAGAGGAAGAATGAGGATTGCCCCTCATCCCCCAGGCTATATAGTGTGTGGCCTACCGTCCACACTAGCCTGGCCGCCCATGACTCCGCACGGGCGTCCTCTCTGTAACTTGGTTGAACACAATGCTAATCAATACACTTAAATACACTAAGATTTGAAGGACACTTGCTCAAATACAAGAAGTAAATTGCTGAATTGACAAGAGGCACACAATGAGCCGGAACGACCGACCCCTCCCTTGAGTAAATTGTATTACTATTGGAGAAATTCAATACATAGCTTCACGGGCATCCATTGCCAAATCCTCCATGCCAATGCATATGAAATTCAGCATTTAGAAAACAATGGTATGTCGATGTAGATCACCAAGGAGCTGCCTTGATGCCCGGCCCGACTTCAGTGCCCATATTCTCTACCATTGGCTCTATGTTCTACCAAGCAAGGTAGCAACATCTTCAAGAGCACATAGGACAAGAGAAATACTACACAGGGCGGCTAAACAAGGAGTCCTGCCCTTCTACTGAGTAAGTAATGACAACACATTGTCCAATTAGCTTACCAGTCTTCATAGAAGTTGTTGCAAGCGGAAGCCTTCGCGTTGGAAGCTTTAGAAGTGTTGATATCTTCGATTTGCCGCAATCCTTCGCGACAAAAGTCTTCAAGAGGATGAAGGGAACCTTGGGAAAGCTTCCCCTATGGTTCAACTTGAGAAAGGAAGGCTGAAATTAGGGTTTTCAGCAAAAAGACCAGAAGTTACAGCAAAAATGAGAGCTGTTTTGCTGAATTTCAGTCATTGGGAGTGAGTAGGAGAGTGATTAGCACTTGGAAACACTCTTGGAGGCTTGGAAAACACCCTAGCAAGTTGGGTATGGCTATGGAGAGCTTGGAAATGGAGAGAAATGGTGGAAAAACAGAGTTTTCAGCCTCCAAAAATCCTCATGAAGAGAAAACACGAATTTCTCTTAATAAGTAAGTGAATTGGGGTCCAATCAGGTGAAGGGACATGGGGAGATGCCCATTTATGAGTAAAAGGGGAGGATCAGGTCCTGGACATTGAGTCTTGTCCGCCTCGGGACTTCAGTGAGTGTGAACTTGGAAGCGGTTATAATTGTAAGTGACTTTTGGGCGCCCAAACTTTAATGAAATGGGAACGCACTCACTTATAAATATTGGCTAAGTCCTAAGGGCTATTTGAGCCTAGATTGGGTAATACTTACCACCTGTTCACATACATGCCACACAACCATGTCAGCAGACAGTTTCACACGCACGGTTCACGGGCGGGCGTCCCCTAGCCCGGAACTACACATAGGTCATGCAGGCATGAAAACAGCATGCAATTTCATTTGCAGGCAAGCACATAAAGATGCTATGCAATGCAGCATTGGCATGAGCAATTCCCGTTCATGAAACCATATAAGACCAGGCGTTTCCAGGCAAGTATACGCAATACCAGACCCAGTGGAAAGCCAATCCTCCAGGCGTTTCCGGGCATGTACACAAAGGCACAAGTCCCAGCGGAAAGCCAAGTCCTCCAGGTGTTTCCGGGCATGTACACAAAGGCACAAGTCCCAGCGGAAAGCCAAGTCCTCCAGATATTCCGGGCATGATAACATCAAGTCCCAGCAGAATATCATATCCAACTATACAGCATGACACGTGTCAATCACCTGCATAGGCATATTCCATAAGCCATGGACACCAATCCAATATGTACATAGTGTGAAAGCAAGAGTGAACCATTTGGGTGGCCAAATGGTGACATTCCCCCCCCGCTTCTAAACAGTTGTCCGCAACTGAAATGCATCCAAATATGTCTGAAGCACATGCGGGCAATCTTTGAAGAACTCTTCATCTACCCATTTAGCATCAATGGGAAGATAGTTCTTAAACTTCACAAGGTAATGCCTCACAACTTTGCCTGCAGCAGCAAGCTTGCGTTCCTTGTGATACACAATCTGCTCTGGCTGCAAGATCTCCTCAAGCTCATCCACTTCTGGTGGATCCTCACTGACCATTTCACTGGGCTCCGGCCCTACATACTTGCGAAGGAGACTCACATGAAAAGCATTGTGTATGTGCCAATGACTAGGTAATGCCAATCTGAAAGCCACTTCATTGATCTTCTCGATCACTCGAAAAGGTCCATAGTACCTGGTTGCAAGCTTAGGATATGCGCCCTCTTTGCCAAGCCTCTTTGCAAGTCTTGCTTTCTCAAATTTCAGCAATACCCAATCATTCTCTTTAACATCCAATTGCCTTCTCTGCTTGTCGGCAGCCTTTTTATGCTTGTCTTGTGACCTTGCAATGGCTGTCCGCACCTGAGCAAAAGCAATATCCAAGTCTCTTACATACTCATCAGCTGCAAATATCTCATCCTTTGTGCGAAGGATGGGTGGCAAAACCACCTTACCATAAACAATCTCAAACGGGGCCTTTCCCGTAGATGCATGCACCGTGTTGTTGTATGCAAATTCCACAAGCGGTAAGTACTTCTCCCAAGAAGACTTCTGATCCGCCACATAACATTTCAAGAGATCCAACACGGCTGAATTTGCAGCCTCACTTTGCCCATCCGTTTGAGGGTGATAAGCTGATGAGAAGTCCAATTTGGTACCCATATTATCAAATAAGGCTCGCCAAAAGAGACTTGTAGTCTTGGGATCTCTATCCCCCACAATGGACTTCGGCATTCCATGATGTTTGAACACTTGTGCAAGATATATTTTAACCATATGCTCAGCTTTGATGGTCTTTTTGACCGGCAAGAAATGAGCTTGCTTGCTAAACCTGTCCACAATTGTCCAAATTGCATCATTACCCTGTTGGGTACGTGGCAAGTCCATAATGAAATCCATTGTAATACTTTCCCATGGCTGCGTGGAAATAGGCAATGGCTGAAGCAAACCTGGTGTCTTTTGCCTATCAAATTTGACCTTTTGACAGGTGATACATGCACGTACATGTGCCTCTATGTCCTTCCGCATACCTGGCCAAAAGAAATACCGCTCAATCATTTGCGTAGTAGGCATTATGCCTCTATGACCAGCATATGGAGGAGCATGGCACTCATCCAAAACCTTTTGCCTCATGTCAGACACCACACATAGGCAATTATCTTTCATGAGATAACCCTCTTTGATCACATATGAGGCATGTGCATGACCAGCCATCAAATCAGCCCAAATAGTGGCAAAATCAGCATCCGTATGATACAAATCACGCATGGTAGACAAGTCTCCATGAGAGGCAACCGAGATAGCTGCTACATACGGCTTTCGTGACAATGCATCGGCCACTACATTCTTCTTTCCCGGGGTGTGCAAGATCTGAAAATGAAACATAGAGAGGAAATTGGCCATCCTCATATGCTTCTCTGACAATTTAGTTTGAGTAAGAAAATATCTCAAACTCTGGTGATCTGTCTTCACAGTGAAATCAGCCCCAAGAAGGTAATGTTTCCATATAGTAAGTGCATGAATTACAGCCAAGAGCTCTTTCTCATAAATGCCAAGAGATAGCTCTGCATCATGCAATCTACGACTCTCATAAGCCACGGCATGTCCCTCTTGATTAAGGACAGCCCCTATGCAATTTCCAGATGCATCACATTCCACACAAAAAGGCTTTTGCAAATCCGGAACGATCAACACTGGACCATGAGTAGTTGCATCTTTCAATTTGAGGAATGCATCTCTCTCTACATTAGTCCATTTGAACACGGCCTTCTTCTTTGTCAAATCATGCAAAGGAGAAGCAATCCATGCAAAGTGCCGAATGAACCTGCGGTAGTAAGAGCATAATCCAAGAAAACTGCGGATCTCATGCACCGAACTCAATTCGGGCCAATTCCGAATTGCATCAATCTTTGCAGGATCCATCCGCACTCCATCTTTGGACACAATATGCCCAAGATAATGTATCTCTGACAAGAAGAACTCACTCTTCTTTGCATTTATGAAGAGTTTATGCTTATGGAGCTCTTCAAAAACAATAGCCAAATGAGCTTTATGCTCTTCTTCGGTCTTCGAGAAGACTAGTATGTCATCAAAGAAGACACCTGTAAATTTCCTGTACCCACGGAATATGCGATCCATCATTCTATTGAATGTAGCCGGGGCATTTGTAAGACCAAAAGACATAACAAGATACTCATAAAGCCCAAATGCTGTCCTGAAAGCAGTTTTGTGTATATCCTGAGGCACTACACGCACTTGATGATATCCACTCTTGAGATCAATTCGGCTAAAGCATGCCGATCCATCCAACTTGTCAAGGATGTCGTCTATGCGTGGAATCGGAAACCGATTCTTGATGGTAAGCTTATTCAAAGCTCTATAATCCACACACATACGAAAGGATCCATCCTTCTTTTGAACCAAGAGGACGGGTGAACAATATGGAGAAGAGCTTGGCTGAACCAAACCCTTCTCAAGAAGTTCATTCACTTGCTTCATGATCTCCTCTTTTTGGGATGCACTTACACGATAGGCTGGCCTATTAGGTGGTGAGCTACCCGGCACAAGATCAATGCGATGATCTTCCGGTCGTACAGGTGGTAACTCATTTGGTAACTCATCAGCAAAACAATCATTGTGCTCTTGCAAAAATTTCAGCCTATCATTACTAAGAGTGTTTACATGTACATTATTTTTCTCAACATGATCTCGTACAAAAATCAAGTACGCAAAAACACTCTTTTTCATTACTTTCTTAATTTGTACATGAGATACAAGGGGAATGGTATCACCCTCTTCACCAGCATCAATTACATATTCTCGGCCTTTATGTATGAAGGTGATCCTGTTAGTCTTGTAAGCCTTGCACGGATCAATACGTGTATGCCAAGGCTTTCCAAGCAATACATCACAGCCATTCAAAGATGCCACAAGAAAATCCTCATGATCCACATAGCCTTGAATGTGTATGCGCAACTTGCCAAAAATAGGCATGACCTGCACTTCTCTACCAACAAAGGCAGCCCCTGCTTCAATTTGAGGACCCATGTCCTCCACTTCAATACCCAAAGCAGCTGCCATCTGAGTGGATATGAAATTCTCCGATGCACAATCATCAAACATGAACAAAGCAGGTTGATCTTTGAGCTGTCCCCAAGCTTTACATACAGCCCTATCTTTGCTATCATGTGCAGTGTTGCCCTGCACATCCGGAACCATATGCACATTAGGCTTCGGTACATTAGCATTTTCAGCTTTGTTCTTCTTATTTGGGCATGCTCTTGCCATGTGCTCAGTGCTGCCACAAGTAAAGCATTTGCCTTCACGCATATATTGCTCCTTCTTCTCAGCACTAAGACCAAAGTTTGCCGGCTTATAAGGACGCTTGTTAGCAAACTTATTTTCAGCTTTTGGACCTGATTTGGCTTGGTTTTGGTCCCTTTTAGGTGGCTGTCCATCATTTTGCAGGTTTTGGACAGCCCTCTCTTTGCCTTGAAATGAGGGTTTAGCCTTATTGGATCGACTCAATTTGAGTTCCAATTGCTCGATGGCGGTGGCGGCTGCGATTAATTGGTGTAAGGTATGACCAGGATACATTTGTAATCCCGCTTTGTACACGGGTTGCAATCCCGATTGAAACCTTCTCTTCCTTTCCGCCTCGGTGACATGCATAAATGGAGACACCTCCAAAAGCACTTTCCAAAACTTTTGTACATATGCATTTACCGATTCCCCCTCATTTTGCTTTACCCAATCCCACTTCATTGTTATCTCATTCAATGCATTGGGAGACAAGAATTGAGCATAGAACCTCTCCTTGAACTCTTCCCATGATCTAACAGGATTCGGTGAGAGCTTCTCCGTGAGCCACCAATGGGCAGCAGTGCCTTTCATGAACATGCTTACATGCCGGATCATGGATTTCTGAGTGAAATCCTCATCACTGAAAGCAATATCAAACTGGGCAATAAAAGCAAGTGCCTTTGATGCATCGTATTCCCCATGATATGTGTCAAACTTCACAGATTTGTCTCCGGCTTTGAAGTCACGAGACTTTGATGCATGTGTGTGCATCTCAACATGTTTTCCCCCATGTTTGTCCATTGGGACAGTCCCTGTAATTGGCATCATTTTTGGACCAAAAGGTAATGCATAAGGCATAGATACATGTGCCCTGTATGCATGAGGCATGGCTGGCCCCTCAACATGCATTGATACATTTTCAGCCATAACTTCTCCCTCACGAGCACACTCGAAGGCATGAGTGGCATGAGAGATACGCGGAATACCTGCACCAACAGAAAATTGCAGCCCATGTTGCATGTGTTGTGCATGTACATTTTCAGCCGGCAATGGCATTTGACATACATTTTGACCACTGCCATAAACATTGTATCCTTCACGGGCTACATGAGATATTCCTGCATGGCGTGAAGTCACTGATTGTTCCTCTCCCATAGCATGGAGATTCATCCTCTTAGACATAACTTCTTGTTCGGGCACTTGTGGGGATTCCAAGACATGTGGGATGGTTGCCTTTTCTGCATAGGCATCCTCGGTACGAGCCAAGTATGCACGTGCTGCATCCCTCGGTTGCATGTGCAACTCTTGAGCAATCATTGCCATTGCATGATCCATATAAGATTCAGCTTTCTTGGTCTTCAAACTGTCATGTACCAATGGATCCTCGCGGCGATAGAGATTCAATTCTTCTTGTTGTGCTTGGAGAAGAGCCTGCATACGAGTAAGTTCAGCCCTCAAGACTATCGACTCTTCTTCTTGCATCTTCTCTTTGCCACGAGACGGCTGTCCCACATATTCATGTTCCCTATTGTGTACCACATGAGTTTGCTCATCCTGTAAAGCATTGGAGGCATGCATTTCATTGTCCCTGCCTCTTGTATTAGCATCTCCAACATTCATTGTATGGCTGTCCATAATGTTCTAAGTGTAGAGATAGCTAGTGTTCACGGTGATCGTCTCTCACGATAGAAGTGAGAACCGTATGCTCTGATACCAATGTAACTTGGTTGAACACAATGCTAATCAATACACTTAAATACACTAAGATTTGAGGGACACTTGCTCAAATACAAGAAGTAAATTGCTGAATTGACAAGAGGCACACAATGAGCCGGAACGGCCGACCCCTCCCTTGAGTAAATTGTATTACTATTGGAGAAATTCAATACATAGCTTCACGGGCATCCATTGCCAAATCCTCCATGCCAATGCATATGAAATTCAGTATTTAGAAAACAATGGTATGTCGATGTAGATCACCAAGGAGCTGCCTTGATGCCCGGCCCGACTTCAGTGCCCATATTCTCTACCATTGGCTCTATGTTCTACCAAGCAAGGTAGCAACATCTTCAAGAGCACATAGGACAAGAGAAATACTACACAGGGCGGCTAAACAAGGAGTCCTGCCCTTCTACTGAGTAAGTAATGACAACACATTGTCCAATTAGCTTACCAGTCTTCATAGAAGTTGTTGCAAGCGGAAGCCTTCGCGTTGGAAGCTTTAGAAGTGTTGATATCTTCGATTTGCCGCAATCCTTCGCGACAAAAGTCTTCAAGAGGATGAAGGGAACCTTGGGAAAGCTTCCCCTATGGTTCAACTTGAGAAAGGAAGGCTGAAATTAGGGTTTTCAGCAAAAAGACCAGAAGTTACAGCAAAAATGAGAGCTGTTTTGCTGAATTTCAGTCATTGGGAGTGAGTAGGAGAGTGATTAGCACTTGGAAACACTCTTGGAGGCTTGGAAAACACCCTAGCAAGTTGGGTATGGCTATGGAGAGCTTAGAAATGGAGAGAAATGGTGGAAAAACAGAGTTTTCAACCTCCAAAAATCCTCATGAAGAGAAAACACGAATTTCTCTTAATAAGTAAGTGAATTGGGGTCCAATCAGGTGAAGGGACATGGGGAGATGCCCATTTATGAGTAAAAGGGGACGATCAGGTCCTGGACATTGAGTCTTGTCCGCCTCGGGACTTCAGTGAGTGTGAACTTGGAATAAGTGACTTTTGGGCGCCCAAACTTTAATGAAATGGGAACGCACTCACTTATAAATATTGGCTAAGTCCTAAGGGCTATTTGAGCCTAGATTGGGTAATACTTACCACCTGTTCACATACATGCCACACAACCATGTCAGCAGACAGTTTCACACGCACGGTTCACGGGCGGGCGTCCCCTAGCCCGGAACTACACATAGGTCATGCAGGCATGAAAACAGCATGCAATTTCATTTGCAGGCAAGCACATAAAGATGCTATGCAATGCAGCATTGGCATGAGCAATTCCCGTTCATGAAACCATATAAGACCAGGCGTTTCCAGGCAAGTATACGCAATACCAGACCCAGTGGAAAGCCAATCCTCCAGGCGTTTCCGGGCATGTACACAAAGGCACAAGTCCCAGCGGAAAGCCAAGTCCTCCAGGCGTTTCCGGGCATGTACACAAAGGCACAAGTCCCAGCGGAAAGCCAAGTCCTCCAGATATTCCGGGCATGATAACATCAAGTCCCAGCGGAATATCATATCCAACTATACAGCATGACACGTGTCAATCACCTGCATAGGCATATTCCATAAGCCATGGACACCAATCCAATATGTACATAGTGTGAAAGCAAGAGTGAACCATTTGGGTGGCCAAATGGTGACACTCTCCCACTGAACCCCGGACATGGCCATCCGGTCTGCCGTCGGTCAACACAGGCATTACAGCCTACGTGACAGGGTTGTTGTCCCAAGGTAAATTGTAGAAGAAAAACGATGATAAACTGTAGCAGAGAGTGGGCTGTTGTCCCAAAATATGTGCTGATGATAAAAACGTTGAGATGTTGTGTTGTGTAGCAGAGAGGGCTAATGTCCCATGAACTAAAGATAAAAACGCTGAGGTGTTGTATGTAGCAGAAAGGGCTGCTGTCCCGTGAGCAGATGTAAAACGCTGGTGTGCACTGTGTAGCAGAGAGGGCTGCTGTCCCGTGAGCAGATGACACGCTGGTATGCTCTATGTAGCAAAGAGGGCTATTGTCCCATGAGCAGAAGTAAAACGCTGGTGTGCTCTTATGTAGCAGAGAGGGCTGCTGTCCCATAAGCTGAGGTAAACGCTGGTATGCTGGAGCTGACAGGCGATGATGATGATGCAGATGTAGTGCAGGCTCCGATAGTAGCAACAACCAGCAGGTGTGGTACCAAATATGATCTATGAAGGGGTACAAGATGTGGAATGATAAGGCGAATGCTATACATAGTATGTGGGGCTGCTGATTGATTGGCCAGGCCAGGGGCTGCGGCCAGCAGCAAGACCCAAAAAACATGAAATAAAGCCAAAGAAATCCAGAAATTTCCCTTTTTAGGGCTGGATAAAATGTCATTTTCACACACTTTGTTCTCCCTCTTCGTCGAAGTTCGCCATAGTGTGACGAAGATAACGCACAAAAGAGAGAGAGAGGAGGGGAGTTGGACACAGTATTGGGTGGTGGGAGAAGTATGAGATCAGTACCCCTCACTTGGTGAGTGCAACTCTAAAAGTCAAGACTGTTATTTCAACTTTTAAGTTATAACATGTACATAATACATTGATCAATGATGATTATACTTACAAAGTTTCTATCCTTTAATGGCAGAAATGCCTCACCATTCGGGTCCTCTCATAGGATTGCAATTCGGATCCTTGTGAGAGGAACTGGAGCACTTGGGCCCTCTTCCATGCAAAGAAGAGGAACACGTTGTCTACTTCTCATTTTGGAGCAATTGCAATCTCCACCTAATTGAGTAGTCGGGCCATCCGATAGAGCCTCGCCAGGTCAATGTCGATAAAACGACATTGAGAAGGTGAAAGATGTCTGAGCACGGCATATATGCCATGTTGTATGAGAAGTTGATGGCACCTGCTCGTGCCACACAAGCATTATTAGCAGGTGCTAGTACCAGTGCAACAATCGAGACGAGTGCGGCAACTCAGGCAACATCGTCCTCTTCTGAGAGTGATGCTGAGTCAACCGAGGAGGCTATTGATGAGGACACCGAGGATGTTGAGGATTGAGTTCCCAGACTCCAGATTGAGGACTCTAGTCTTTGACACTAACACGCTCCTCTAGTTTGTCATTCATCTATCAGCACGCTTTACTTTTATGTATTTCAGGCTTCAGTTTTCTTTTTTTGTATCAGCTCAAGATTCAGACTTTTTGTGATCACTTTAAGTGCTCACTGGACGGAATCTAGATCTTGATTCTTGATGTTGCCAGTTTATTTATGTCAATTGGTCGGTTGGGTGCCCAATGTAACTTGGTCACCCTGAATCTTTAGTTTTAACTTGTAAACATGTTTTAATGTGTAAATGATCCATGTTTAATATTGTTTTGTAGGCAGGGCAACATATTTTTTGCATATTACAAATGTTTTGGGGCTTGTACCCCCCTTGTATGAAACGTTTTTGAAACGTATGGGATTTGAAAGAAACGTTTATGAAATGCATTTCAAAAAACCCTGGTAACTATGGAAGGAACCAAAGCAATTACAATCCACTACATTTGTTGGCAGCTCCAGATCCACGTTATGATTGCTCCATCAATAAAAATACAGAAAGGATGTTCCCATGAAGCTAACTTGAGAATCAAAACACGGTATGATGTCCCAAAAAACACATAACTAGACTAACAAAACTGATGAGGTTAGGCTAATGCTCAGTCCCTACCATAAATCATCTCCTTCTTTCATCATTCAGCAGTGAAACACAGCAGCTATCATGTGTGCTTGAGTCTTTTGACTTGTGCATACACATCTTCGGCAAAGCAGTGTGCTACAGTCCAAGCAGCCATAGAAGTTATCTTCAGCATTCAGCCATCAGTCCCACATCCCCTCATCAGATTTGGGTGTGCACATTGGCTCTCGAAGTGGCTCCTAAGTTGTCTACAGACTGCTTGATCGTTCAGCCACCAACATTTGTTATATCTCGTCCTTGCGTTGGCATTCCAGCGTCAACCGTCATCAAGTTAGTTTCTTGGTAAAGTGTGCATTGTAAAGAAATTCTTCAAAGTAATAAAAGCGAATACTCTTGCTTGCGGGAGGGGGCCCTTAAGTGGGTAGTTGGGACCCAATCTAGTGTCAACTCTCCATCTTCTCTCTCTACAGCTCTATCTCCTTGTTCAAAGATTAAAGTGGATTGCTTAAACTCACTCCAACATAAAGATATAAAGGCGGCCTTGCTGCAAGTTACACGATCATACCGGTTGCATGCTACAAAGAAGGTCCATCGAATTAATACATCTTCAAGTTTTGCAGGTCAAAGTCGATTTAGAGATGCTTCTTATGGATACAGATCACAATCCCTAATTCCTCATGTGTACGTTTCAGGGTCAACCAATCAGAGCCCTACGAAGCCCACATAGAAATGCATGTTGACTCTAACCTGCGGTTGATGTTATTGAAATAAGCGATGATTTCAGCTGCCTGGTATGCTCTCTGTGTTATGGACGGCCATATCCAGCAACTCCCTTCACATGCTCCCATCTCCTTCAATTGAAGTGCAGCTTTCAAGGTCTGTTTCTTGCCGTCCTCCGACAATCCGCTTTCTATGTTAGTCTTGGCAACAGGATTTGTGTTTATAATGCCAATTCTTTCGAATTCCGACTCGCCCGATCGAACAAGATAATACCTGGAGGCAGTAAAATCTAATTAAGAATAAAGTCTTAAGCCTGCACCCTAGACTTAAGCCTCTTGTAAAAGGCGGCACATTAACCCTTAGACCTTATTTATGACTACCCTAGATTGCAAAATTAGAGGGTTGATTGATTTAGAAGGTAGTATACTTGCCGATGAAGGTTCAAATTATCAAACCCTAGAATCAGTAGGTTATGATTGACCCTAGAATGATTGGATTATGATAAACCCTATAATTATTACATCATGATTAATTAGAGCATGGTTAATCGATACATTAACACTAGAATGGTTAGAGTCTGATTATACCCTAAAATCAATAGACTACAATTAACCCTAGAATGATTAGAGCTATTGTAATTAACCCTAGTCTAATTAAACAGTAGGGGGGTCTTTTTTACATATTGAAAATAGTAGATTAGCAGTATACCCCAAGAGGGTAAGAGTCTCTGACCTGTTGTTGAGGGTTGGTGGAGGCATTTGCACTAGTGAGGCATGGGCTACTCCAAGCCCGATGAGATTTTGAAGAGCAAGTGGCATTTCCCGGTGTTGGGCGCCAGCAGAAGCGATGAGGGTCGCGACAGTCCATGCGAGAGTAGCCCTCCTCGCACACTGTTTTCTGGGCAAACAATCTAAGAAACCATCTTTTTGATTGCCTGTTTTGGGATGATCCAATGTGGTATTCGAAGACTCGCTAGAAAGGGTTCCCTTGCAAATGCCTTCGCTGGTTCCATCGTGCATGCCACGACAAGAGCTGCCATGAATTCTCCCAAACCCACTCCCAAGCAAAGGGCATGACCACCAAGTTCCCAATGCCATAGCCATTGCTTCCTTTACATGCATTGCTTGAGCACAATAAAATAAAGGCTCGTTTCCATGCACTACTAGTAACCATTAGGGTAATTGCTTGGTACAAATAAAAATCTCGCATTTTTAAAAAAAAACCATTAGGGTAACTCCAAAAAAAAAAGATATACTTCTGGAAAGTTGAACATCTTGGCTTCACACATCTTGCCCTCCAGTATTTGCTTCACACTACGTCTTGCCCTCCAATGTTGGCTACAAGAAAAAAATATTAAGGACTGAGTTCGAGCTCACGTTGTCATACAAGACATGGATGAATCTAGAATGCATGGGTAGCCAAGATGTATGGGCACCAAAGTGTGACTCTATGGGTATCCAATCCCTTTGGCCATGTGCATTTATAGCTCAAGTGCGACATTGAAACAAATTGTTTCAAGCCTATGAATTCAGCATTCAGCAATGGCAAGGCTTTGTGAACAAGGATTTTCTTATATGAAAATGTTTACCATCACAGTTCAAGGGTTTAGAGGCGGTCACAAACAAATAGAGTCACATACATCAATTGGTGGCTCTAATTATGTGAACCTTGAAAGTTCTAAAATTCTAGGCATATATGACATTCGATGTGAATGCTAGAATGTGACGAGTGAACCATTGAATCCTACAACGCAAGTGAATGCATTAATTTCAAAAGATACCTAACACTATTGTGTAATGCAATGTAGACTATGCACACTACATTACGCTCCCTATTTTAATGTTTTGATAACTTTGATTAAGCGCATTGTATCAAATTTACATCTGTTTTAAAAGAATTTGCTCCTAAGGTAGTGTTTAGTAGCGACGGTTGTATGCTTCAGTTGCACCAATGATGACTGAGAACAGTCCCAGCATACGCTTGCACAAAAAGAAAATGCTTGTTAAGAAAAGTGTTAACTGACATGAAGTATTATCAACATACAAAATTTAAGTACTCTCTTTCATATGTGTGAAAAAAAAACCATACACAGTGTATTGCAAAGAGGTGGCACAAGTCTTTCCTCAAAATTACAAACATAGGAGAACTTGCCCTTACCCCATTTAGAGACACACTTTCAATGTTGAAAGTGGAGCAATGGGTTCTTTTCCAATGCCACATAACACGAAACAACATACTTATAGTGTGCTTGGTTTAAACTAGCTTATCTCACAGCCTTCGTAAATCTTTGAAATAGCAAAGTTAATGTTGTGGCTCAGAGTCATATTATCATGTTAGGCTAAACTTTTGCACTATTGCATACACCTACAATAATAAAACATCATAGGTGACTATAAATAAGAATCTAGCAAGCTTTATCTCCCTTTTGCTTTCTTCCCATCTCTTTCCTCTGTGATGATGCATCACATCTTTGATTATCCCTACTCGAAGCATCACTTGCCAAAGCTTAATGCACTCTCAATCTTCCCCCTTGCCAAATAGCCCCTCTTCACTAGAGTTATTTCTTTACCTTCCTTGACCATCATAACTTTCATGATGCTTAATCACTCATCATTTTTTGCTTGTTTGTGTGTAGCACCATGGCTTCTTTCTGTGTAGTAAGTGATTCTCCTCTTTTTTCATCTTCCGTTGAGTTTTGAGGGTCCATCACAGTGTCTTTTCATGGTCTAACAATATGTTGTTTCCCTTTTGCCCCTCTCATTTTGAGAGAAAGATCTTCAAGTTTTTGCTTTGACGATATTCATGGCTTTAATGATGACAATGCTAGTCATATAATGCTGGTTATGATGACCATCCTTTTTAGCTCATAGAATTGAATTGGACTCACACACAATGCTCAAGACAAGAACACAATGGTGTAGAGTGTGAGAGAGATTGATAAGCTCAAAGGAGAGAGATGAAGCTTGCTACAAGTACAAAGAAGAAAGTACAAAATGAGCAGCAAGAGATGAAGCTCGCTACAAGTACAAAGAAGAAAGTACAAAATGAGCAGCAACCCTAAACTGTGGATGAGGTTGCTTATATTCTAGCTAACCCAAAGGTGTCTGTTCACACCTAGATGGCCATGGGCAAAAACCCTGGGACAAAAGTGCCCATGGGATAATTTCATGGCCTCACAGGACACTACTACCATATATCTAACAAACCCACCTATAGTATAAATGTGAGGTTCACAGCGATTGCAAAGCAGTCTCTTAAAGGGAAGAGACCTAAAGCTTTACAGTGGAAGGTCTCAAACTTTTTTAGTGAAAAGATTTGTCGCATTTTATCATGTGTATTGCAATAAATCATATTGATCTCTCCTACACATGGACTCTCTCTCTGACATAGTGATAATGCACTTTAATAATGTGTTTGGCCCTGGCATGAAAGACAGGATTCTTTACAATTGCCGCTGTTGCACTCTGACTATCAGATGAGACTACGTGTGTTTGAAGTGACACAAAGATCCTTCATCAATCTTCTCATTCAACTATCACAGTAATGAATGTTGCTCTATATATTCAGCTTCATGGGATGATGTTGCCATAGTTGTTTGCTTCTTGTTAAGCCAAGATATGCATAAATTGCCATCAATTACCAAGAAAGAAGCAAGTTTCCAGATGTGGTCTATTGTGTATCGTAATTGCTTGCCCAATCAAAATCATGGAAGGGTTGCATTTATAAATCACCCCCCTTGGCATAGAAATATCCAAGATCTTGAGTGCCTTGCATGAAGATACGTTTAAATGCATGGTACCTGGGCAGCAATGCATAAACTTTAAAAGTTGTGACACACCATACTAGATGTCTGGCCGTGAGTTGCACAAATAGATTAGGCATCCAACAACTTGATCATATAAGTGGTTATGTTGAATGGTTCACCAGCATCCTGTAGACTAAGCTTTACACCAAGCTCTATTGGTGTAGAGATTAGTTTTATATAAACTACATACCCAAGTAGTAGTGTAAAAATCCAAGATCTAACATGAGGCAAGGTTAGCCTTGAAAGCTATAATGAAATCCTCATTGGTGCCTGTCACATCAGTAGCATGGCATCTACATAGAGAATGACAGCAAGCAAATCTTGCTTATCCTTTTTCACATATAACGTGCTTTTTGTAGGACTGTTTTGAAATCCCTATTTAGTCAAATAGGCATGAATCTTATAGTACCAAGCTCTGGGAGCTTCAAGAGATTCCATAACTTTGTGGGCCATGTAGAATATTATCAATGTTTCATCTTGAAATGTGTAGTGATTGCCAAACCAATATATATATTATTAGTTTAGTCAAATAGGCATGAATTTTCTAGTACCAAGATTTGGGAGCTCAAGAGATTCCATAACTTCGTGGGCCATGTACAATATTATCAGTGTTTCATCTTGGAATGTGTAGTGATTGCCAAACCACTATATAGATTGCTAGTTTAGTTTGCGTGGACTTAGGAGTGTGATGAATTCTTTGAAAAACTCAAGAAAGCCTTGATAAAAGTTCCTATCTTATGGTGGCTAGCAAACCTGGAGATTGAATTTCATGTATATAAATGTTGCGAAGCATGGAGTTATATGCATTCTTACTCAGCTAGGTGAGCACAAACTAGAGTATATAAATGGACATTTAATTTTATGCATATAAATGTTTCACAGCATGCAATCATATGCATTCTTACTCAACCATGTGATGAGTACAACTTAGATTATCCAATCTATATCTCATCAAGGTAAATAAACAGTGTGTAGCACAATCATTCCACCTTGGAGAGGGAGGGGTTGGCAATGGTCTATACAATTAAGAAATTTGGCATTAGCTTATTGTGCTAGCCATTTTAGTATTTATGTGGATCACTAAACACTTTTGTATTTGGTCAACAAGCCTCGTCCTAATGGAAGGATATCTAGGTGAATCTTGTTACATTTGGAATATAATGCTAAGACTAGAGTGTGGTGATAAAGAAGCAACACATCATAAGGCCTCAGAGGCTGATTACATCACACTTTATGTAGGACAAGAGAGGTGAAAAATACGATGGTTCTTTCTCTAGAAGAGTATGCCTTCTGTTGGAGCATCTTTGACCTCAGAGGCTGATTACATCGCACTTTATGTAAAGACAAGAGGGGTGAAAAATACGATGGTTCTTTCTCTAGAAGAGTGCATCATATGGTCTCAAAGGCTGATTACATCGCACTTTATGTAGAGACAAGATGGGTGAAAAATACGATGGTTCTTTCTCTAGAAGAGTGCATCATATGGCGTCAAAGGCTGATTACATCACACTTTATGTAGGACAAGAGAGGTGAAAAATACGATGGTTCTCTCTCTAGAAGAGTGTGTCTTCTGTTGGAGCATCTTTGACCTCGATGTAGTTTGCTTGCTTCTTTTTGTGATAGCAATATTCTTCTAGGTGACCAATTTTTCCACAGTAGTCACAAACAAGCTTTGGTTTATCTTTATTGTGACATTCATTCTTGGTATGACCAAGTTTTCCATAGTGATAACATCTTGGAAGTTGAGATGTTGATTGATTTGTCCTTTGAAATCTCCCACCCTTTGTGTAGAATGCTTTCTCACTTAAATGTGATTTGAATGATTATTTATCCTTGAATTTTGATTCATGTTTAAGAAAAGATGATTCTATATCTTGAATTTTCGTGTTAGGCAGATTTGTAAGTGTAGCAACAACAAGTGATTCATATGGTTCTTTGTCAACACTCTTTAATAACATAGAATAGATTTATCTTCTTCAATAACTTTCTTTAATGCACTAAAGTGCAATTTGATACCTTTAAACTTGCTGATATGTGTCCCATGGTCTCTATGTCCTTCTTATCGAGCTTGTAAAACTGCATGAGAAGGTTCATCTTTAAGCTCTTTAAGTTAGTGCCAAAAATCTTGTTAAGCTCATGCCATGCCAACTTGGCGTCCTTGATGCCAACAATGTGACTAATCATATCATCACCAAGATTTTGAACAATAAGTCCCAATTCTTTGTTATTTTGAAGTGGCTCAACCTCCACTTGTTCATCCTCAGTTAGGTGCCAAAGCCCTTTACAACATAAGCAAGTACATGGTCTTGCTTTGCCATGTGTAAAACCCATCATCATTAAATCTTGAGAAGACTTCTACATGCTCCATAATGAGAAGGGGGTCTTACCTTGAGCCTTGATTTTAGTGCCCAAGCAGTGTCTATCCCTTTTACAAGTCGTTAAGATACAAATTATGTGCTAAATTTGAACTAGATACGGTGAAAAAAACCACATAAATTGAGCAATGCAGGTGGATGAGATGGATTTTGATGCAAGAGAGGGTTTCCCATAATGAAAGAACACTCTAATTTTCTAATTTTGGCTTTGATTGAGCTCATTTTTTGCTAATGATAGTGATCAAGTGTTAATCATAAGAATTAACATAGCTAAAAATTGGAGGATACAATTGAGCAAATCAATGGTGTTTTGATGGGGCTTTTTGCTTGGCCTTCTTGCCCTTGATGAGCAGCTTTGGATGGGATCCACGATCAGCTCAATTTCTCACAGAAATCAATGCAAATCCATGTTTATGCTTGACTGGTTTTTCGATCCCACCGCTGCCACCAGTAGATGAAATGGGCTCAAACTTGGTTTATGAGTAGCTTATAGCATTTATAACCCATAGCTAAGAGGGATTTGGTTGATCGCAAGTGATGAGGTGGAATAAGCAAAAAGACCAGTGGGCGCTACAAAGCAAAATATGTGACTTGGAGACGATTTTAGCTGAAACCACCTAGTGAGATTAAACGCGTTGAGATGGGGATTAAGTGGCTAAAAGATCTTGGACAATGGTCAAGAGAGTGTGGAGAATGAGGCTTCGCAATCTCAGCCTCTCTCTTGGGTAGAAGATAAGGTTGGGCTTAAGTGAGTGTAAATGGCTAATAGACTGAGATTAATGCAATGTGAGTTGAAAGAGATGAATGCTAAGCTATAGGGAGCAAGAACTAGGCTCTGATACTATGTTAAAGCTTGTTGGATCCAAGCTCCCATGGAGATGGTGATGATAAGAAAGACTTAATTCTATACTAATAAGCTAGGGTGGGTGATAGCTAAGAACAATCATGATGAATGAACTAAACTAATTAAGCTTTAAACTCAACCATAATTAGGTTACAAGATTAAGACTTGTACTCATAAAGAGGTTTGAGAGCTTACTTGATTCCATTGATTGAAAATGACTCATCTTATATGAGGGAGGTACAACAAAGCTTTGATAGCTTATGTGGGATAACTTTGACTAGGTGACTTGGCACTCTAGCATCACTCATTTCAACAGATCGCATGCTATGGCACTATTAACAAGATTCCTATCCTAAAGGTTATCTCTTAGACTTCACTAATTGTAGGATATGCTGAAAATAGGCATGTAGAGGAAGAACTTGAGTAGAGGAAGATTCCTATTCTAAAGGTTATCTCTTAGACTTCACTAATTGTAGGATATGCTGAAAATAGGCATGTAGAGGAAGAACTTGAGTGAACATAGGCATGCAAAAGAAGCACTCAAGTGTTTTGAACACATGTAAGCACTTAAGTGTTTTGAACACATGTAATGGTGTCTCCCCTATTAAGAAAGTGGGGGAAAATGAAGCACAATATAATACATACATAGGAGAGAGGTGTGAAGCATAAGCATCAAGAGATAACCATAGCATGAACAAGAAAGCAATACCTCAAGATGAACAAGATGGAGGAGCTAAGACACAAGAGATGATAGAAGGCTTCTATGCTTCTATTTCAGGCTTTCAATAGCCACCCACACTCTTACAACCATCATCCACACTATGAAAAGTAAGGGCTCCATGCCTTATATAGGCACATGAGTGTCCCACAACTAAGGGCCACTTTCCACTTGCCATGTCCAACATAAGGGCTAGTTCACATGCTACCTTCCTCCCATCATCCATAATGTGTGAATACGTCAACACCCCCCTCAAAGCCACAATGGCACATTGGGAGCTTTGCACTCACACATTACAAAATATGTGAATACTTCAACATGTATCCACACTTCTACATATGAATACTCCAACATGTACACATACTTCTCAAAAACACAAAGCCTTTATAACCATAGGCTTGTTACAAACATAGATAGATGGGTTCTAGAGATAACACTTCCCAATGACATGCCATTGCTTTGACACATGTTCCAAACACACATGTCTTCCCGTGGCTTGTCTTCTACTTGCATGCTTCTATGCATGTGTCCTTCCTTCATCTTTGAAAGAAAACTCCACAAGCTCGATGTCACCATCTTTGTCTTGAGTCATCCACTTCTTCAAAGTAGACATGCTTGATGACATGTATATATGTATATATATATATATATACATATATATATGTATATATGTACATATATATATATATACATATGTATATATATGTATATATATATATATATATATACACTCCATTGCTCTTCTTGCTTCAAACCTACTTTAATTCACATGATGCATGTAAATAGAAGGGTCTTACCACTTGTCAATGTATTTGAACAAGAACAGTGTCTGACTCCTTTACAAACGGATAGAGCTTTGCATATATAGAATATAATGGAAAACCAATTTCAAAAACAATGATAAATAGTACAAATGTGGATCTCCTCTTGATGTGACCCTTTTCTCGAATGAATGAAGCTTCACATTCTCCTCTTGCATCAATGGAGAGATTCCTTGGAACCAAATTCCATGCATGAAAACCCACAAAATATACCTTGACTTGGAGATGAGAACTTCCACCTTCATGACATGTGGTACATCCACTTGTCTTCTGGTGACTCCTCCATGGTGATGGGCTTCCTTCATGCTTCATGGTTGAATATGGGCTCATCCATGATTCCATCCACTTCCTCCATGCATGCTTCATGCTAACCGCTTCACATCCATGGTTCATGTGGTGCAAGATTCAATGAAAAATGATGCTTACAACTTATTGATGTTGTTGTAGAGCTTCAATTTGAGACTTGTGTGGGTTGTTTGGAATGGTTTGGCAATGATCAATTCGGAGAAAACTTTGCTCAGCATGTACACCTTAATTGCTTCCAAAAACAACAAAGAAACCTTGCCCGAATCATGTAGACTTAATGTAGGCTTCAAGGAAAAAACACATGCTATTGTAGACTATTTTGTAGGCTGAAAAAACTACTCTAAAAAGTCTGATTTTAAGCAATGTTTTTGCTTGGGAAAACCTCCACAAAATAGCCCAAAACATAGTCTAATAGGTGCCCTATATGATGCATATGATTGGGGTCAAAGGGCTATAAGGTAGGCCTTGCATTTTTGCTTTTAAAAAATACCTTTTTGCTGCGTTTTTTGTGCCATCAGGCTGCCACAAAGAAGGGATGCGGTTACAATCCACAAACATAGGGCTGAGCAATGGTGAAGAGATGGGCTTCTAAAGATTAATGTGTGGATGCTTCAACATCCCCAAGTGCCGTCACATTTGTTTGTAGCTTGAAAGCTTGTGGTTGCATAATACGAGCCACAGACAAGGGCCAAGAAATACATCCTAAGATTAAAACAAAAGGGATTTCTTGGGAGAGCCCCTTTTGTTAGTGGTACCCTATCATGTATGCCGAATGTTGCTTGCTTGCCATAGTAGCACTTAAGCTTCCACTTTGAAACATAGCCTTATGGAGTGCACTAACACAAGAGCCATAGACAAGAGCCAAGAAATATGCATTGAGATTGAAAGGTAGGGCTTGTTGGAAAAAGATATTGTTGTTGTTGACAGTACCTTGGTTAATATGCATGCCAAATGTGCCTTGCTTGTCATCTAAGAAGTGTCTCAAGCTTCTAGTTTGAGCATGCTAATTATAGGATAAGCACTCAAGTGTCTTAAATTTATGCAATCTAAGGGTGTCTACCTGAATGTCTACATGAATTCTAGTGTGTTTATTTGGAGCTTGAAAGCTTGTGGGGAAATGTTGGAAATCATGGTGGATCAAACAATGATGATGAAGCTCATGATGAAGGCAATATAAAGCTAAGCAAAAAGAGATTAAGTTAATCACATAAAATTAAGGAAAAGAGCAATATAATGATAACAAGATGATTATATAAAGTGAGTGAGATGCTCCTTTTCATTAGATATGAGCCTCTTATATAGGATGGAGTATAAGAGATTAGGGCATGATTAACCCTTAAGCAAAACCCTAATAAGTTCTTGAAGAGAGCACCCAAAACCCTAGATTTGAGTGTAAATGAGATCCTCCTCCACTACTAATAGGCATCTAGAATATTCCTCTAAGGATGCTATTAACCATACTCTATGAATATCTACTAAGGCTAAAAGACCCTTGGACCATACGCCCTTATCCTCCCCAATGTCACATGTAATATTTTGGTGTATTGTTTTGAATAGGCAACATAGAAAAGGGTGAAAAAATATATGTTAAAACACTAAATTTGTTGTTGGCAACACCTTGGTTGATATGAATACTTGGCTCCCTTATAAAGCATAACAATGAGCTTCTAGTTTAAGAATAAGTCTCGTGGATTGCATTACTAGCAGGATATGCTAAAGTTAAAGGAAAGTGAAAATATTTTTTATATCGATTGAAATAATACACCAAAATATCCATATTGGGGCTAAGGGAAAATGTTTCTAAGGTCTAAAGCTAATATTATCACATGGTAATAGGGGCTAAGGGAAAATGTTTCTAAGGTCTAAAGCTAATATTATCACATGGTAATATGGTCTAATTGGCTCTAAGGTCTAAAGCTAATATTATCACATGGTAATATTGTCTAATTGGCTCTACTCATTAGAAATTGCAACTCATTAGACATTGCAACTCATGGGAAACAAGTGGGTGGAGGACTAGCCTTGTACTCAAATCTAGGTAGTGGTGCGCATTTTGATGGTGCTCAAAAAGATAATCTTAGAGTGGATTAACTCTCAATCACTCTAATTTACCATCAACATGCTATCCTTCTGCTTGTCATTTATTTAATCATCATGTGATTAGTCTTAATCCTTATTTAGCTTATAATTATGCTTCAACCATGTGTTTAATCACTTGCTTCAAGCCCCCACAATTCCAACATGGTATATTCATGCATAGATCCTCATACCTTGTGCTTATATTGATCTCATTTCATTATATTATGTAATTATGATTAGTGTCAATTACATTTATCATCATAAGTCACAACTACCAGGAGCAGCCAACGTAGTCTTGATTGCTCTCTCCACACCCAGCCATCTACCTTGCTTCAACTTGGTGTACCTCTCAAGCTCCAAGATGCACACAGGCATGCCCTCAATGCTCTAGAGCGACGTGCAATATATTAGCAAAGAAGTGCAAATTTGGGGGTTTTCTCAAAATTTAAGACCTCACATCAAATCAATCTAATTCCACAGCCCTTGGGTTTTTTAGCATGGAAAATCCATATGTAGCCTTATATTTCACAAAAAATGATGTCTACTGCATAGAGGACATGATTGATACACCCCCCATCCGTACTTCATGAGAAAACTGTGCAAGCAACAATCATGAAGAAAACACTATAAATTTAAGGCTGGGGATATCATGAAGAAGTTATGAGGAGGAAACTTATATCATTAGATGGGGCCTTTTTCTCTATCTATCAATATCTCAAACACACACACACACACACACACACACACACACACACACACACACACACACACACACACACACACATACATACACACACACACCTTGAAGATGTGGCCATATTTGTATGCCATGTCATATTACCAGGGCCCTGCAATATGATGTGGTTGCACACATGGCAACCACCCCCCTCTCTCTCTATCAATCTCTTAAACACACACACACACACCCCTCACCTCTCTCTCTCTCTCTCTCTCTCTCTATTCACACACACACATACCTTGATGATGTGGCCACATTTGTATGCCACGCCATATTACCAATGCTCAACAATATGATGTGGCCATATTTGTATGCCATGTCATATTACCAACACCTGGCGATATGATGTGGTTGCACATGTGGTAGTTGTTACCATGTGTGCAACCACGCCATATTGTCCCAGCGGTGTTGACAATATGATGTGGCATACAAATATAGCCATATCATCAAGTTGTGTGTGTGTGTGTGTGTGTGTGAGAGAGAGAGAGAGAGAGAGAGAGAGAGAGAGAGAGAGAGAGAGAGAGAGAGAGAGAGGTGAGGTGTGTGTGTGTGTGTGTGTGAGAGAGAGAGAGAGAGAGAGAGAGAGAGAGGTGAGGTGTGTGTGTGTGTGTGTGTGTGTTTGAGAAAGAGAGGATGAGAGAGAGGGTGTGTGTGTGTAAGAGAGAGAGAGAGAGAGAGAGAGAGAGAGAGAGAGAGGTAAGGTGTGTGTATGTGTTTGAGAGAGGGAGAGAGGGGTGTGTGTGTATGTGGGTGTTTGAGAGAGAGATTGAGAGGTGGGGTGTGTGTGTGTGTTTAAGAGAGAGGGAGAGAGTGTGAGAGGTGAGGGGTGTGTGTGTGTGAGAGAGAGAGAGAGAGATGTGTGTGTGTGTGTGTGTGTGAGAGAGAGAGAGAGAGAGAGATAGAGGGAAAGAGAGTGAGGTGAGGCACGCATGCGTGTGTGTGTGTAGAGAGAGAGAGAGAGAGGGGTGTGTGTGTGTGTGTGTGTGAGAGAGAGAGAGAGAGGGGAGGGGTGTGTGTGTGTGTGTGTATGTATGTTTGAGAGAGAGAGAGAGAGAGAGAGAGAGGGATGTGTGTGAGAGAAGAGAGAGAGAGAGAGAGAGAGAGCTGAGAGAGAGAGTGAGGTGTGTGTGTGTGTGTTTGAGAGATTGTTAGAGAGGGAGACGTGAGGGTGTGTGTGTGTGTGTGTGTGTGTGTGAGAGAGAGAGAGAGAGAGAGAGAGAGGTGAGGTGTGCGTGTGTGTGTATTAGAGAGAGCGAGAGAGAGGTGAGAGGTGTGTGTGTGTGTGAGAGAGAGAGAGAGAGAGAGAGAGCGTGAGAGAGTGAGGGGTGTGTGTGTGTGTGTGTGTGTGTACACGTTTGAGAGATTGGGAGAGAGAGAGAGAGAGAGAGAGAGAGAGAGGGAGAGGGAGAGAGTGGTGTGTGTGTGTGTGTGAGAGAGAGAGAGAGAGAGAGAGAGAGAGAGGGAGAGGGAGAGAGTGGTGTCTCTGTGTGTGTGTGTGAGAGAGAGAGAGAGAGAGAGAGAGAGAGAGAGAGAGAGAATTAGAGGGATATTGTGGGTGTGAGAGATAGAGAGAGAGAGAGGTGAGGTGTGTGTGTGTGTGTGTGTGTGAGAGAGAGAGAGAGAGGTCTCTCTCTCTCTCTCTCTCTCTCTCTCATGCACACACATACACACACATCTTCACACCATTTAACTTATGGAGGCCAAGCTTATTTTCCCCCACAATGAAACAGGTGAGATGAGTGTGTAAAGAAGACATATGTATCAGGGTGCAGTGCCTCTATGCACTTAATTTCCTAACTAAGAAGTACTTTCTCCTTTGAAATTCAAAAGCACTGTGGAGTTCTTGTTGAATACGAGGAAGGAGAACACTTTGACAAAGTTGGTGAGATGTATACCATGGTGTTACATGTGAATAAGCTTCCAAGATTTTATGATGGGGATGTAATATTTAAGTTTCCGACCACCATGGGTTATGGAGTGGGAGAGTATGTTGTATTATGAGAGATATTCACTTATATACATGGTCATAAGTGTTCACACTCACTTAAAGTATGGTCTGCCGGGCACTTTAGGCTTGCTATTACAATGACTACTCTCATAATATATCATCACTTCATCCTAACTTGCTACCACAGGCTCTTGAAGTGAGAATCGCCCCATAAATACTTTGTCACACCATTACGGGCGCCCGTCCAAGTTGTAGCTTTGGATACTATTGCTTCATATCTTGAATGTATGACCCTTTGGTATATCTATCGTGACTCCTTGATGTAAGATAACGGCGGTAGCTCTTGTTAACCCTAGAATTGGGTTAACATCCTCCCCTTCCTAATGGGCGATCGCGTTGAAGACCTTTGTGTGTTTGGGGAGAATGGACAAGCTTTGTTGATGGCTTTGATGAGTGTCATTCAATGGTCTTTGTTAGTTAGTTAGTGAATGAAGAGGTTAGTGGTTTATTGGGAATTCCTGAGACGGGGTGGGGAGTGGGGTTTTTTGCGAATGATTGCATATTTGTGTGAGCATGTTTTTTTTTGGCTTTTTGCTCACTTTGTTTTTGGCAATCATAAGCAATGTTACATGTGATTTGTGTTAGTGGGGATGCTAAGAGATGTTAATAATGGGAGAGAAGAGAGGGAAGGATCTAGAGGAACGTAGACTTAATCATCACAGAACGAGGTGGTGATTCTCAATTCCTCATTGATTCATTGAAGCGACATTCATCATTTAAAGAAATTGGCCTTCAATGATGACCCTTTATGTGGCAGGATTCTTATCAAATGTTATTGAGTAGGACATGTTCCTGCTTTCTTCTGCCCATGCGCTTTTTATTTTCTATATATATTTAAGTGCTCTTATGAAGCAGATATACATGCAGTACAAGAATTGAGTCATATAGACTCTTATTGAACTCCTTTGTGTTGAAGTAGCCACGTGTTGGTGAGGATTGAAAGAAGTACGTCGACTTGCGAGGCTAATATAGATATCTTCACTAAGAATTGAAGAACATTGATTTGTGAAGATGGTGGTGTCATTTGGAGAGGTTTGTAAGTTGAACGAAAATTCGAGGTGATGGGTTGTACCATTGACTAGGCTTTCACCCACCATAGTCCTCCCATCCAGAGATGTACCTGGAAGTTGTTGATTGGTGAGGCTTTGGTGCAAATGTTCTCCACAGTGCATGAGTATGGATTTGTACTCAATGGAGCAACTATTACATTAATTTAGCCATAAGAATAGTAAGCAATAAGCTTAACAAATACATAATGTGAAGATCGTTGGGAAAGTGCTAATGCGCGAGATGGCTTAATCTGTGTGATGAGGCTTAAATCGTGAAAGTGAGCTTCTTAAGCTGTGGACTGTAATTTGTGAGAAACCTGAACTCGTGAGATTGCAGGTTTTTTGGCCATGAAGGAGTATTCCGTGAAACGGTCTAATCCAGTGAGATTGTAGGTTTTTTTTCCGTGAAGGGATATTCCGTGAAACGGTCTAATCCCGTGAAATGGTGTTTCCGTGAAAGTGCAAGTCATGAGATGGAATTTCGTGAAGGGTAATTCCGTGAGATGGAATTCCATGAAAGGTAAGTCCGTGAGATGGAATTCCCTGAAGTGTAGTTCTATGAGATGGAATTTCGTGAAAGTGCAGGCCGTAAACTGTAATTTCGTGAGAGTGCAGGCTGTGAGAAGGAATTCCATGACATAGGTTTTGACCCCGTGAAGTTGCAGGTTTTGACCTCAATAGTTTTTTTATTTTAATTGATTTTATGGGTCAGCTAGGTCATGACTTGCGAGCAACAGGTTCGTGTGCACTTATTTATCATATCCAAAGGGGTGACAAGAGCATTTTTATTTTGTCCTTGATGCGCTCATATGTCTCCGTTGTAGACGTGAGTATTGATTCTTGAATTTGTTGCTCAAATGTTATCGAGGTAGTAGGTAAGACTATTGGTGGTTTGCTTGAACACACAAGCTCTTGTGTTGGTACTGAATGCAGAGAGCGGTTGAGTGATTTGCTTGTTGTTGCTTGGGCCTCCAATCTTGTCGCTGTTGGGGTTGAATTCAGTGGTGAGGCTTTCTTTACATTGTTCGATTTTGGCAACCATAAGATGGGATTACCATCAGAGTATCCTTGTTGTTGAAGCACATGCATAGGCATCCATCTTTGATGAATATTATAAACTGGTGGTGGCTGATATGCTTGGTGATGAGGCTTCCTTCTTTGTGCAAGCTTAGGGGACTTTGTGATACGCTTGGGAATCCAAGCTTTGGTATTACTTTAGTAGTACCATTATGCTTGTAGTAATGTTTTTGGTATCCACACTTGTTGACTTGGTGGAGTTCTTTGAGGAACTTGCATCAGCTTTTGTGAACGGTGTTGTGGAGTACTTTTCTTTTTCTTTGGACTCTGAGTACTGCGTTGAGGAAAAGACTTTGACTATCGAGGCACCCAAATTTGATTAGCACCTTCATAGTAGCCTTGAGCTACAAGTAGCTGCTTCTCCACCCACATCTCGATACTATTAAGATACCTTGATTGTGGTTGTCTGTTGAAACCCTAAGATCTCTTTAGATAATTTGATTAGCACCTTCATAGTAGCCTTGAGCTACAAGTAGCTGCTTCTCCACCCACATCTTGATACTATTAAGATACCTTGATTGTGGTTGTTTGTTGAAACCCTAAGATCTCTCTAGATAATTGTTATGCATAAACATGCATAAATCACGCATAAACTCATCCACCACCCCCGAGCCCAAGGGATGCACACATGAATTATAATGAAGTACATCATTTCTTTGCCTCGATGTCCCATACCATCAAGAGGTATAACTCCAATCCAGTAGCATGTAGCTATAGTGTGAAATGGTAGGTGAGTAGATATAATCCTCTATATAAGAGAACATCATATCATAACCTAGCCTCAAGATAACATAGCCTTAGCCTCCCTTGAGTGTGCCCCATGCCCCTATTATATAGGAGTGCCCTCAAGTGACTCTTGACTCTCCGTTTCCCATGTGTGACCCTTGGGATGCTTGACCCTAACCTTAACCCTTAAGGTTAGTCCTAACCTATGCTCCACTAGAGCCTGTTCCCATGCTCCCATGCTCACAAGCCTAATGTGGGTTAGCCCCCTAGTATATGCACACATAATGTGCATATAACATTGTCGGGTGGAGTTTTCTTTTAGGTTGATGTGGAAGGTTTGGGGTCCTCCTTGACTTTGGTTGGCGCCGAGGCTACAGGTTTGAGACTCATGGGCATTGTTGTTGATGATGATGAGGCTAGAGTCTCTTGTGGAGTGGCTGTCGATGATGAGGCCTTCGAGCATATGGTTGTCTCCTTTGGTGAGGTTTGTCGATGAAGATGCATAGGCTCGGGGGCTTTTCCTTTGAGTTCCTTGTTGTTAGAGATAGAAGGTTGAGCTATGGGAACTGCTACAGGAATAGTTGTTGATTTGCAAGGTTTTGGCATCAAACTTCGTAGATGAGGATGGGGTTGAAGGAGTAGATGCTCTAACAGAGTTGGTTATAGGCGTAGATGGTAGGTCATTGTGTAGAGGGGCGTATGGGGAAGAGGCTTGTAACTTTTTGCATTTAGCATCATAGAAATCCATTAAAGTTGGATCCTCTTCCTTGCAGTATGGTATTGTCAACTTTTTGTCGTTGACCATCATGCTGACTCTATCACTAGCAAAGCACAGTGGTGCTTGGGCAGCAGCAATAGTCCATTTATGCCCTAAGATCAGATCTGCTTCCAACACATACTCAACCACAAAAAACTTGCAAGTAAGGGGGTTAGTTTCAATATACATTATATGCTCAAAGTATCCCAAACATGGCATGTTTAAGTCTTGTGTAAAGGGAATTCTTTCAGGATGTGCCATGAGTGTTGGTTGCCCTAACAAATCCCATAACTCTAGGGTCATGAGATTGTGTTCTCGTTTTGGATAAAGCTGTGCTTGATCTATGGTTGATCTGTGGTGATTTTATTTAAAATATCCAATCCAACTAGAATCCTAGGGATCTTTTCAGTAAGATATGTTGGAAGTTCCAGCTCCTCCAAGGTCTCTTCCTCCCGTAATAGTAATTGTACATTGCCTACACGAGTGTTCCAGGTGACTGTTTGTATAGATTTATCTATTGAATACAATGATTCACCTATCCAAGTTCCACCAAGGATGACATCATACTCAAGGGAATCTAGGGTAACATGGAATGTAAATTCTATATCACCATCGGTTGTTTGAGTAGTGTAGTGTAGTTAAAGTAAATTCTATATCACCATTGGTTGTTTGAGTAGTGTAGTTAAAGTAACCTGGAACTTCAATGTTTTGTTCATTGGCTCTTCTTGCAAGACTTTTGTCTATAGGGATCGTCCCAATGACACCCAAGTGTCTATTGTCACATGATGTTATGACTAGTGCGAGGGCTAATTAATGCGCGTTTGCACTTAACATCATGGGTAATCCAACCATACCATGATAGAATCTTCCAAAGGAACCATGGATGTTTCAGTTTCTATGTCAACTTCAGATCCCGTTTCTGTTTCATATTCCCATTCACTTTCATCCTCTTTTTGGCTTTCTGCTTTTTCACAAGAGTACCCAATGTGTACACTAGCACACTTTGCCCTTTGACAATTCTTAATGAGGTATGTTTGGAAACTTGTGAATCCTCACAGTCCTATTTTATGGAGTTCTTTATGTCTTGGTATAACTCATGTTGAGCCCTTAAAGGTGCAAGTGCTCATGTGATGCTGGCTTCATCATAAGAGGAGCATTTCTTCAAATGAGGTTTTGAGAGACTGTTTTAATCTTGTAAGGGAATCATCGAACTCCTCACATGCTTTCTCAAGTATATAGTTTGTGTAATCTGTCTCAAATGACTCTTCTGTATAGAGTATTTCTTCCTCTTGAAAGAGAAAGCGGTAGAGAGACTGTTTTAATCTTGTAAGGGAATCATCGAATTCCTCACGTGCTTTCTCAAGTATATAGTTTGTGTAATCTTCTGTCAAATGACTCTTCTGTAGAGAGTATTTCTTCCTCTTGAAAGAGGAAGCGGTACTCTTCCGAGCTTTGAATTTTGGTTGCTTTTTTAGGATTGGCATTGTGAGGCTCAATCACAACCGGTGACCCTGTAAGACATTCAACCAAGCTAAGCATGCTCTCCTAAGCTTGCTTTTTGCATTCCACATATGTCATGTGATCATTATTATCCATTTGGGGTGGTTGGGTGTGTTCTAGTTTCTTTATTGGTCCATGTGGTGCACTGAGTGAAGAGTCATAACTTGTTTCATCCTCACTTAGTGACGTACTAGAACTTGGTTCATTTTCTGACTTTCTTTGGATTGTCAGTTTTTCATTATGTTTGCTCATGCGACGAGATCGAATTTTATGTTGGGCTTTTGTACCATGTGTTGCACATATGGGCTTTGAAGTTTGTGTGGTGGTCTTTGAGGTGGATGCTTCTGTATCATATATAGATTTTGGGTCTTTTGGGTTTATGTCCCCTTTTGGGTTTATGTCCCCTTTTGGTTCTAAGTCCTCTATAGCCTCCTTATCCCTGTCTTTTAATTCACCTTTGGTTTCAATAGTTTGTTGTCCCTTGTCTTTCTTAGGTTTAGAAGGTTTTGTTTTCTCTTTTGGGTTTTGTTTTAAAGCATGTTCTTCTACTCATGTTGAGGTATTATCTTTTACGTTCTTTTTTACTGTTTTTCGTGCCTTGGCTTGTAAACTTGTAAACTTGTAAGTACTCAAGGGTACTGTGGACAATTGCCCATTTTGTACACTTAAGATGTATTTTGTGAGGCAAGTTGTATTGAAGCAACTCTTCTTGGGAAATCTTGGAACATGTAAGTACTCAAGGGTACTGTGGACAATTGCCCATTTTGTACACTTAAGATGTATTTTGTGAGGCAAGTTGTATTGAAGCAACTCTTCTTGGGAAATCTTGGAACATGTGATCAATGCCACATCGTTCACACATGGGTCGCAAAGTGTTAGTGACTATGGGCATGGAAGTATTCCAAACTATGCAGTCTGCCACCTTGTGAGATCCACGACAATAAAAACACTGAAGTGTTCGATTAACTGCTTCCTAAGCAGATTCTATCCTTTGGACTGTTTCTGTTTGTTGCACAGGAGATGGAGGTTTTGAGTCAATTGTGGATGAAGTGGGACACTTGTTAGTATCATGGTCAAAGGTTTTACAATATATGTAGTATAGAAGAACAGGTGCCTTGTATGCACAATGAGGATTAGGATGGTCGTAGTGATTGCAGTTTAACACAAGGCATTTCGCTCCTCACTTGTAGAGGCATTAAGGATGTCTGGTTTTGAAGGATCTCATCCTCTCTTAGAGATGTTGGCTGTAAGGTTATAAGCAAGGCTGCATAGAATTTTGGGAAGGTCAATTTCGAGATCGATCTTTCCTTTGCCATTGCTTTACTTGGTTTAGATGAGGAACACCTCGTAGCATGATCATCTTCCAGCATGTTGTCATCTAAACGTATTGCTTCTTTACAACATTGATTGAATGTTTCTGGATTGGATACAATGATCAAGTTGTGTAAGCTGTTATTCTTCAAGCCCATTATGAAACATCTCTTCAATTGAATATCGTTTAATTTTTCCCATGACTCACATCGTGAGTCCAAGAGTTTTATCCGAAGAATAAAATCTCTAATTGATTCATGTGGTTGACGCTCAATTGAATAGAGTTCTTTTGCTGCACTCCACCAATCACCTTGTCTGGAAAAGCCATATATAAAGGCCGATTTCAAGGTTTTAAAGTTGGTCTTGATCGCCGACATCAATGTGATGAACCATCGACTAGCTTTTCCCTCTAAGCATAGGTTCAATGCATGTACCTTTTTGGGACAGTTGGGATTTCCAAAGGCTTCACATCTCTATTCAAACATTTGAATGAATTGAACAGGGTCTATTGTTCTATCGTATTTGCCCATGATTTTGGAAATTTATACGGCCGTATTTTTGTATGAGTCACTTAGGCCGTATGTGAGTACTCTTATTGGGAGACTCACTGAGTTATTGGGTTACCCCCCTTCCAAGACTCGTCAGTATGTCCATGGTGTGGACATCCAAGAAAGGGTTGGTACCTATAGGATTTGTAGGAATGTTAGGTAAGGGACCAAAGCTCGGTGGGATCGAAGTGACAGGGGGTGTAAAACCCAATGACGCGCTTGTTACAGGCATGGCCAATGGTATTAGGAGGTGCATTTGCAGCATAGAGCTCAATGGCTCGAAGATGTCAATCATTGGGTTCAGCCCTTGTGTGATCCCTAGCAATCCCTCTATCGTTACCATATCTGATTGCGTAATTACTCCTTAATGAGCAAGCACTTTTTTTTGGCTTTTTATATTTTCTCACAGCCCATTACAGCCTCAAGAGGCCTTGCGTTCTCTTCGTTGGGTCAAATGGATGTCCGTTCGTCCTAATTAGCTTAGGTACGCACGCGAACGACCTTAGAGATAAATTAGTGCATGCTAGTAATTTTCCAGATGGAAGAGGAGGTCCTAAAACCTATTTTCCATCATTGTCTCAAGAAGACGAAAAAAAATTCGAGAATTTTTTTCCTGTTTTGCAGCACGTTTTTTAGGGTGTTCCAAAAGAAATTTTGGTAAAAAACTCTGTATGAGAGAGTTGTAGTATTTTTGGAGTACTACAACTTTGTTTCCCTAAGTCATCCGTGATTTTGTCGTTTATACCCTCAAAATGTAGCCCAAATATGGTTCGTTGTCATTTTCGTGCTGTTTTTTGTAATTTTTCATGGTTTTAGGCTGTTTTTGCCTCGATTTTTAGGTCGAATTTTGAGGCTACTGATCAAAGGCCAAAATGGTCAATTTTGACTTCAGACGGCCAAGTCCAAAGTCGAAGAGCTCGATATCAGCTTTTCGAGCCCTAAAGCGATTTCATCGCGATACGGTTTAAGAGATAGATACGGGCCTCCAAACAGGAGTGTTTTCTAGAGTGCTTTTTTTTTGGAACCGATGGACCCCTTTCACGCCTTCAAGCAGACTTCATGGATTTTATAAAATTTTATTTTTTTGGTCGCGGGTCTCACGCCGTGAACCCTTATTGGTTCACGTCATGAGAACCGGACTTCATGAAAAGGTTAAATTCAATTTTTTTTTGGGGTGCGGGTTCTGAGGGCGTGAACCCTTAGGTCGTGAAGTTGCAGAAAATGGTTCACGCGTGAATCGGACTTTATGAAAAAATTAAACTCATTTTTTGGCACAAGTTCTGAGGGCGTGAAGTTGCAGAAAATGTATCACGCGTAAACCGGACTTTAAGGAAAAATTAAATTCGATTTTTTTTTTTGGAGTCTAGTGGGAAATACGAATTTTCTTTTTTGGGGGAGATATTTTTTGAATTTAAAATGAAAGAGATATGGGCATTTTCCCAAAAAAGTAAGTGGAAATAAAAAAAGTCAACCTTTTTATGACACCTCTTACACCCTTCATAAATGACCCCCAAAATGGATCATTTGGTAACTCATGAGCATCTACTCATTGAATTCTCATTAGCCTTAATGAGTTATGTAAAAAAGTGATTAAAAATTAATCTAAGATTAATCCTTTTACTAATCTTTCCCTCTTTTAGACTAATCAAGGACTCTAATTAACCACTAATCCCTAATTAATTCACACAATTGAGCACATCATTGGATAGAGCAAGGGAATGCTAATATTTGTGCATCAACAAATGTATAAATTAATCTAAAATAGAGGATTAATTAGACTCTTAATTGTGGTCTCATCTTTTAAGGCCAAATTAAGCAGAGAGTCAAATTTTTTTCAATTAATGAAAAAATTGATGTAATTAGGTATTTTGATGCATCTAGATGCTCTCAAAACACTCAAAAGCACCAATTTCGACTACTCATATGATCAATTTAGATCCCAATTAACACATTTTCTAATTTTTTTGCCTCTTGAATAAGATTAATCACCCTTAATGACAAAAACCAGTCTATTAAGAGAAATTAGTCAAATTCAAGGGTTTTTTTATGGTTTTAAGATTTTTTTAAAAAAATACTAAGCTACTCCTAATGCTTGCTAACACTCTAATCCATACAATTTCAACAACAAACACACAATTAAACTAAAATTAATGATCTTAGTTCTATGTTTAACACTAAAGAGAGCTAATATTCACTAAAAATTACATTCTATTGCATTGTTTGATGCAATGGATGCAAAATAAGCCTAATATAAACTATGTGCAAGCCCTAAGAACATGAAAAACCACAATAACAACAATAAAAACAACAAATCAAGCTAAAAATTAAGTAGAAGGCATTCTTTTCAAAAACAAAAAAGAGAGCTATTTTACACCAAATCTCACACAAATCACCATCAAATCCACATCTTTTTCATGGGAAACCATTAATCAAGATAATGAACAATGGGTAATGCGTATATTAGAGGAAAAACAATGGAAAAGCTAAGGGATGGCTCCCCGACAGCGGCACAAAAAATGTTAAGGGTCACCCTAACCCTCCTTGAAAAGAGATTACCTGGTGAATCATAACTGTCATGAGGATCTTTCCAATGGCCGAGCTCGTAACCCTTGAGGTCTCCAAGCTCTACAACTCCTTGAGAAGCAATTCCACTATGCCTCCCATGAGCGTTGTCACACCGCCACATTGCACTACGGGTACTTGTCCCTCCTCTCACCTCACTTCACTCACACACACATACTAACATACATTAGCATGCAGAAGAGGCCCTAGAATGGCCCCAAGGCCATACTATCATACCCACAATCACATAAAAGCCATATATTTGTTCAAAGTCTATATTTCCATTCTACCATAATTGCATAAGATACTCTAGAATGGCCCTAAGGCCATTCTACCATGCACCCAATTGGTGTAGTATAACATAAGGGGTCGAGAATGGCCCTAGGGCCATTCTACAATGCACTTAACTGTTATAGTATAACATTTGGATTCTAGAATTTCCCTAGGGCCATTCTACCATGCAATATATCACAAGGGTTCTAGAATGGCACTAGGGCTATACTAGCATGTAGATGATTGCATAAGAGACTCTAGAATGGCCCTAGAGCCATTGTAGAGCCATTGTAGAATGCACTTAATTTTTGTAGTATAGCATTAGGAGTCTAGAATGGCCCTAGGGCCATTCTACCATGCCATGCACTTAATTGCATAAGAGGCCCTTGAATGGCCTTAGGGCCATTCTATCATGCACACAATTACATAAAGCCCCTAGATTGGCCTTAAGGCCATTCTACCATGCATAGTGTTTTGTATATTTCATAGGAGGCCCTATAATGGTCCTACTCTAGGATGCATAAGAGGCCCTAGAATGGCACTAGGGCCATTCTATCATACACAATCACATAAAGGCTCTATATTTGCCCCAAGTCCATTTTACCCTGCACATAATTGCATGAGACCCTAGAATGGCCCTAAAACCATTCTAGGGTGCACCCAATTGGTGTAGTATAACACAAGGGGTCGAGAATGGCCTAGGGCCATTCTAGAGTGCACTTATGTGTCATAGTACAACATTTGGATTTTGGAATGGCCCTAGGGACATTCTACCATGCACACAATTGCATAAGAGGCCCTAGAATGTCCCTAGGGCCATTCTATCATGCACAATTACATAAGGGCCCTAGATTGGTATTAAGGCCATTCTACCATGCAGAGTGTTTTGGTATATTTCATAGGATGCCCTATAGGGGCCACTCTAGCATGTAGAAGAGGCCCTAGAATAGCCCCAATGCCATACTATCATACACAAAATCACATAAAAGCCATATATTAGTTCCCAATGCCATACTATCATACACAAAATCACATTAAAGCCATATATTAGTTCAAAGTCTATATTTGCCATCGAGGGTGGGTCACGAATGGCCCTAGGGACATTATAGAATACACTTTACTGTTATAGTACACCATTTGGATTATGGAATTGCCATGGGCACTTTGCATCCAATTGGCGAGTGATTTCACTCGCGCGGCCGATTGGACGCAAAGCATAGATGCATCCGGGTTTACACAAACTAACTATGCGATTCGTGGCAAAGTTGAATTTTGAACTCCTCGTTAGCTTACACTATCCTTATAAAATAGTCTTGTGGGCTTGAAATTTGATTTAGCCTTTAAGATTTACGGCTCTTATATGATATTGCCCATTTACTTGAACATTAGTGCAAATATTAGATAGTCATCTCAAAATCTTTGCGGCTAAATGGGCTTGACAACAGTCCAAAATTTATCATAGGTGGCTTTTTGACGAGTAACCATGCCCTTCAAATTGATGGCTTCCTCAGAAAATCCTCCCACTTTGATGCATTTTTAAGCCTAGTAATACGTTTAAAAGTTTCCTTGGTTGCAAACTCATGATTAGTAGGATATATGACATTTCTAAGCACTCGTCATCATAACCTCTTAAATGCTATTTTAAATTGAGGATAATTTTTTAATATGACTTTATAGATTATGAGATCCATAGCTAGCTCTTGATTGTTGTTGCTCTTCTTCTTTGTATTTTTATTTTATAAGGTCTCTTAAACGGAGTCGGATCTCCTTGTGCACATTCACTTATTCTATGCCTTACAACTCCTTTTTTTTTCTAATGGTTGGTTGATTAGATTACAAAAATGTAATACAAAGCAAAGGTTGCATGACCAGCTATATAAACATGTACATAGAGGCCGTCAAACTACACACACTAAAAGGCCACAATAGGCATGCCCACCGTACGAAAAGCATGTAACCAAGGGTCAACTTGCATCCTGGTGATAACGTGTGCATCGATTAAAGAAGAAACTTGCCAAATCAATAGGCCACGAATGCGCTGGTGGACATGACCTTTCACCACCAAAGACCCAACCATCGAAAGAAAACAAGGAAGACCTCATGTTGCTTCCCCCCAAGCTGATCATGTCCAAATACCCACTGCCTAGGTGACAAAGTGTGTTCAGTCACCATTTGCCACACTGAAGAGATGAACTCCCATGTCTAGTGAGCCACCGAGTAAGAAATAAACCTATGTTGACTAGATTCTAGACAAGTCTGGTAGAAGAAACAGTTGCCATTCGAAAGTCTCCGACGCCGAAGGGAAGTGGCCAAAGGCATAGGCCCCCAACCATGACTCACCAAATAAACACTTTGCCCTGAAAAGGAAGCTTGGAATGCCAACCACAGAATAGGATGCGCTTTCACCACCCAAGAGAGGGTGTTTTCTTAACATTCCATACTTTATTAGCTTTTGCTGCAAGCCATCTCTTCTCTTGGGCCAAAAGATGATACACAACATTAGCGGAAGCCTTCAACAACCTAGTCTTGCAACCCAACACCCAATCATCCCATGTGTATGAGAAGAATCCATCCTAGGAAGGCACCCCAGTTGTTGCTGCCTTCAACCAAATACACTTGTAACCTCGGGGCACATGAAATCTATGACGAGCACGGCGGAATGATAACATTCGCAGCTGCCTAGGCAACAAAGTATCAGACATCCTCACAACACCCAGTCTCGCCATACGATTGAACAACTATTCTTCTCTGGCCAAGTAATCACACGAGAGGTGGCTAAGTAACAACTTACAATTCCTTCTCTCTCTCTTTCTTTCGCAGCTGCCTAGGCAACAAAGTATCATACATCCTCACAACACCCAGTCTCGCCATACGATTGAACAACTATTCTTCTCTGGCCAAGGAATCACACGAGAGGTGGCTAAGTAACAACTTACAATTCCTTCTCTCTCTCTCTCTCTCTCTCTCTCTCTCTCTCTCTCTCTCTCACTCACTCACTCACTCACTCTCTCTCTCTCTCTCTCTCTCTCTCTCTCTCACTCACTCACTCTCTCTCTCTCTCTCTCTCTCTCTCTCTCTCTCTCTTTGTCTCTCTCCCCCCTACTTACGTCGTAATTGGTGTAATAATCTTTCCCTCTTTATAGCACCAAATCTCTCTCTCTCTCTCTCTCTCTCTCTCTCTCTCTCTCTCTCTCTCTCTCTCTCTCTCTCTCTCTCTCTCTCTCTCTCCCATGGCTCTCTTCAAAGTAATATACCCACACTCTCTCTCTTTCTCTCACCTTCTTCAAAGTAATATACCCACACACTCTGTCTCTTTCTCTCCCCTTTTCATGTAGGTCTTGTAGAGCCTTTCGCCTCGCTCCATTCATTCTCTATCCCGTCTCTATCTTTGTGACGCTCTCTCGAAGTAATATACCCACACACTCTCTTTCTCTCTCCTTTTGTGTAGGTCCTGTAGAGCCTTTCGTCTCGCTCCAACAACATTCCATGTCTCTATCATTTTGGATCTCTCTTGCCATTGTGAAAATTCAAAAACATCCATCTCAAAATTTAGAGAGTGTTTTATGTCCAGAATGGCCTATATTTCCATTAAAAATGAAGGCTGGGGAGGAGGAGCTCAGGAGAGAGTGACATTCGCGATCGGAATTGAGTGCAACATGTCGCGCATGTTAGAGAGTAGTGGGTTAGTGGAGTTTTCGATCCGCTCGCGTGGCTGCATGCCCTTTGTACGTCAACGGGTGGTTGACTACTTGGGCCTTGCATGGCGGTGGCCTCTAGCAGATGGCTTCAACGTGAGGATGAGGGGGCGAGTGGATGGGGGGGGACTGGGATCCAAAGGCAGAGGAAGAGATGAACCGTAGAGGTGAGGACATCGAGGCTAAGTGCTCTAAGAAAAAATGTGTTTCGGACTGGCTGAATGAGAGACTTTGTAATCAGGTGAAGAATAAGGTATGTTTGAAGCTTAGCCAAGACTTTATTAGAAGCTAAATAGGGTTGTTTTCGATGTGTAGCGTATTTCTTTTCTGCCCGGGCAAGCCTCCTTTGAAGGGCAATCTAGGTAAATTCTAGCAATCCAATTCCACATATTGCTCCTAACCTTATGACTATGAGCCCCATATACATTAATAATCCATATTCTTTCACCATCTACTACAATCTCAACCACCAAAATTCTTCCCTCAGGATGATTAGCTATAACATTGGGACTAAGATCTCTCCTAATTAGAGTCATGACCCCACTATATCCAAAACTGACACCACCATAAAAGATTTCCCAATCACTGAATCTATTTATTCTAGAAATTTTCCCAAAAAGATTATGCTCCTGTACAGTAAATACTGACATTCCCCAACCACAACTTCACTAATTCCCAAAACAAAACACTTTTCCTCTTATCTTTAATCCCTTTCTTCACGTTCCACGTACATCCTATAGTATTCTTCATGCTAAGGTAGTTTTTGGGACCATCTCCACTTCCTCCTCATCCCTCTGACTATTTTGAACAAAACATGAACCTTTACTCATTTCACTCAATATCAGCCCAGTATTTTGTTCTACCATCATAGGGTTATCTCTTTCAAGCAATGGGCTGAAAGGGTTAGAAAAAATGATAGAGCTCAGATTCTCGTCGTTCCCATTACTTCTACTCTCAGAACCCTGATTAAGCTGGGCCTTCCTAGCCTCAGCCTTAGTCTGTCTGACATTGGATTTGCTTTTAACTTTAGCCCAACCCCCTTCCATCGTGTTTTCCCTTGTTTCCAACATTATTTCCTTCCCTTTAACCTCCTTCTTCCGAGATTCTGAAAGTACTTTCTCTTTGTCACCCCCCCCGATTAACCTCTTTTACCTCATCCCTCATAGATTCTAAATCAGGGCAGTCTTTGGCAATATGCCCAAAGGCTCCACATCTGAAGCATGCATCGGGGAAAGCTCCAAACATGCGGCCTAATTCAAGCTTACCCAATTGACCTAAATCCACCTCCATTAATTTTAGAGTTTCAATGATTGTATTCTAAGTGATGCACACACTATTGCCCTACCTCCTTCCTACCTCATCACCAGGAACATATAACATAGAACCTAGGGATTGGGCTATATCATGCAGCGCAGGCCTAAGCCAAGGAGGAAGCCCTATCACTTCTACCCAAACAGGGCACACATTCTGCAAACTTTTGTTGACATCAAACAAGGGATCAAAAGGAAAGACATGCACCAACCGTTGCCCAAAAAACAAAGGCCCCTTAGCAAACAACTCAGAAACAGATTGACCTTTAATAAACAGCACATTAAAAAAACATTTCTCCAAGTAGAAGATCTTCGAAATAGCGCAGTCATGAATGCTCAAGTACCTTGTATTGTGCCTCGAGGATTTTAACATGGTGGAAAAAGTAGTTGATAGATGTAGTGGTAGTTCTGTTCTTATAGGGAAGGAAAAAGGGAAATGGGAAGAGCTTAGAAAGGGGCTGGGGCTCAAGGATAGTTGGTATCTGGGCGACTGGAGAGACAAACCGGGGCACACTTACTTTAGTCTTCAATATCTATCTTCCTCCTCAAGAATTGATAGAGTGTTCTTTAGTTAGCAAGCTTCATGGGTGCCTCACACTTTAAGAGTTCTAGCGGATTGTAGTTCTACACTTTCTGATCATCTTCCTTTGAAGTGGAGCTGGTCTAGCCTTCAATTCAGGATTGTGGGACAAGGTTTTTAAAGAAGGGCTTGTAAAGCTCATCCCAAAACAAACTGCTTGTAACAGGTTTGGGCATTGGCCAACTGAGTTCTTTATAACCTTCTGGCCTTCTTTGAAAGAGGTGGTGGGTGACATCTGTAAGAAAGCCTTTAATTCAGGATTGTGGGACAAGGTTTTTAAAGAAGGGCTTGTAAAGCTCATCCCAAAACAAACTGCTTGTAACAGGTTTGGGTATTGGAGGCCTATTACATTATTAACAGCGATGTATAAAATTTTGGCTAAAGTGATTGCCCTCAGAATCACTCTTGTGCTACAAAATGTTATTTCTAAAAAACAACATGGCTTTATTAAAGGCATGTCCATCGATTGCAGCACTACTAGGAAGGGATGTGGCTATTAAAACCCAGTAGAAATGCATCATGATGCAATTGGACTTAGAGAAAGCTTATGACAGGATTCAGTGGTCATTCATTGGTAGGGTGATGGAAAAATTGGGCTTTGGAATTAAAATGGCTACATGCATTTACACTCTTCCTTTGGGTGGATATTCTAAAGTGTTGCTTAATGGAAGAGTTAGAGGGGGATTTGAGATTAACAGATCAGTTAGACAAGGTTGCCCATTAGCCCCTCTGCTTTTTGCTATTACTTCCCACCCCTTAATAATGTCATTAGAACTAGCATGCATTGAAGGGAAGATTACTGGGTTAAAACTCAAGCACAATGAACAGCTAGTAATACAATGTTTTGTTGATGACTCTTTATTGTTTCTAAGGGCTGAAAACAATAGTGTGAGATGGGCCCTAGAGCTAGTGCAGGAGTATGCCAATGCCTCTAGCTCTTGTTGGAATTAGGGTTGCAGGAATGCACACACAACTTCAAGAAGATGAGGAAGCTTGAGCACAACACAGTAGTGTATTATGAGTGCCAAAAATGAAAGATAACAAGCCCTAGAAGATAATGGGCGTATATACAATGCACGGGGGAAAAAACCTCCTGTGAGGGAAAAAGTGCCCCGGCGGTCCTAAGTGTGTTCACACACATCACTACTATAATATGGTAACAAATCCCCCCTGGAGTGATGCGGTGAACAAGAGCTAGCACTCATGTATAGGGAAGTGTCTAGCTATGTGGACGAATCCACAAAAGGGAGTAAGCCCAAAGCTTTGCGAAAAGCTTCGAACTTCTCACGAGGCAGAGCCTTTGTGAAAAGGTCTGCAAGGTTATCCTGTGTTGGCACATAAGCCAAACTGATCTCTCCTGCAGAGAGTCTCTCCCTGACATAATGGTAGTGCACCTCAATGTGCTTCGTACGAGCATGGAACACTGGGTTCCGCGCAACTGCCAATGCGCTCTGACTGTCAGTGAAGATGGTGGTGGCAGATGGCTGCCCAACACCCAAATCAGCCATAAGGCGTCTGAGCCACACACACTCAACCGTAGCTGTGAAAGCTGCCCTGTACTCAGCTTCACAACTAGAAGTGGCCACAGTAGGCTGCTTCTTGCTCAACCATGATATGCATGAGCTTCCAAGCATGAAGCAAAAACCACTCGTGGACACGCGTGTGTCATAACAACCAGCCCAGTCAGAATCTGAAAAAGCATGTAAATCTGGCGACAATGATCCCCCCTTGGGATAAAACAACCCAAGATGCCGAGTACCACTCAAATAGCGAAAGATACGCTTCACTGCCTGCCAATGCTTAATGCCTGGGCTATGCATAAATCTGCTCACCTGTGAGACTGCAAACTGAATGTCTGGCCTTGTTATGCATACATAAATGAGGCAACCAACAGCTGTCTGATAGAGTGTGACATCAAAGTGATCTCCAGCATCATGAAGACTCAACTTCAAACCTGTCTCCATTGGAGTAGCAATAGGCTTGCAGTCTTCAAGGCCAAATCTCCGCAACAATGTTTCAATATACTTTGTCTGACACAAAGCAATACCTCCATCACACTGCTTAAATTGTATCCCCAAATAATGATGCAAATGCCCCAAATCTGACATCTCAAAAGAGGCATTCAAATCAGCCTTAAAATCAGCAATATGACTCTCATTTGGTCCTGTGAGCAGCATGTCATCGACATAGAGAGCAATGATTAGATGTACACCATCCACACGTTTAGCATACAAAGTGCTTTCTGTTGGACTATTCTGAAACCCATGTGCAGTCAAATATGCATGTATTTTTTCATACCAAGCTCGTGGAGCTTGCTTTAAACCATATAAAGCCTTTTTTAACCTGCACACTTTGTTTTCCTGCCCTCTTTGAACAAAACCACGAGGCTGCGATACATACACCTCCTCATGCAAATCTCCATTTAAGAACGCAGTCTTTATGTCCAGCTGATGTACATTCCAACCATTATGAGCTGCTAATGCACAGATGCTACGAACAGTGGTCATACGACATGTGGGAGCAAAAGTCTCATCAAAATCAATGCCCTTCTCTTGAGCATAACCTTTTGCAACAAGCCTAGCCTTATGGCGATCCACTGTGCCATCAGGCTTACGCTTCAATTTGTATACCCACTTAGTGCCAATGGCCTTCTTGCCAGGGGGCAAGTCACATAAAGACCATGTACCATTCTTCATAATAGCATCGTATTCTGCTTGCATAGCAGCCATCCAATTTTCTGAACTTTGTGCCTCATCAAATGAAACAGGCTCACTTTCATCGCACATACTAGAAACAGCCAATGCATAACAATCTGACGCATAAGAGGCACCATGAGAGCCAGAACGAGTGCGACTAGACAAAGGGGCATCCAACTTGCTGTCACGCAAAGTCTGCACCAGCCATCTAGGCATGTTTTTAGAGCCCTCAATCTCTTGTCTCTCATCCTCAAGTGCATCATGCACATCTACATCAGATATAGGCTGATCTGTGCCATCATTTAAAACCTGCATAGGCTGAAAAACTGCCTCATGAGGTATTGCACTTGACTGTGCACCACTGAAAAGAGGCAACAATGTATCATAGACATCACGTGAGCTGATATCTGTCTCCTTAGTACATGAAACCAAGGGCTGAACTGCATCTTCCACAAATACAACATCACGGCTAACCAAAATGCGCTTTGTCTGTGGATGATACAAACGATAGCCTTTGCTCTCAGCACTATATCCAACAAAAATACATTTGACAGCTTTGTCATCCAATTTTCTGCGATGTTGCACAGGCACTAATGCATATGCCAGGCAACCAAAAACACGTAAATGGCCAACAGATGGCTTGCGGCCATGCCAAGCCTCATATGGAGTGACAACCTGTAATGCTTTGGTGGGACACCTGTTTAGTACATAAGTGGCACACATGACAGCCTCAAGCCAAAAACCATGTGGTAGACTTTGACTCTTAACCATACATCTTGCCATTTCCATGAGAGACCTGTTTTTTCTCTCAGCCACACCATTTTGCTGTGGTGTATACGGCACTGTACATTGGTGTTTTATCCCACGCTCAGCCAGAAATGCATTAAATTCTGAAGACATATACTCCCCCCCTCGATCTGAACGGAGGGTGCCCATCTTACTTTGTGACACATTTTCAGCCATAACCAAAAACTGTTTGAAGCACAAAAACACTTCGGACTTTGCCTTCAAAGGATATACCCATGCATGCCTGGTAAAATCATCAATGAAAGTCACGAAGTAAAGGTAGTTTCCAAATGATGGAGTTTGCATGGGACCACAAACATCACTGTGAACAAGCTGCAATCTGCGTTCAGCTCTCACTGATCCATCTTTGGGAAAGGAAGCACGCTGCATTTTACCCAATATGCAGCCCTCACAAACATGCTTGACAGGTGCCTCAAGCTTAGGCAAAGAAGACACCATTTCAGATTTCTGCAGGCGCAGCAAACTTGCAAAATTCAGATGACCAAAACGTGCATGCCACAGTTTTGCATTTGAAATAGCCTGCGTATCCATAATAGCACATGCTGAATCCTTTACACATTTGCCATCCATATTGAGCTTATACAGCCCTCGACATAGTGAACCAGATGCTACAATGATGTCACCACAAGAGAGATCATGAACAGTACATCTGTCATCCACAAATTTTATAACCAAACCTGTTTTGGCAAATGCGGAGACTGACAGCAGATTCTTTTTGATCCCTGGCACATACAATGCATCAAAAAGTGTAAAGGTGTTGCCATTTGCAACATTCAGCACAATCTGTCCAACTCCTTCAACGGGATAAGAGGAGTTATTGGCACAAGTGACAGTATTCCCTGTGGGAGCAGACTCAAGGAAGGTGAATAAACTGCGCTGCGAGGTGATATGCTTAGTGGCACCACTGTCAAAGTACCATACATCTGAATCTACTGCAGACATGCATGTGTCATGCAAAGATGGGTCATAACTGCACTGCGCATTGAATGCCCATTCTGTATCTAGCACAACATTAGCAGATTCATTGTTAGAAGGAGAGGCATCTGCAACAACAGCCATACCAGCCTCTTTCTTCTTAGCCTCTTTCGCAGCCAGCTTAGGACACGCTTTGATGACATGATCATTTCCCTTACAGTACTTGCAAAATGTCTTCTGTTTGTCACCCTTCTTCTCATCTTTGTCTTCCTTCTTTGGTTGCGCAGCATTTGCAGATTTCTGCTTACTAGAAGAAAAGCCAGCTTTACCTTTCCCGCTTCTCTGACTAGCAACAAAAGCTTGATCTGCGACACGCATAATATTCCTGTTTTGCCTTGACTGGTCTTCTTGCAGCAAAACAGAAACTAACTCCTCAAATGATAAGGCATTGGGATTGCCTTTCATCATCAAGCGAAGAGTGGAAGCAAAACCCTGATAAGAATCTGGTAAACCATTCAAAACAGTCTGCACAAGTGAACTGTCTGACAGGATTTCATCTGCAGAAATGAGCTGCTCTTTGAAATCCTTGATCTTTGTCAAAAAGCTATCCATAGAATCACCTTCGTTCATATGCTCACTCTCCAACTGTTTTCGGAGGTAAGCAACACGAGCCTCATTTCTTGCCTGATACAATGTGGCAAGTACATCCCAAGCATCCTTAGAAGTCCTGCAAGAGCGAATATGTGGGATAATGGTACGTTTGACAGACAGCGCAATCAAGGCATGAGCCTGCGCATCTCTACCATCCCACCGAATCTGCTCTGCTGAAAGTGGTGGTTCTCGAACAGCTGCTACAGCACTTGTGCCTGCACCATCATCAACAGTACCTGTTTCTGATGTGTTTGCAGCATTCCCAGCCACAATAGGACGTGCATCAATACCCTGCACAATATTCCATAACCCCTTTGCTACCAATACATGTCGCATCATATATGCCCACAATGGATAGTTGGTGCCATCCAACTTATCCTCAGCAGCCAACATGCGGAATACATCATTGTTGTCAGCCATGGCCAATGACTGTACTACTAGATGTAAATGCTGTCTGTAAGAGGTAAACCTGTATAAAATCGACCTGTGCTATGTAGCACAGCCCAAAACAGACGAATGGGCACCTGTCCTGCAGATTTTAATCTTGACAGAAAATCTGCACAGTAGGACGATTTTGCCTGCGCAGTACTTGGAATGCAAAAACGCAGGGCGAAATGACCTCAGATCAAAATTCTGAAATGACCAAGCCCTACGGGCTCTCCCACGGCATATACTAACCTGCAGACGCTCGTGAAACCTCGTCGCAATCGGAGGAGATGAAGCGGCAGGTGCCGGTGATGCTGCCCGGGAGGAGGAAGCCTGCTCTGATACCAATTGTTGGAATTAGGGTTGCAGGAATGCACACACAACTTCAAGAAGATGAGGAAGCTTGAGCACAACACAGTAGTGTATTATGAGTGCCAAAAATGAAAGATAACAAGCCCTAGAAGATAATGGGCGTATATACAATGCACGGGGGAAAAAACCTCCTGTGAGGGAAAAAGTGCCCCGGCGGTCCTAAGTGTGTTCACACACATCACTACTATAATATGGTAACAGCTCTAAATGTAACATTTTGAAATCTAGAATTATAAGCTTGACTGAAGACAATGACTTTGACCTTCAAAGGTGGGGCTGTGAGGTGGTGCGAAAGGGCCAAATTGTCATACTGCTTGGTGTTCCTTTTGGTGTTGGACTTACTAATAAACAATTGGTAATGTGGGCCATTAATAGATTTTTGGATAAATTAAAGAAGTGGGAAGGCTTGAAAGTTTCTTTCCGTAACAAGGTTGATATCTGCAATTCAATTCTAAATGCTCATGTCATGTTTTTAAGTCTTGTGCTAAAGTTTGGAAAGTGTCATTAGAAGAAAATCATTGGCCCTATTAGAGATTTTATGTGGAGAAATGGCAATGGTAAAAAAAAGAGTCTATGCTTGGCTTGCTTGGGATAAAGTGTCAGTTCCTAAAAAGGAAGGGGGCATTGGTATTATTCATTTGCCGCTCCATAGGTTTTTATCTCAAAATGCCACCTAGGCTTTAATGATGAGGGAATTGGTGGAGCTTGCTGACGTTATGGCTAAGGACAGATGGGGGACCTAAATTGGAAGGATACACTTTTCTCATCATGTGCCCCTCTTAAGTTGACATGTTCAGATTTTTGCAAAGTGCTATGCAATTGCTGGAAGGATAACTTGGGTTTCATGGTTTGGGATGGTGGTGGAAGGGTAACATGCAATTCCATGTTGTCTTTGGGTTTATGGTGGACGCATAAGTTTAGTCCCCCTCTAGCTTCACTTGATACATATGTGGCAAAGAATCTTAACAATAAAGGCATTAGATATCTGGCTGATTGCTGGGATAGGGATCTAGCTGGGTGGAAAGAGGTGAACCTGTTATCTTTGGAATTTCAACTAACTAGGAGGGAGAGAGACTTGATGGCTCAGGTATTGGAGGTGCTGCATAGTGAATTATGTTCCACAACAAACTGACACTTCAGTCTGGACCAAGGATTAGACTTGGATCAATGGTGTCAAACTAAAGGAGGGAAAAACTAGGCACATTTATGCACTAATGAGAAAGGGGAATGCCAATGTGTTGTATTGCAATAAAATATGGAATGTAAAATGGACTTCCTCTGGTTGGAAAAAGAGATGGAACCTGATTTGGGATTGTCAGGTCCCTAAGAAATTCCAAATTTTTCTGTGGAAGGTATGCATGTGGGCATTACCTATTGGTTATAAACTGCAAAAGAGAAATATGGCTAGTGGCATTTGCCCTAGGTGCAGGTCTTCAATTGAAGATGGCAAACATGTGTTTTGGGAGTGCCCAGCTATAAGGAGCACCTGGTGCAAAATGACTAAATGGATAGAGAAGGGTCTGGACATGCAAACTTATTGGGGGGACTGGATCTTTGGTAAGTGGTCAGTTTATGAACATAGTGGGTTGGTGTTTAATATTATCAGAACTTGCATTTTATGGGAAATCTGGACTAGCAAGAATACAATTGTATTCTTGAGGGCTACATGTACAGGATTGCAAGAGTCAGAGCTAATGCATAAATGTGTGTGCATGTGCTAGTTTGTATGTAATGTGAATAAAATTAGGTCTCCTGAGCTGGATTTGTCGATTCAAAATCTGTAGAGGAATATGCTCTGAATGTTGCCCCGATTCTTGATAAGCTTCAAACATACTAGGGTTCTTCCCCTAATGACGGATTGTTGGCTGCAGGTGAGATGTTGGGTTGAGAAGAAAAGGCCTCCTAAATTTGGACCTAAAACTCAGAGGTGGTACCGCAAGGAAAAACAAATTGATCACACATTTGTTGCTTTTATTGAGAATCCGATTGGCACCAGACCCACAGTTAAAGTCTGGTCAAAGCGAGGGGGAATGCTGGAAAAACAATCTCCCCATAGTTGCACTACAGATGCCATGATGGAGGCTTGCCTACTGCTGGGGTATCAGATCTCTCGAGAAGAACAATCTTGCTTCTTGTTCGAGGATGAAAGATGGGAGTTTTTATGTAAAATCTTGAATGAGGTGAAAAAAGAGTAAACAGTGCTATTTTTTTTCTTTCAATAAAGGCATTTTTATTATTGAAGAAAATCGAGACAAGTTACAAAAGTCGGGCTGACATCAAATCTATTAAGGAAGGCTAGAATTGATAGATGCTATGTCAGTCAGGAAGTGTGCATTTTTGACACTTGTCATTCTAGTTTCTTAGGATTGACCCCCACTAAGGCATGGTCTCTGGCAGTTAAGTCCACGCAATCCTTGCTCCTTGTTTTTCAGAGAGTGGTGGGCTGGTAAAGCCGACAGACCATGTTTCAGAATCTATGACAAATCAAGCGGAGCAAACTGCCTCAACTAAGCTCATAGAGCAGTGTAGAATTAAAACAGTGCGGAATGCAGGCATGATAAGGATGTTATCACTAAAGTGTTGGCACTAAGGCTGAAAGATCACAGAAAGGTAGATATATCCTAGACACTATCATTACGCTCTGATTGACTTTGACAAAGCTTATGATAGACTGAGCTGGGGATATATGATAGATGCATTGAAACACATGGGCTGTGGCTTAATTGGCTTGTCCAAGACAGAATCAACAAAGGAGAAATGAAAGGAATTCTGCTTGGCAATAGTAAGCAGGTTTGCACTGAAATGTTTGCGGTTGCAATAGAGATCAAGTTAAAAATGGCAGAATAGGTAGCTTAACATGGCAGGGAGGAAGATTTGAAAAGCTTCATCTCCTGTTGTTGCAGAAACTTTCTCTGGGGAGGAGACCCGTGGGTGAAGAAAGTGGCCAAAGTGAAATGGGAATTCTACTGCCTTCCCACTGAGCTTGGAGGTCTGGGTATCTTGGACATTGAAAATATGGCTGACAGGGCTTGGCTTCTGTTTGGGAAGTATTGATCTCTCTATGGAAGGCGTGGTTTAAAGTAAAAGCCCAGCTGATGCCTTCCCCTGACTACAAGGACACGCTGGGCATCCAACAAGATGTGGAAGAGGCACTGAAGCTTCATTTAGGCATTACCTTTGGGATAAGAAACCTGGATGCGGTGGCTAATGATTGTATTCTAAATCAAAGATGGAATATCCTCAAAGATAGGAGCTAGTGGTATTTCCTCTTCAAATCACTTTGGGGCATACATGTGGAACCTAAGAAAGCTTGTCTTGTCTTTGGCAAGGGAAATGGATCATGTGCCAAATGCCTCAAGGAACATGAAACTTGCTTATCCTGGAAGCATCTGCTCATTGGGGAACCCATAGGCTGCTCTACTGAACTATGGACAGTATTAAGAACAGAAATCCTCTGGTTCTTTTGGATTGAAAGACTAGCGGAATTTTAAAACTAGTAGGCCCTATTGGAAGCAAAGAAGAGAAGAGAGAATATCTTGTAAACGTGGATCTAAGCTATGTGCTGAACCTCTAGAGCCTAGGATAGAGACCCAGAGGGTCATTGCTCGTTTTGCTGATTGCCTAGGATAGTGAGAGAAGTCTCGGCCTGAAAATGGCCGTAAACAGTGGTATTGTGGTTCACAGCTTTTGAAGAGTTAATACCACTTGTGTACGGTCACAACACTTGTGTGTGAGAACTCAGGACCGTACACAATCAAAGTCATAAATGACCATTTACAAAGAGAAGAGATTTAAAAAAAAAAACAATAAATTAGATAGTAAAGGGGAGACGTGACAAGCCCTAAAGATTTCTGACTTGGCGATCCCAAACTGGTTGTTAACGAACCGCGCATGTTTCTTGCTTCGCCATTTCTACCCAAGCTACCAGGAAGCTCGCAGAAGCTCCCCATTGCTCTCATAGAAGACAGAAGCTCGCCATAGCCAGACGCGCAGGACGTAAATAAAGTTCGCCATAGCCAGGTATGGAGAGATATCAGCGAGTCTACAAGCCTCGGCCCGGGGCTCCCATCAAAGAAAACGAGGTCCGCATCACCACGCAGGGCTTGATGCGGAACTACATCTCCTACGCCACTACCCTTCTCCAGGTACCGTCGCCTACCTTTTGCCTGCAGAACTTTGTATGCGAGGTTGTTATGAATGGCCCTATTTGTGCGCCATCTCTGTATGCGAGGTTGTTATGAATGGCCCTATCATCTGTTTCTGTCTGTCCTTCTCCTTCTATGCATTCATCTGTGTATGCATGGCTGCTTTGAATCTTTTCTTCATTTCATGTACTGCTTTATTTAATCTGTGTAGTTTTTGTTCAATCAGAATAGCTCTATTCCGGTTACGCTTGCGTGCTTTAAGCTGCTTTGAAACTTTCATATCCGTCATGTTCAGCTGCTTTGAATGGCTTTGTATTCTGTGTCTGCACAAGGTTTTGGTCAATGTCTGTCTGCTTTGGATGTCCCCCTAAATGTTTGTTTGATTGCTGATAATTTACTGCATGGTTGCGTTGAGCTTTTTTGGAGTTGCAACTGTATCCTTTCGTTTAGAGAGTATAGGAAGACACGTAACCGCTTGTTGAGAGAAAATGACCACTAGCCGCCCTAAATGCATGCCAAGTAGCCTCAATCCTGATTCAAGCAGATATGTGGCCTGAACTTGCTACTTCGGTTTGATAGTCAAGTGTGGGGAAGTTCTTAAGTTTTTGTTTATTGTGCATGTTCTTTTAGGACAAAAAGCCTGTTTTGTTATGTCTTTCAAGAATTGAGTCTTCAAACATAGGCTAGTTATCTAGTAAGGAAAGGCCATTCCCTGCAGCAATGTGAGCATTTTAAGGAAAGCATGCTTTGATTTGTCAGCTTCTGGAATGTCAGCAACTAGCCGTGCTATATAGCAACTAGCAGAGCTTTGCAACATCAACTTTATTGCAAGAAACTTCACCACAAACATCAACCATCAGAAACGGTGTTTCTGTGTAACTCTTTTGGAGACTTGGAAACCCCATGCAAGCCCCATGATGCTACTTGGTTGGTGTAGCATCTGCCTCTTGTGAGCATCAACATACTGGCCCACGGCCCACACCACAAGTTGGCATCTTCACATCAAAGGTTTGTTTCCTCATGAGTGGTGAGCTTGACCAAGAACATCACCCACGCGCCTCCGGTGCTCTTAAGTTGGACCTTTGCCATTATTCATGTGCCTCTGGTCCAACTTAAGAATACTGATGCCATAGTCATTTTTTATGGCATAGTGTCCCTTGTCCAAGAAACCTACATCATACATGACTTCATGCTCGGAGAATGCGAAACGATATGACACATTAAGTAAGTGAAGGTTTTTTGTTTGTGAAGAGTTCACTATCAAGTGGACCCCCTAGAGTGCCAAGAGTTTAGGTTTACCATTAGTTTGTCTCTTGCATCATTTGAGTTTTGTGCTTTTCAGCCAAAAATATTTGTACTGTTTGGAAGAGTAATCTTATATCGCCGCCAAGTCATCTTCAAAAATTGAAGCAGTGTGTCATCAGGTTACTCGTACTGTTATCAGCTTACAAACACTGCTTCGTGTGCAGGAGAAGCATGTCTCAGAGATTGTTTTGAAGGCCATGGGCAGGGCTATAAGTAAAGCAGTGATGTTGGCAGAGATTATAAAAGTAATGATAATTTGCTGTATCTTGTTACAGTTTTTGTTTGGGCCTTTGTTTCATTTACAAAACTTCTTGTGCTTGGTGGTAACAGAAAAGAATGGAAGGCTTGCATCAAAATGTTTCCATCGGCTCTCTAGACATCACTGATGTGTGGGAGCCACTTGAGGAGGGCCTTGTGCCGTGAGTATTATAAACATGCGATCTCTTGCTTTGGGTTGTTCTTTGCAAAGACTCAAATGATCACGTGACTCTGCTTTTTGTGACAGTGTTGAAACTACGCGGCATGTCTCCATGATTGCTATCACCTTGTCAAAAAAGGCACTCGATGCTTCCTCAAGTGGGTGAGTATTGAACTCAGGTGCAGGGATTGTGGGCGAGCCTTGTAACTGTATTTGTATTTATGGGTATAGCAGGGGAAATTTTGTATGAGTGCTTAGTTATGTCATTGGCAGGTATCAACCGCCATCGTCAGAGAAACGTGCCCAGCTTCCAACTGATGCTGACCTTAACAATGATGAAGGTGTGCTCACTTTTGTGTTACTGTTTCTGGAATGGAATGGAATATGTGGGTTAATTCAGTCCCTAACTATTTCTGTATTTCTGTGCCGTAGCTTGGGTGGTACCTGGAAGGGCTCGTGGTTCTGGTCGCGGGCAAGGCAGAGGAAGAGGTGGGTGTCTCCATGGGACTAGTAGACATGTTGGCCGATCTGTTGATGGCCAAAATTGATGGTGTTATGTTGTTTGTGAAGGTATGGCATCTACGGGTGGTGGTTATCATAATAATTATGGGGAGGAGACCTTCAACCATGGAAGGGGCCAAGGCCGAGGAAGGGGTCGTGGCTATCGCGGTGGAAGAGGGTACAACACAGGCTACCCACAGACAGATGCTGGTAGATATGACTCTGGGGGTTACGGTGACAGTGAAGTGGCTTATGGAAGAGGTACATGCAAACCATTGTTTGAGCAGTTCGATTTGTTGGTCCTTATTGCAATCAACTCATGTGTTGAGCACATAAGTGTCAAGTTATGAATCTAGTCTACCAAATATGTGTAGGTTGGGGTCGCGGGTGGGGAGGAGACGGAGGAAGAGGTCAAAGACAAGGAGGGCGTGGTTGGGGCCGAGGGAGATAAGAGCATCAAGGAGAATCATGCACGCACTTGTCACTTTCAACAGTGAGGGTACTACAATCTACAGTTGTATCTGCTGCTGCTTTTGTGTTGTGATGGCTTATCAAGTTTGGGGGTTTGGAAGATAGCAGAAGTATGTGTTATGAGGTGACTGCCGCAGACTCAGCACACCTGTCACTTTCATTTGAGTGTGTTACTGCTGTTGGCTTCACTATTCTTGCTCTTCACTTTCTTTGTTCTTGAATCTGCTGCCCTGGAAACCACCCTTTGTTGAGCGATAGTAACTTCAAAGAGTTGACTAGAAAGAGCTGTACGTCTCCCAGTTAAAGCTTAAATGTATCCAAAAGCCAAAGCTTGTCCATACTGGTGTAGTTTTGGGCAACTTTCTGCAGGTGCCTTGAAGGTTGTGAAACCATTTTTTTGTTGCCACTGTTTTTCCCACCACTATTCAGTTCTCTGTGGTACAAATTTATGAACAGCAAGTGATAAATTTATTGTTTTTGTGCAGAGGCAAGTAAGACTCGTAGTTGATCGTTTGTCTTGCTGGATACCCGGCAAGCAAGACCATGATTATTTCTTGGTCGAAATTTTTCCTTTTAGTAATTTCATATCTATGTTCTTTAGAGCTTCGGTGTAAGCTAACTGGTGTAAGGTGGTCTATTTGTATATTTCCAAGCTTTGTTGCAGATTGTGTAGATGTCCTGGTCAAATGGGTGGTACTATAATATAATTTGGTGGAGGCAAGCCACCAGTTCCCCTTGGTAGGAGTCCACTTGCCAGTTCATGTACTTATCTTGGGATTTAGAGCTCTCTTGCTAGTACCTGTGCTTGTCTTGAGGTTGAGAGCTGTGCCTATCTTGGGGTTGAGGGCGCACTTGCCACTCTGTGTGCTTGTCTTGGGGTTGAGAGCTGAGTACCAACGATGAAGGTGCAAAGGATGATCCAAGCTCCTATGAAGGTAGGATAGACTTGGTATTTCCTATTGGCTTCAAAAAAGGGAATGAAGTATTCCTCAAGCATCTTGACTATCTTTAATGCAGTTGATTCCCTTCTTGTGGAGGGTTTTAGCTTGTACAACAATTTCAACAGTTGGGTTCTTGGTGAAGTAGAAGCTTCCTAAAGCAGATTCCTCTCCCAATGAGTGTCCAAAATATGTGCTGCAAAGACAATGAGACACAACTCTTTCCAAGCTTGGATGGGAAGGCTAGAAACCTTGTATGGGACTTCGCAATCTTATCCCACTCGTCAAGGTCCCAAGGGTCATGGAAGCAAAATTAGGCATTTGGATTATTTTCCAAAAATTGCATCATTGTTAAAGATGGCAATGAGGAGTATGTTCAAGAGTATAAGTCTCAAGTATTTGGGGTGAAGCACTAAACATTGCTAGGTACATCATTAATCAAAGTTGTGCAAGCTCATTGAAAGGGTTGACCCCTCTACAAGCCAAGAAACCTTTAGCTGCACATTTTGTTTTTTTGTTGAAAATGATTGTTTTGTGCATGTGCTAGATACTTCTAGAACGGAGTGGGATTCAAAGGGTTAATATTTTATCTTTCTTGGGTATAAAGAAGAGTCAAAAGGGTATCGACTCTTACCTCATAGGAAGGTCATGATAAGTTGAGACGTGTTTGTTGAATAACCAAGGAGGGTCTTGCTTTAGTGAGCCAAGAAACCCCCTACCCAATAGCCACCACAAAGGTCAACTAGCCCTCCTACGATGATTAGGAGGCTAGATGTAAATCAGTCTAAAGGACGAAGATGAACGTGTGATAGAAAGAAGCCAATGATTAAGTTATAAGACATAGCTTTTGGATGGCAAGGAATTGCAAGGCAAATTAAGACGTCACTTAAAAATAAAGGAGCAGAGAAGAGCTTAGGATCATATGGGAGAAATACAAAAGGTTTAAGAGCATTAAGGCCTTGATGAGGCAAAAGAAGATCCAAGTTAGATGAGAGCCGTGCAAACGAAGTGTGATTCCATCATGCACACTGACTTAGGACCTTATAGATCGTCCAAAGAAACACAAGGTAATTACACCAAATGTGTATACAAGGCCAATTATCATTGGGGATACATACAAGGTGTAGCTTGCATCAAAGGATTTTGCATAAATAGAAGGTTTTGACTATAAATCTTCCACGGATAGATCGACTAGTATTCGCATCATTCTTGGTCATGTAGCAAAGAAAGGGTAGTTGATCATGCAAACTAAGTATAGAAAGTAAAGTTTGTGGACTTAAGAAGGCATTGTTTGGGCTTCAGCAAGCTCCATGTGCTTGGAATCAACAAATTGATAGATAATAAGTGTTGATATTAGAAAAGGTTTTTCTAATGCAAGTTTCTACAATTTTGAAGAGGATGGCAAGTATATGTTGATAGTTGTTTATGTGGATGATCTTACTCTTTTTGGAGAACATAAGAGAAAATTGCTTAGATGAAGAAAGTGTTGTGTGTAGATTTTGAGATGATTGATTTTTGGACTTGCAATTTTGTTTGGGAATTGAAGTCTAACAAGGGTCAGATAGACTCTTCTTTATGAATTGTTGAAAGCATTTGGTATGTCCAAGTGTAAATCCATGGGCACTCCTTTTGAAGTAAATGCAAAGAAGGTCTATCTTTGTTCATGAACAATGAACGGTAAAAATAACTTGATGAAGGTCTTGTCTATTTGTGTAACACTTGTCTAATGGGGCTAAACATGTTTTGAGTAGGTTTTTTCTCCAATTGTAAATGGGTGGTTGGCCATTGTAAAAAGTGAGGGCATGTATATAAGTCATTTTATGGAATATGAAAAAGGACAATCCCATTTGTCTCAATGGAGTCTCTCTCTCTCTCTCTCTCTCTCTCGCATATGGTTGCATGCTTGTGTTGTGAATGTTGTGTTATGAATGCTTGCTTGGATTGTTGTGTATGCATGGAGGGGATGGTGTTAATCTAGCTTCTCTTCTCCTCTCCCTTTTCTTGTCTTTCTCTCAAGATCTCTCTTGCATGCACATTGGCATTGAGTGGAGGAGGTAGAGCTTTCCACCATAGCTCCCTTCTTCTTTGCTCATTACCGAGCCTGTGGATCTCCACTTGGGTGCCACATGTGGTGGTGGAGTGAGTCCCTAGTGGCCTCACATAGGGGAGTTAACCATAATTAGGGTTGGCTAAATGTTATTCTCCGAATCTACCCTTCATGGTTTCATTCCCTTCTCTCTCTCTCTCTCTCTCTCTCTCTCTCTCTCTCGCAAGGTAGTATGTTTAGGTTAACATCTTTGGTGCTACTGTTCGGGATAAACATTTGGCTTAGGGTCCTTCATTTTGTTTACGGAACTATGGAGATTAATGGAGCATTGGAGTGTCAAAGTCTTCATCGGATGCAGGAGACACAAGTAGGTGCTTGATTTTGCTCTCGAGAGTCATGCAATTTCTTCAACATTTGTTAAGTTAGCACAAATAGTTTAATCATCTAATTAGTCTCAATTAATTAGGTTTTATTAGGTATTCTAGGTATCATTAGGTAGCTAGGGACTAGCTCTAGCTTCTTACAAAAATAAAAGCTTAAAAAAAACATTTGGGAAGCACATGAGTTAGTAGAAATTTGAGGAGGAGAGTAGGTGGAATTTTCACTCTAGAAGGGTTTCTAAGAAGCGTGCGACCGTACCCTTCTCAGTGCCACGGCTCTTGCAACTTTGACACGCCCGTACCTTTCTCCAGAGCAAATCTTTTGATATCTCCAGCATTGAATTTGGCAGATGGAATTTAAAAGGGAATAATTTGGATTAATTGAACATAAAGAGCATTAAACAAGGAGTACAGCTGCATTGTCAGCAGCAAATCTTAGTAGGTGGTTGTCAGCACCTACACTAGTAAAAATCTATGTGAACTCTAGTGTACAGTCATACTATCTAAATCATACGCTCGTACCATCTTGAGAGTACGTCCGTTCCTTCCCTGAAGCTACGCCTGTGGCAACTTTGCCACGCCCGTACCTCCTGTTGCTCTGTCATGCTCGTTCCTTCTTCTGTGTCACAGCAAGCATATGCCCATGTCAACTTTGCCACGCCCTTACCATCTTCTCAACCACGCCAATACCATCTGCTCTGCTCTGCTTGTGTCAACTTTGCCACGGCCATACCTTCTAGAGCGTACGCTTATTCCATCATCTTTCATAAGCGCACGTCCATTCCTTCTTGTAGCCACGTCCATGTCTTTCAGGAAGCATATGCCTGTGTTATCTCTACCATGCTCATTTCTTCTGAAGCGTACGTTCGTGTACTCAACAAAGTGTACACTCGTACCATCTTGAAAGCATACAGTTGCACCATTCCCAAAAAAAGGGGGGGGGGAGAAAGAAAAACAAACTGTTCACAGGGAGGTCGAGCATTGCTATACCACACATTCATGCACCTACGCTCGAGAAAATTGGTGCAAAACAACCCTCTATTCAACGATTTAAACTCTCATGACGCTCCCTCACTCTCATAAGGTCAGACCCATCAGCCAACACAGCTTGAAACCAAACAGTGCTAGTCTTTGACAGCACCAGTGAGAGTGAAGATCATCCCAGCAGAGCAGAGGACAAGTTACGCGCCTGACCTAGAGAGAGGAGGACTAAAGGCTCAGTGCATGGACATATCACCTGTCCTGGAGCAAGATCCTACCTCCCCTACCCATTCACAAAGAAGCCTTGCTTCGAGGCTCCAAAATTTTATCTTGGGAAATGAACAGTTAGACGAGCCACATCCCCCAAGAAGAGAGGTATAGAAAACCAACTGGAAAGAGAGCCCATGTTACCTCTAGATCCTAGAGAGTGAGAATAACAAAGCCCAGACTCATCCACTGGTCTAGAGGGCCATACCTGCCTCAGGGGTGGCCGATTCATGCCAAGCCCAGAGACCAATACTAAACCTAGGACAAGAACTAGCTCTCCAAGGGCCTGAGACGTCCTATCAGAGAGAAAGGGCTTACCTGACCCCGTCATATCACCCTAGGGCACCAATGTACCAATAATACCCACCTCGAGGAGCATATCCAAGGTACCATATGGGGCCATATGAGGCACGACCCAATCCTCCCATGAGACAAGGACCCCTGATGTTCTACTATCCACCTGGCCCAGCTCCTCTACCTATTGTTCCCCAACGAGCACCCGCTCTAGCCATGGCAGGCTAACCCCTGAAATGTTAAGGATAGCCATGGAAATAGGGAGGGAGTAGCTGCTGACATCATGCCCCTAGCACCCACTCCAACCATGGTAAGGCTAACCGCTGAAATGTTAAGGATAGCCATGGAAATAGGGAGGGGGGTAGTCGCTGGCATCATGACCCAAGCACTAGCTCAACCTATACAAGGACCCAGATAAGAACGTAACAAACCCGCTAACATCTCTAAATTTATCACTAAGTTCAATGGGACTTGAGACTCTATACCAAACGTGGAGATGTTTAATCAGATCTGTGAAGCCTTCGACCAGTGGATGACCAAGTCAAGGTGAGTGCCTTTGGTCTCACCCTAGAAGGCAAAGCCGACCAATGGTTTAGGTCTTTGAAGATAGAAGATAAGGCCACCTTCAAAGCCTTGAAAAAGGCCTTTAAGGTTGGATATTCCCATCAAGGAATAATCAGATGGAGTCCTATTGAGCAGCTACACAATGTCAAATAAAAGGATGGTGAAACCATCCAGGATTACATCAATAGGGTAAGATATCTCCACTCCCGTTGTAGTGCTAGAGACAAGTTCTCTAACGAAAGGCTAATTGGGAAATTTCTAGAAGGCCTAGATGACATGCTCCTACATAATTCTTTGTATACCTTGGCCCATACCTCCTTCGAGCACTATGTTGCAAGAGTGCTATGGACTTCGAGGATAACTTCAAGGGAACATGTTCCCAAGAACTCCACGAGGGTACATCAGAAGCCTTACTCAAAACCACCAACACTAGATCTGAGGGAAAAAGTAAGGAATCCACCTTCGGACAACAGGTCGAACATCTGGCTACTGCAGTAATGCAGCAAATGACACAACACTGGAGAACCGGCCAAGGCTGGGATCGGGTTGGTCAACCCCATCTCTGCCCTAAGAGGGAGCTAGTATTATGGTGCCCCATTTGTTGAGATAACCATACTAGCACGGAGTGTGCACATCTGCAACCCCATCCCACCACCTTGTACTACACATATTGCCAAAGATTGGGCAATCATGAGATCACAAACTGCTATCAGCAAAGGGTTGCTCAAGACCAAGCCCTACCTAAAGCAATGCCCTGCCAGCAAACCCAAGGTAACTGCTGGCCTTACCAGCACCTGCAATTCCCAATGCACCTCAACCAAGCCAGGAAGTGGCCAAAAGAGGAATCCTTAGGGTACCAGAGATGCCCTTACCACCCGCAGTACTCCCACCTCAACCCCCCATTACCACACGAGTCACACTTGTTTCTCAACTAACCCTGATGGAAATTTTCGAAGAAGGGGAGAAGAGGGAAGTCACTAAAGGACCCACTTATGAGTCTCTAGAGCCAAACAGTTCACCCTCCCAGATTTTAAGCCACTATGTGATATAGGGCGACCAAATGTTCCCTGTATACTTAGCTGCCCTAACTCCATGGGGACGGGACATGAATACTATGGCTAAACGACCACCCATGCAATGTTACCATTGCGCAAGACCTCACCGAGTAGCTGAGTGTCTAATCAAAAAAGGGATGGCAAGTACCTTCGTAGGCGCTTCCGCATTAACTCCTTTGTGCGTTGGGTGTAGGCTATAGACCACATGTATAAGGATTTTCCCCGCTGAGAACAAGGGCAATAGGAAAAGCTCGTGAAGCTAATCCGAGCACCAACATTAACTTGCTGAGTGTAAGAGACGGATTCATCCATATAGTCCCTCTCAATGTAGTCACCAGATTGCAAAACAGACAGCTGCTGCAGCTCACGCTATAGTAGAGGCATCGACCTTGCGAAACCAAGGACACGCAAAGGTTTTATCTTCAAAGAATGTCCCAAAACAAGCATGCGCAACTAGATGCTTGCGAAAGAAAACCACTAAAATCAGCAAAGGGGATAGCCGGGTAGTTATTAAAAGTGGTTTGGAAGATGGCACAACCACCCATGCATCAACCTCTTCATCAAAAGAGGAACATTTGCTACCGTCAGCAGAAAGCCACCTGTGCCACGGAGCCAATTGACCCTAACCAGCTCCCTAGAAAGCTAGAGCCGAATACCCTAATCCTATCGAGGAAAAGGAAAGGCTCTTGGAAGTCCAAGAATTTGTTAGGAACTGCCAAGCTCAGATAGAAGATGAGCCTCCAACAGCTTACCTAGAGCCATGCCCCTCGGTCTCCAAACGTGCAACCTACCGAAGAGGCTTAGGTATATAATAGAGAGCTCTCAAAACTTTTGGACTGACCAATGCCCCCGGCACCTTCCAACGTCTGATGTGCACGGCCTACAAGAAGTATCTTCAAAAATTCCTCGAGGTCTTTATGGATGACCTCTGTGTCAATTCCACGTGGAAAGCACACCTTGAATGTTTACGGAAGGTGCTAGAAAGATGCATGATGTACTATATTTCATTGAACCCTCTCAAATGCCAGTTTTGGGTTAGGTATGGAGTTATCCTTATAAGAATATGGCACAACGAAAAGAGAGCAAGAAAAAGCACAATAGACAATGCAATAGATACACAATGGAGAGAATTTAAAATTCTGATTATACCAAAGAGGTACAAGTGATGGTGCTATCCACCCGTGCGCTCTCAAGTAGAGCTTAGATGGCGATCTAGACAGACTTTGGATGGAGTATGTACGAAGTGTAGAAGGGGGTGGATACTAACAAAAGCATTGGATACCTTAGCTCATAGCAACCATTTCCATATATAGTACTGTTAGGCGGTGTGGTAGATGTGTATACAACGAGGGCAGTTACATTGCATAGACACGGTCATCGCCCGCGTATTAAGAACGCGGCCCACCGACCACCGCCCACCACTAATGAGATGGAGCTAGTATCCGAGGAAATATTCCTTATACCATCACCTCGGGGGATCCCACCCCCGAATCCCCGCCAGGGGGATTGCTAGCCCCCGCGGACCCCAGCTAATGCTTGCACCCTTGACCATCTCCTAACCATCATCAATGGTCACAAGAATGAACCCATCGGCGTCTAAGTCGGGGTTCCCACTAAAGACATATGTACCATGGCTACTCCTCATAATGGGAGCCTAACAAATGTGCATTATATATCAAAGTGAGATACGTGCTGAGAGGTGGGCATTGAGTGTATACGAACAATCCTAGGACACATTGCCTCCAGGCAAGGAATCTCCACTGATGATAGCAAGGTGCGACTCATCCTTGAGCTGCCCCCACCACCAACCAATTTTAAGGGAGTCCAGCGCTTCATGGGACATGTTGACTATTATCGGCGTTTCATTTTCATGTATGCCGATATAGCTCTCCGCCTTTACGGACTCCTGATCCTCTTTGAGTGGACAGAGGAATGCCAATAGGCTTATACCACCCTAAAGAAAGCCTTGGCAAGTGCTCCTATTTTGAGGTCCCCCAACTGGGACATCATCTTTCATGTCCACATCAACGCCTCCGCCTTTGTTGTTGGGTGTGTGTTGGCCCAACCCCGTGAACATAAGATGGATTTCCCCATTAGCTTTGCCAGCCCCGCTAACTAAATGAGGCAGAACAAAATTATACCTCAACTAAGAGGGAAGGGCTAGCTATGGTTTACACGGTCAAGAAGTTTTGCCATTATCTTCTGGCGACTAAATTTATCTTCTTTGTAGACCATCAAGCTCTTCTATATCTGGTAAACAAACCTTGCACAACAAGAAGAATCACTAGATGGTTGCTGATCTTGATTGAGTTTGACTTCACCATCATAGTGTGCGGAAGGGCTCACGACATGTCTTGGTGGACCATATGTCACACATCCCCAACGGCGAGCCACTGGTGAGAGTAGATGACGATTTACCAGACGCTGCCTTGTTCCAATTGTGCTTAATTTTGGAATGGGGAGAGGAGGTTGCACACTTTCTAGCCACCAATGGCCTACCAATTGACTCCCTCCTCAACAAGGACCATGCACAGTGCCTCATTAAAGAGGTAGCCCCCTCTACCAATTGATTGCAGGGCCAACTCTACAAGTAGGGGAAAGATAAAATTATGAGACTTTGTGTCTGAGAAGATGAATATGTCTTCCTTTTAGAACAAGCTCCCTCCGCCTGTGTTGGGGGTCACTTTGGAGCAAATATCATTGCACACAAAGTCTTCACAACAAAGCTATGGTGGCCCACCTTAATGGCCGACGTAGCGAAATATGTCAAGGGGTGCGATGAATGCCAATGAGCGGCGATTCCCCGCCTTAAGGATAGTATGTCCCTGAACCCCATTATGTCCTTGCAACCATTTGAAAAATGGGGCATTGATTTCATTGGACCCATTAGTCATGCGGGGGCTAGATACACTCAAGATCGATACATTATAAGCAAGGGCTACCCATAAAGCTGATGTGCGATCTACTGCAAAATTCCTATATGAAAAGATGCAGGGGGAGAAGAGAGCTTGAGCTCTTGCAAGCACACACACACTCACAACACCCTAAAAGAGAACACACAAGGTGAGAGGCTGAAAATCTTCTTCTTCTTCTTCACAACACTCAACACTCCATATACAAAAATACAAGTACACACAATATAAAAAGGTACTCAACCAAATACATACTAGGGTTCTCTATAGTGTGAACCCAACTAAATGAGTTGGCACTATAACTATGCCAGTCTCTAGAATGGCTATCACACAGCCTGTCATCCCACTAGCCACATATCACCCATGATCTCACCAACCATGCAAGTGGTGTAAGTGTGCGGCCTATCCCCCCAGCAGGCGGGCCATCAGTGTCCACCGCCTCACTAGACGAGCTCGATATCTCAACACTCCCCCTCGAGCTCAACTCCATCTCATGTACACTAAGCGAAGCCCTGAATCTGTGGAGCTTCTCTGTACCCAATTCTTTGGTGAAGATGTCAGCGACCTGATCCTGTGTGCTGACATAAACAAGGTTAACATCTCCTGCCAAAATCTTCTCTCTGACAAAATGGTAGTGGACCTCTATATGCTTTGTACGAGCATGAAAAATTGGGTTCCTGGCCAACTGTATACTGCTAATGTCACAGAAAATGACAACTTGTCTATCCAATGATAGACCCAAGTCTGCAAGTAGCTTTCTCAACCAAGCTACCTCACATGCTGCCATAGCAGCACCTCTGTACTCAGCCTTTGTACTGGATAGAGCAACCGTAGGCTGCTTCTTGCTGCTCCAAGTCACAGCAGCACTCCCCAAAGAAAACATGAAGCCACTAGTAGATCTTCTATCTGAGATACTACCAGCCCAATTAGCATCTGTGTACCCATGTATACATATATCTGTCCCAGTTTCATAAAATAGTCCACAATGCAAAGTAGACCTCACATACCTCAGTATGCGTCTCAATGCATCCAAATGCGACTTTTGAGAAACCTGCATAAATTGACTCACCAACCCCCATCTCCTCATCCACCATTGCTTTCTCCCAACACACATTTCCAACAGCCTCATCAATGCATGTGGGCTCTACAACCTGTACAACTTTTGCCATGTATGCATAGTGTGATGTGCTACACATAACCATCATAGGTATACCTCTGCACAGGATTCTTCACTCTCCCAGATCTTCGCAGCTTTGCATTCATGGCTTCCATAGCCTTCTTTACACCAGGTGTTCTCATAGCTGGTATCCCAAGATCCTCATCAAGGCTCATCTCTGAGCCATTAGACTCTCCATCAACATGAGAATGCCCTGCAAAAATGTCAGGCATACTAAGGGGCTCAATCACTTTCTCTTTGCCTTTTTGTGATGTACTAATCACATTTGCAGGAGGATTGGTATTATGACGCAGCCTGCCACTCCGTGGTCTATCAACTAAACCACTAGATGAGGACTCTCCTGGTCCACTCAAAGACTGTGATTGCTGACTTGCATTCTATGCAACCACATTTCCACTCACATAAGCCCCAAAGACTGTGATTGCTGACTTGCATTCTATGTGGTTGCATTCTATGTAACCACATTTATGACTCACATAAGCCTCAACAGCTTCTTTTTTAGCAGCATACCAGCTGCTCATCTCATAAAAAACAACATCCCTGCTTACCCTCAACTCACATGTAGCAGGGTTATAACACCTGTATCTTTTTTGCTCAAGGGAATACCTAATAAACACACATTTTTCAGCTTTTGGATCCAACTGAGTTCTCAGCTCATCTGGCACATGCACATATGCAATGCATCCAAAGACTTTGAGATGAGACAAATTAGGTTTTCTACCAGTAAACTTCTCCTCTGGAGTTACATCATGTAAGGCTACAGTTGGAGTCCTGTTCATGATGTAAACTGATGTAAAAATAGCCTTAGCCCAATAGCTATGCAGCATAGTCTTCTCTCCCATCAATGCTCGCGCAATCTCAGCAATGTGCTTGTTTTTCTGCTCAGCAACTCCATTTTGCTGCGGAGTATATCTGCATGTAAACTATCTTTGAATACCATTCTTCTTCAAAAATTCAGAGAACTCATTGGAGGCGTACATCTGCATGGAAACTATCTCTGAATACCATTCTTCTTCAAAAATTCAGAGAACTCTCCCCCTCCATCTGACCTTAGGCACTTTACATGTTTCCCTATTTGCTTTTCAACCATAACTCTGAAATTCTGAAAATGAGTGAATATCTCACTCTTCTCCTTCATGAAGTATACCCACACTTTCCTTGTGTGGTCATCAATAAATGTCACATATAATACGTGCAGCCTCCCATAGACATAGTCTTCGTAGAACCCCATACATCTGAATGCACAACATCTAGTGCATTTCTACTCACATTTCTGTCACGTGGAAATATATGCTTTGTTTGCTTTCCAAATTGGCATGCTTCACATATTTCCTGCATACCTTCAGCTTTAAACTTTGGCAGCCCTGTCACAATTCCTTTAGTCTGCATAGACTTCATTCTCTGCACATTCACATGTCCAATTCTTTTATGCCAAATGCCTGTGTCTGCAACAATTCCTGAACCATTTGCAAACATCGCAGCACTCACTTTAGGCATGTTTACATTCAATGTAAACATTCTGTCCCACTCTGTTTGCCTTTTGCAACCAACCTGCACTTGTCTTTAAAGTCTTCAACATAACAACCATCAGGGTTAAATCGAACCTGCACACCCTGCTCAAACATTTGGCCAACTGAAACCAGATTCTTTGTTGTGTTCAGAACATGAAGTACATCTGCAAGGTACTTCACTTTGCCATTATGCATAGACAATGGAACATCTCCAACATGGAAAATTGGATGAGCAGTGTCATCCCCTGTTTCCACAAACCTGGTCTTTCAAGGTTTTTCATCTCCTTGAACCACTCCCTATGACTTGTCATGTGGTTCGAAGCACCTGAATCAACGTACCATACATCATCTTTATGTGCTGCTTCAACATTTTCAGACATGGCATTAACGACATGCTGCATAACAAACAACCTTTCATTATCCTCATTCTTTTTGCTCGAGGATGCATAGTTGTTTTGCTGCAATTTTCCATTTTGCATGTCAGCCTGCTTCTTATAACAATCTGCCTGCACATGTCCAGGCTTACCACAATAAAAGCATCCACGTGTATCATTATACTGCCTTTGCTAATTTCCACGACCTCTTTGACTCCCCCTGCCTCTAAATTGGTCTCTTCCACCTGTGTGTTGTTGTTGTGAATTCTGGGACTGTTGTTGTGGCTGTGCTGCTGGCCATAATTCTGATTACCTCCTTGACCGTGTCCACCACAGCCTCCTCTACCTCGTCCTCTTCCTGAACTTGTGTAGAAGGCCTGTTGCTCTGAGAACTGTTTTTGTTTTGTGAAGGCTGTTGGTCTTCACCCAAGCTCTTCTCTTATAATCAACATAGACACCAAATCTATGAAATTGGGAATGTTTTTCCGAGTCTGAAAATAGACGTCTTGAACACCTTGTATTGTGGCCCGAGACCACGTAGACAGACTTCCACCTTATCATCAATCATCTCTACTGAAACACCAATAGATGCAAGGGATTCCACAATACCCTTGATCTTCAATGCATAGTCATTCTCACAGACACTCTTTTTCTCCACAGTATGAAGTTCATTCTTCAACTGTATCTTTCGTGCCTTGGTATTCGTTTCATAGAGTTTTACCAAGGTGTCCCATGCCTCCTTGGAGGACTTGGCATCCTGTATGTGCCCAATCATGGTCTCCTGTATACTGATAGAGAGCCAATACATAACTTTTCTGGCTCCTTGGTTCTAATCCTTGAACTCTTTCACATGTGCAGCAGTCGGATTGATCTCCGGTATCTCCGGTGCCTCTTTATGCTCACCTTCTATGTAGTCCCAGTAACCCTTTCCCATAAGGAAATTTGTCAACCTGAACCTCCAAGCATGGAAGTTGTTCTTATCAAACTTCTCAGCAACAATCTGGTTTATGCCATCATTTGACATCTTGCCAGACACACAAATTTACCAGAAACAGCACTCTGGTTTGTCCTGCACAAACTGCTATATTTTCTGCAGGCGGTACTGTAGTACACTAAAATGGTCACAACCAATGATCTCAATGTGTATACATACACCTAATGGCAACTGTTGACCTCCTTACAACACACACAATGTCTGCACAACCAATCTCTCTTCTTGCAGTTCTTAAAACAGAGTTCTGCATAGAATCGATGACGTACCCGCAATGCTCGAAATCGCCTGCTTTCTGAAAAATGGAGGTCCTAATGCGCTCGAAATGCATTTTCGGCCCGAAAAATCTGTCCAATAGGACACTGTCCAATAGGACAGTGTCCAATAGGACAGTGTCCAATAGGACAATATAGTTGTCCTATAGCTTTACTCCTGTGAAGAAAGCTCCTCAATCAGAGATCGCTTTTGTCGGTGCCTCCCGTAGAGCTCCTGACAAGGGTGTAGTCGCCAACACAAATAGGGAAGAGTAGATGAAGCTCTTACCCTCGTACTGCTTCTTGTGCTTCTCTTGCTTACAGCTCAGCCCTTAGTACTAGGGTTCTCTATAGTGTGAACCCAACTAAATGAGCTGGTGCTATAACTATGCCAGTCTCTAGAATGGCTGTCACATAGCCTGTTATCCCACTGGCCACATATCACCCATGATCTCACCAACCATGCCAGTGGTGTAAGTGTGGGGCCTATCCCCCAGGCGGGTCATCATTGTCCACCGCCTCACTAGACGAGCTCGATATCTCAACACTATATGAGTTAGTAATCACTCGCTTTGGATGCCCCCCTTGAGAGTGTGAGCGACAATGGCACACACTTTATTAATGAGGTAATCCAATTCCTCTTATAAGAATTCCTTGTCACTCACAAGAAATCTTCCACATATTACCCCCAAGCTAATGGCCAAGGAGAAAGCACCAATAAAGTTCTATGTGCCATTCTCACCAAAACGGTAGAAGCCTACCACCGCAAGCGATTGGGAACAAAAGCTTCTAGCAGCACTCTAGGCCTATCGCGAACATCCTACAAGGCTGCTACTAATGCGATACTCTTCAATATGACCTATGGTACTGAAGCGATTATGCCAATGGAGTTCTTGGTCTCGAGTTTGCGAATTGTCGTGAAAGAAAAACTCACAAGCAATGTCCTATGATGTTGTCGGCTGTTCGAGCTTGAAAAGCTTGACGAAACATGCCTTCTCACTGTTTATAGTATGATTATAGAAAAATTGAGGCTCAATCACTCCTTCAATCAAGCTACCAAGCATCTCCCAAGCATACACACTCAATCGCACTCTAAGAAATCACACAATCAAGCAAGATGTAAGACAATAAAAGAAGAAGAAAGCTTTGCATTTGAGGAAATGATTGATTGCCCCATTCCACCACTATCCTCTCCACTCTAGCTCAATCACTCCTTCATTCAAGCTACCAAGCAAGAAGAAGAAATCTTTGCATTTGAGAAAATGATTGATTGCCCCATTCACACTATCAAAAGAAGTATATATACACAAGGTCTTTACTTGGTTGCCCAACCATAATGCCACAGATTAAGTAAGAAACAGGAGCCTTGAGAGAAATCCTCTCTATCCTTGTGACTATCATGATGGCCCCATTCATGTGCCAAATTATGTTAATCCATAATTGGGGATCCACGATCGGGAAAGAGATGACGTCTACCTCCAACAAGATGATAGTACTATCAAGTTGAACCTAAAGAACAAAGATGTGACCAAGATGCCTGGTCTAATACAATAGCATGTTCAAAGATCATAAACATGTGTCATGTGAATGAGCATAGTTGTAAAAGTTACAAGCAAGATGAGGAAACTTCCATCGCTTCACTGCCGGACCCTAACAAGGAGGAAAATTGAATGCATGTCTTGGGTATAATGTGAATATGTGTCACAGGAACCTAGTCATGTGATGAAGGTAAAAATGACATCGTTCCTATCAGAACCATATCTTTTGTAGTCTCAGAACTAAAAGGGGTTGTATCATCCAAAAACCACAGAGTGATGATAGGATAAGAAATGTCTTCTGAGGAAGATAAAGTCATACCACTTAGAGGCTTTAGTGCTAGTTAGCTTCAAGGCAAGCTATGTCTCGAGACCGGTAGACAAGGATTGAAGAGAATGAGGAAGTGTCAGAAGAATACAAGAAAGTCCTCAGAGAGTTCCTTGAAAGTAGAGAAACCCCCCTAAAAGATCTAAAAATGCCAATAAATATTAGAACAAGGGGCCCACCTAGCCTCAAGGACAAAGAACACTATTGACAATATGTCAACAAGTTAAGTTCTAATTGGAGGGATCTAATGAAGAAGCCAAGCTTTGATGCCTTGAAAATGGATCTTGGAATTCTTAAAACCTTAGCAAGTGCTAGTCCCATGGATTCAGCCCTTGCCCTAAAAGAACACTATTAACAATATGTCAAGAAGTTAAGTTCTAATTGAAGGGATCTAATGAAGAAGCCAAGCTTTGATGCCTTGAAAATGGATCTTAAATTCTTAAAACCTTAGCAAGTGCTAGTCCCATGGATTCAACTCTTGCCTTAAAAATGTGGACTACTCTAATGATGTGTGTTGACCCCAAATGCTACTCTAATGATGTGTGTTAACCCCAAATGCTAAATGCCAAAGAAATCAAATAGAAATGCATTGTACCCACACACTCCCATAGATCAAGTTTTAGGTTTAGACTCACCGATTATATGTCATGGGGCTTAAGGTTGTACCCGTATTCAACTTCCCAAGGGAGGCCTTCCAACTACTATTTGTAGTAGCTAGCTCGAATGGTAGCTTCCATTTCTTGTCACCAAAAATGTTGATATAGATAGACCAAAGACAACTCCCTCTCATAGCAAGAAGCTATGGAGACGGAGAAGAAAGCCCTCAGGCTCACACTCACTCTCTCACTCACGCACAAGAGATAGAGGAAAGAAGAATAAGCAAGAGCTATCTATTCTCACACAAGGGAAGTGTCCATTCTCATTAGATGAGTTATCCTTTATACAAACTTATTAAGTGCTTGGGCACCTATGGGCGGCCATTGAGTAAATCTATCATCTAGTGTGTGCTAGACTAATAGTACACATGTGAACTCAATGTCGGCATTACACTAAGCTTGGTCATCCCTTGTTTACATTGTGTGTAGCTCATTAGAGCGAAAAATTCATAAGTTATGCATTAAGTGCAAAAACCCACTCAGGCGGACAAAATTACAAAGTGATCCAAACTAATAAAACCTTTGATGCCAATCACTTGTAATGTCTCCAAATGCTTTGAAGAAAATCTGCTGGGGCCCATTGAAGTTGTCTGCCCAGTTAATTGTCACCATAAATGGGGTTAACATCTCCCCTTGCCTAATGTAGGTCCGCCGTCCTCGGACCTATGCAATTAAGTGCAAGTCGAGGGGATGGTTATGTGTCATTGTTGTAGAAGAATCTGTGGACATGGAGTTTGACTTGAAAGTTTGTCCACGTGTTGATGAAGCACATCACGAACCTTGATGCAACTAGATTGGTTGCTTGTAAATGTTAGCTTCCAAGGGAATGATAAATATGTGGAGTGGCTTTTGCTAATGAGGTTTTACATGTCAAGTGCAATGCATATGCATAGGTAGAAACTAACAAAGAGTGCCTAATGCATGTGCTTGAAAAATGCAAGCACCTATATGCGTCACAAAAAGAAAATGGAATGTTGTGCAAGTAAAGCATATTGATGGGTTCTTTAAGTGATTAGGTAGTAGTACCTTGGCCAGTGTTACCACCGCCAAGGGCCCCCTATCCAAAGATGTACTTGAAGGTGCCGGCAAGGCTTCAAAGGAATCTCTCTCTCTCTCTCTCTCTCTCTCTCTCTCTCTCTCTCTCTCTCTCTTAAATAAATAAATAATAGTAATAAAATGGTAGTGAAAGTGAGTGCATATATACAACGTGCCAGTGCTTGACTGGACTATGCCTTTGATTGAAAAATCTCAAGCGACCCTTATCAAGCAGGACTATGCTAATGGTTGGGAAGAACATTAGTGATAATAGATTTTTATGTGTTTTTTTAAATAAATAAGAAAAGGACTATGCCCTCTGTCCCACAAAATAGAAGGTGACTTTGACTTATAGAGTTACAATTTATACATGAGTATTCTGCATTCAGTTTTATAGTGGCAGATACTTGCCAATGTAGTTGTCGTAGCTCTAGGGAACATTGTGTTCTTCTGAATGCCTTGTAAGGGGGCCAGAATTCTGTATCCACCATAGTCTCCGAATCACACAACATATGTCCAGGAAAAAATCTGAGACAATGGAAGTAGAAAGCTGCTTGATCTAAGTTAGGCCCTATATTTAGATCATAAAGTAACTCTTGAGCTCCCCATCTTGTACCCTTGTCAGGCACATCTATGAGAGTGATTAATAACTATATGAACCTGATGGTAGCCACAAAAGCCAGATTTGGAATTTGCCTCCATGCATAATAGCAGACCTTCAAATGTTGGCGCATTTCCTGGATCATTGTGAAGGTAGTAGAGGGTTTGAACTTTGGATAATTAAAGATACAGTGAGGATTCATGTCACTCTTATCTATGAATTCCTTCCTTTTCCATCGTCTAGAATATGGCATATAACATGAATCAACCCTTAATCTTCTTGGGGAGTGGAAGTAAGTATAGGCATATTGTTCTACCTATAAGTATTGTTGCCGCCATTTGGGTTATTCACCCTCCCATCCCTGATTGTTTTCACTGTACTTTGGCGGTAAAGCATATCCACCCCTTTCTTCTATTAGATGATCTTTCTTCCGTCTATCAAATGCATGCTCTATAAGAAATGCCACTATTTGCACATCCAATAGGTCAGCTAGATGAGGGTTCTTGAACTATGTTTGATTGGCTATGGGCACCCATAAATCTATAGCCTTCCATCTATGCTTTTCTATGTGTTCTTTCATATTACCCATGGGTGGATAAGCAAAGTATGGCCTTTTTTCAATCATTCTGGTTGTGGAAGTATGTACTCCAAGAGAAGGATCATAAGGACAAGTAGGGTCAAAAGTGGTTACCTACATTAATGCTTGAAAAAATAGTTGGGGCTGTAACTATGGATTCCCTTCTTTGATCACTTCCAACAAGTAGTCATTTTTTGGTAGCAACTCAAAGACATCCTCTCCTGCAAATATCTGCTTAATACTGTCAGTTGCCATGGGAATGTCCTTAAACACTCTGTACCTGCATTGTTCAACTGGCACCCCTGCAGAAGTATTGGGATCATCTGTTTTCTCCTCTTCCATAAATGCTTCTTCCTCCCACCATCAATCAGTCTCTGGAAAGTTATAATCCTAATGTTTCTCTCCTCTTGGTGGCAAATAAGGCATAATTTCTAAGCCACTTGTACATTGTGAAAGAGTTACATCTTCTAAGTGATTTGAATCTATAAAGAAAGGATAGGTTCATTTTTGCAGAGGTCATGATATTTATTTTGCAACTCCTGGATTTCTTATGAGTTTACTTGTGGACAATTGACCAAATCGACATAGACTCTTATATCTACATCATTTGAAAGCATATTCTTTAAATAGTTGTGTATGTTGTAGAGCAGTTTGGCAAATCCCAAGGGATGGTAAAAAGAGTTATTCCTCCTACCTAGCAAGTGTTGGTAGACAACCCTCACTTCTTGCACACCAAACACTTCTAACCACTGCACACTGTCTTCAATCCATGCTGAGCGACTTCAAAAATTGTATAGTTCAGGAGGAGCTCACAATTCTAATGGTGAATCACTCTCATTCCATACCTGTGTAAACATAATGTTCTTGGCCGCACATGCTCTAAAATTAAGGACAAATGGATGCATAGGCAAGAGCAAATAATCTCTGACATCCTTCACCCTGTAATCGCCACAGAACAAACCAAAGACTAGAGTGGGCACTGCATATTGTGACAGATATGACATGAAAGTCTGCATATTTTCTTATGTGAGGTTTAAAAAATGCAACTGCAAGGTGACTATTGACACATTGAAGCAGCTTAGTATCATTTTCACTGTTGTGTATACGTTCTTGGGTGCCACTGGTGCTGACTATAGAAAGTAATTGTCTGTCAAGCCAATATCCCAGATAATGCAAGGTCTTTCTTGTTTGATTCTTTCCATAGTGTATTCCAAGTTTTGTACCTCCTTAACAACCACTTACTTCCTACTTTCCTAGTGTTTCCTTTTCTAATAAAAGATAGCACAAGTGCCTAGCATCTATTGCTCCATGTTGGTGAGAATATGTATTTCAGTTTTACCACCTTTTTGGTTTGTGTCTCACAATTCTAAATTAGGGCCACAATAATTGCTACAGATTCCACATTAATAGCATGTGCTTCTTAAGCTGATTCTAGACTGACCTTCACTCTCCAAAACAACTGCTCCAATTCATAAACTACCCCCATTGAGCATTATGTGTCCATCTTTTCCTTTCATTTGCTAAGTATTGAGCCGGTGGTACTATACATCTTCTTGAGGTGTATCCACTTCTTTTTGATCTGTAGGCTTGTCTTCACTGCTTGGTTGACTTTTGGATGTGCTTTGGCCAAGAGAGGTAGAGAAGATAGACATGTTATAAGGATAGGTTAATTTATTTAGTTGCTTCCTCTTATCCTCATTCACATATGGGTTTTCATGCTTATCCTGGAAGTAATCATGAATACCTTCTTCTAACTCTGTTTCTTTCTCCTCCTTCAATATGGCGTAGTTGAGGTGAATAACATCAAATTCCCTTGAACCCTGTGCTTCTAGATTTTCTAAATGGGTGCACAATAGAAGGTATAACTTCCATATCCCCAAAGGCTGGTAAGACTTGATGTTTCTAATCTTTAGACAATCATAGCAATCCCTTGCCTCATAGAGCCCATATGTGGTCATCTAAGTTATGCTATTAGATATATAATCCCTGAGACAAGGATAATCAAATGAGAGATTTTATGGTAAACCTAAGGGGATTATCTCTTCATCTTCTATGAATTCCCGAGAATGCATCAGGACTCTCACCCATGCTCTGAAGTTAAGTACTATAGGATGAATTAGAACCACAAAGATGTCTTTAGCATTTTCTAGTTCCACGTCATTGTGGAAAATGGCCATTACTAATGTAGGTGCATTGTGTCCAAAGTCCATTACTAATCCTTTGGACCATCCACTCTATATCCTTATGTATAAGGATAGATTCAAAAGCAATTTATTTTTTAGTGAGGGACAGAAGAAGAGCTGATGTGAAAAAGGATTGGGTTTGTACAGGGTTTCTAGGTGCAACTATGCTACTATAGCCAATTGGCCCCTGCAGGGTTTGCAATAGTATCTAGCAGCTTACCTTGGTCCTGTTCTCTTGGGGAGGACTCTCCTTCATTGAGGTCTACCAGTTGTAGCTGAGAGGAATCCAGCTCTTTGCTCTTTACTTCTACTTGTGCTTTGAACCTAAGGCATTCCTTTTGTGCTTTTCTAGTTGGGAAGAAAGTGCCTTCTGCTTCTCAATACTTCTCATTATTTCCTTCTTTTCTTCTTCTTGATGTTTTTGCAGTTGTGTGATGAAGTCTTCTTTGGGTTCACGAAGTTGTTTTTCCACTTCATCATAGTAGCGAGCAGTCAATCTTTGTGCATTGATGAGTGATTCTTTTGCTAACTTGGCTTTTGTCTCCTCTTTGAGTTATTATTGAGAGATGCTTGCTACCTCCTATAGCTGACGTCTTTCACTTTTCACAATGGCTAGCTCCTTACCCATTGCTGGGAACCACCTACCGCCACACCTTTGTGGTGATGATGAATTTTGGGAGGAGTCAGCCAGTTTCGTACAACTGCATCCTTGGCAAACCCTTTATGTGAGAATCCAAGATGATCCATGACTGGGATACTGACCATATCTATATTCAGAGAAAAGATCTCACCTTCAAGATCAATCTACACACATGGAAATTGCACCCCATGAGTGGCAGACCGTTTGCAGAGGACTCAGTCATTGCAACTACAAGAACTACTGAAGTCCATCTATGCCAGAGATGCCATAAAACACTGGAAGATGAAAAGGAGAGTGAGGATTGTGCACCACTCTCACAGCCAAAAGACTTTGAGAATTGGATACATATCCTCGCTACACTAGACATCTTGCCTAGAAAAACTGGTATGAGATTTGCCACGGCAGATGGGCAAGAGCTTATATCGTTATATATGCTTAGTTCAACATATCTACCCAATATAGCCACGCAAGAGTTGGATCAGGTTGTTTGAGCTAAGCCATCAAGGAGTACACGCTCACATAAAACTCACAAGCCTGAAGGATTTCTTGGACCAGAGTGGTACATCTTCCCAGACAACTCTGAAACCCATTGGTTAAAATATGTGGGAGCTGTGGAAGCCCATGAGAATTTCAATAACGTATGGCAAAAAGAGTTTACAAACAACTCTCTTTTGGTCCACACTACTGTCCCACAACCGGTTGCACCCACTCCAGTCCCTAAAAAGCTTTGCTGCTCTGCACACAAGGCACATAACAAAAACTTAGCACTCGTAGAAAAAGAAGCCAAAAAGGCTAATTGACGACGAGGAAAGTACTAAAGCGGAAGAAACACAGTATGTGCCCAAGCACTTTAAGACCTTCAAAATGGCATACCGCTTTGTTCAATATGATTTGGCTCAAAGGTCTAATAGTGGGCAACCTAGAACCTCATGTGACAGTCCACCAACCAAGGTTAACCAACCAAGGTTGAGGAAGTAAACTTGGCATGCCCGGGCAAAGACTCGAGGCTCGTATTCATTGCATAAGACATTAAAAAGGAAGAAGAAGCAGAGCTCATTACTCTCCTAACTGAATTCTAGGACTGCCTTGCTTGGAAGTACACGAACATGAAGGACGTACCTCCAAAAGTGGTACATCACACCATTCCCGTGGTTGATGGAGCTAAGCCAGTCAAGCAACAAGCTTACCCAATTAACCCCAAATATTCCAATATGTTCCGCGAAGAGATTGAAACTCATTGACGCTGGATTCATCTATGAAATTGAACATACATTGTGGGTGTCACCGATTGTAATAGTGCCCAAGAAAAATGGAACAGTCAGGGTGTACGTCCACCTCAAAAAGGTCTATGCCGCCACTATAAGGGAACACTATCCTTTACCATTCATTGAACACATGTTAGAAAGAGTAGCGGGAAAGGAAACCTACAGCTTCCTAGATGGATTCTCAGGATACAACCAGGTGCTGATCGACCCTAAAGACTAGCACAAAACTGCTTTTGCTACTGAATGGGATACGTACGCATACAAAGTTCATACCCTGTGGATTGACCAATGCCCCCAAAACCTTCCAACGCTTAATGTGTATGGCTTACGAGGAATATCTCTGAAAATTCCTAGAAGTCTTCATGGATGACCTATGTGTCAATTCTTCTTTGGAAGGAGCACCTTGCATGTTTGCGTAAGGTGTTAGAGAAATGCAGACTATATCGCATCTCGCACACATGCTTTCCTTGAATCAACAATTGGCTCATTGCACTTTCGGCCATCTGTCCTCCACCCAAGACATTTCACACGACTCCCAAGTGGAGTTCTTCGAATCGCCCAATAGGTTTGATTCACCTCCCTCTCTACCACAAGTTGACCATCCTGCATTACAAGAATGCTAGTACTTGTGGTGTTAGAGTTTGCTATTGTATCTTCATTAGTAGCACAATTTGGAGTATCATAAATCAGCCTTCTAGCTTTTTTTGCCACACGAGCTCTTGTTGTATAGTTATACTCTGGATGGTGACTGCTATCCACTTCAATATCAATCACTGTTTTAGGGCTCCTTCGTCTTGGGACAGTCTCTCTTTCTCCCTCTAGATGACTTCGATGAGTGTACATTGGCGTTCCTGCAATTGTTTCTTTCATAGCACGAATCACTTCAGTTGTCCTCATTTATTTGGTTCTTTTTGCCTTTTTAACAAGTTTCTCTAAGCTAGGGCCAGCACCCGTGTTTTCCACTTTGATACCCTTGCATTTTGGCACTTTGAAAGCAGAGCATTTGCCAAGTCACTAACAGCAGCATCATACAAGCTGATCTTGCTCTTAAAACCTTCTCCAACAAGCCAACTCCCATGCTTGCTCTCAGCAAGTTTGGTGCGTGGTGTGGTTACCATATCTGCGCTATCCAAGACCTATACACAAAATAAATCTGCGCTATCCAAGACCTATACACAAAATAAATCTTAGAATTAAAATTTGATAGATGGAACATACATAGGAGTGAGGAATACATAAATTTAATAGATGGAACATACATATGAGTGAGGAATACATAAATTTACTTACAGCACCCATCATATCACCCCAATGTGCTATTCTTATGTGCCACCAACTTAGCTAGCTCTCCATGTAATGTATATCTCTCTTATTCACTTTTCCCCCTATGTTCCACCATTTCCTTATCATGGTATACTTCTCTTAAGCTTCTTCTTTTGTTGCTGATGTTCGCATGACTCACACAATTGTAAGTGTTCCTCTTGAAAGTCCTTTTGTACATATCCCATGGTGTGTTTCTGTAGGCTCTGCTCCCAATGAAACAAACAAGTTCTTTCACGACCATGCATTACATTTTTAACTCCACCATTAAACACATGGCGTACTGCTCTCCAGTTGGCCTGTGACTCATCGGCCATGAATCCAAAGAAGTTTGCATATGGGTGCCCAGTACGCAACATCACCTCATTCATCATTCCCAAAAAAAAAATTGTGACTCGGTGTCTTCTTCTTTCATTTCACGTTGCTATGGTTAGTAATTCCTACAAACTACACAATTGACATAGACTTATTGTTTAGTTTAAACCATGATTGAAATAGACACACATGGGACATATATTTGATTGATCTTGCAATATACCTTGGATCGTAGACATGACATGCAAGTGTTGACCACCCAACTACTCTTCATGTTGTTGGAATTAGGGTTAGGTTTCAACAATGCACACACACAAGATAGAGAATCTTGAGAGCACACAAAGTCACTAGAATAGAATGAACAAATGTGTGCCAGATACAAAAGATAACTACACACCCCAAAAAGAGTAGATAAGAGGGGAAAAAACCTCATATAGTGAGGGAAAAAATGCCCCGATGGTCCTAAGTGTGTTCACACACATCACTACCATATAATGCTACAAATCCACCCTGGAGTGATAATGTGAACATGTATAGGGTATGGCCAATCAATCCTAAAAAGTCAGTAAGCCCCAAAGCTTTACGAAAAGCTTCGAACTTTTCACGAGGAAGAGCCTTCATGAATAAATCTGCCATGTTGTCATGTGTAAGCACATAGATCAGCTGATCTCTGCTGCTTTCCCTGACATAGTGGTAATGCACCTCAATGTGCTTAGTGCGAGCATGAAACACTAGGTTCCTTGCAACTGCTAATGTGCTTTGGTTGTCAGTGAAAATGGTAGTGCTAGACGACTGTCCAACACCCAAATTAGCCCATAAGACGTCTGAGCCACACACACTCAACTGTAGCTGTACAAGCTACCCTGTACTTAACTTCACAGCTAGAAGTGGCCCATTGTAGGCTACTTCTTACTGCTGAGCCATGATATACATGAATCACCAAGGCAAAAGCAAAACCCACTAGTGGACACTCGTGTGTCATAACATCCAGTCCAATCTGAATCACTAAAAGCATGCAACTGTGACTCACCCCCTTTTGGATAAAACAATCCAAAATATTGAGTGCCCTACAAATAGCGAAAAACCCGCTTGAGAGCCTGCCAATGCTTCGTACCTGGGCTATGCATAAATTTGCTCAACTGTGAGACCGCATACTGTGTATCTGGCCTCGTGTTGCATACATAAAGAAGGGATCCAATAGCCTGCTGATACAAACTAGCATCAAAAGAGTCTCCTGCATCTTGAAGACTAAGTCAAGTACCTGTCTCCATAGGTGTAGCCATAGGTTTACAATCTTCAAGATTAACCTCTTTAATAGCATCTGTATATATTTGGACTACTGCAGCATAACAATGCCATCATTGCGCTACATAAACTGAATCCCCAAAGGGTCCCAAATCTGACATCTCAAACGATGACTACAAATCAGCCTTAAAGGCTGAAATCTCATCTATATTGGGTCTCGTGAGAAGCATGTCATCAACGTATAGAACGATGACCAAAAATGTGTGCTTACTCCTCTTCACATAGAGGGTACTCTCTGTTGGACTGTTGCAAAAATTATTTGCAAAGTATGCATGAATCTTCTCATACCATGCTCTAGGAGCCTGCTTAAGGCCATAAAGAGCCTTTTTCAACCTGCATACTTTAGACTCTTTCCCTTTCACATCAAAACCAGGAGGCTGTGATACATACACCTCCTTATGTAAATTACCATTCAAGAATGTAGTCTTAATGTCCAACTGATGTACATTCCACTCATGATGTACTGCCAAAGCAATGAGACACCTAATGGTAGTCATACGAGATGTGGGTGCAAAGGTCTCATCATAATCAATGCCCTTTTACTGGGCATACCCCTTTGCAACAAGTCTGGCTTGTAGCAATCAATGCTACCATGTGCTTTGCATTTTAACTTATAAACCCACTTAGTACCAATGGCCTTCTTGCCATGAGGTAGATCTGTCAAACACCAGGTGTCATTCTTGAGTATAGAGTTTTACTCATCCTGCATAGCATGCATCCAATGATCATCATCCTGTGCTTCCTCAAAGGAAATAGGTTCCTCCTCATTACATAAAGTAGAAATGAGAACATGATCCACATGAGAATAATCTACATGATGAGAACCTGCATGAGTTCTGCTATGTAAAGGAGCTGCCAACTTGCTATGTAAAGGAGCTACCAACTTGCTATCCCTCAATGTTTGCACAAGCCATTTTGGCATTCGCCTAGATTCTTCTATGGTTGCTCTCTCCTCATCCACTACATCCTCAATAATTGCCTCATCAAAAGTCTGATTTTACACCTACAAAGGCTGAACTTCAGCACTTGGTTGAGCATTCAATTGCTCTACATATAGCTGCCCTCCATTAAACAAAGGTAGGAGCGAATTAAACATGTCCTATGAGCATACATTCTGCTGTTTTTTGCATGAAAGCATGGGCTGAACTGAGTTTTCGACCCAAAAAAAATCTCTACTTACTAAAATTTGCTTTGAGACAGGATGGTAGAGTCTATATCCCTTGCTTTCTGAACTGTACCCCACAAATATGCATTTAACTACCTTATCATCAAGCTTACTGCATTGTTGCTCAAGCACAAGAGCATAAGACAGATAACCAAAAACATGCAAATGAGCCATAGAAGGCTTCCTGCCATGCCAAGCTTCATAAGGAGTTTTAGACTGCAAGGCCTTGGTAGGGCATTTGTTCAATACATAGTTTGCGCAAATGAGCCACAGAAGGCTTCCTGCCATGCCAAGCTTCATAAGGAGTTTTAGACTGCAAGGCCTTGGTAGGGCATTTGTTCAATACATAGTTTGTGCATATAGTTGCCTCCAAAAACCATGAGGTAAATCTTGGGCTTTCACCATACATCGTGCCATCTCCACCCATGAGAGACCTGTTCTTCCTCTTAGCCACACCGTTTTGTTGAGGTGTGTATGATGGCACTGTACATTGATGCCTTATGCCTTTTTCAACCATATATGCATGAAATTCCTTGGACATATACTCCCCCCCTTGATCTGAATGAAGGGTGCTAACTTTACATTCACATGCATTTTGAGCCATGGATACGAAGTGCTTAAAGCACATAAAAACCTCTGAATTTTGCTTTCATGGGATACACCCAGCTATATCTGGAGTAATCATCAATAAAAGTGACGAAGTAGAGATATCCCCCAATAGATGGTGTGCTCATAGGACCACATACATCACTATGTATAAGCTATAATTTCTTAACAGCTCTCACAGATCCATCCTTTGAAAATGATGCCCCATGCATTTTACCAAGAATACACCCCTCACATACATGTCTAGTAGGGGTCTCAAGAGTTGGCAACTCAGATACCATATCATGCCTTTGAAGACATAACAAACGGCCATAATTCAGATGGCCAAATCATGCATGCTATGCATAATTCTACATCACTCATAGCACTAGTCGTAGAGACTGAGCAAGTATATCATGCTACAACTTCTCAAATACATCCATCTTATATAAGCCATGAGAAACAAGGTACCTGAGGTAATGATAGAATAACCCATCATTTCTATCGTGAACTGTACATCTATCATCCACAAATTTCACCGTCAAGCCTGACAAGGCTAAGGCTGAAACAAACAGCAAGTCCTTCTTAATGCCTGGCACATATAAAACTTTTGAAAGAGTAAATGTGCCCCCATTTGCAGCAGCAGTGAGCACAACTCTACCAACTCCTTTGACATGAGGAAGCATTTGCACATGTGACAGTTCCTACACTTGGGATGGATTCCAGAGATGAGAACAAACCTTTTTGTGAAGTAATGTGCTTACTAGCACCACTGTCAAAGTACCAAGCATCCGATTCTGCCACTGACATGCATACATCATGAACAGAAGGGTCATAACTGTAATGTATAGTCCATGCCCAATCATCTTGAGCAAAACTTGCAGATTCCTTCTTCTTTGCACTTGGTGGTGCAGATGCATCAGCCACACAGCCATGCCCGATTCTTTCTTTTTCTCCTTCTCTAGCCTTTTCTTGCACTCATGTATGTAGTGCCCTGGTTTCCTGCAATAGTGACACTTACCACTGACATGCATACATCATGAACAGAAGGGTCATAACTGTAATGTATAGTCCATGCCCAATCATCTTGAGCAAAACTTGCAGATTCCTTCTTCTCTGCACTTGGTGGTGCAGATGCATCAGCCACAGCCATGCCCGATTCTTTCTTTTTCTCCTTCTCTAGCCTTTTCTTGCACTCATGTATGTAGTGCCCTGGTTTCCTGCAATAGTGACACTTACCCTTCTTTTTAGGCTTATCACCTTCTTTCTCTCCATCCTTACCTGAGGATTCTGATTTTGGCTTATAGCCACCATGCGAAGAAGCTTTACCTTTGCCTTTCTGATTGGCAACAAAAGCTTGGTCACCAACTTGCATATTAGATCTATTTTTCCTAGACTACTCTTCGTGTAAGAGTATTGAAACCAGCTCATCAAATGTAAGGGCATTTGGATTTCCCTTCATCTCATGAGTCTAAGGGTAGAGGCAAAACTATGATTGGCAACAAAAGCTTGGTCACCAACTTGCATATTAGATCTATTTTTCCTAGACTACTCTTCGTGTAAGAGTATTGAAACCAGCTCATCAAATGTAAGGGCATTTGGATTTCCCTTCATCTCATGAGTCTAAGGGTAGAGGCAAAACTATGATAAGAATCCAACAATGCATTGAGAACTGTGGGCACCAATGTACTATCAGGATATTTCTCATCCACACTAGCAAGCTGCTCCTTAAAATCTTTGATCTTGGTCAAGAAGCTATCCATTGAGTCTCCCTCATTTATGTGCTCAGACTCTAACTGTTTGCGCAGATATACAACACGTGCTTCATTACGCACCTAGTATAATGTAGCAAGTGCATCCCATGCCTGTTTTAAAGTCTTACATGACCGAATATGAGGAATAATGCTTCGCTTCACAGAAAGTGCAAGCAATGCATGTGCCTGTGCATCACTTCTATCCCATTTCGTTTGAGCAGCAGTGGGATGTATTGGTGGTGCATGTGGAGGAGCCACATCTGTATTAGATTCTACTTCAAATGTACCTACAGCACCTGGTTGCACCGGTAGTTGTGAAACAAGACAAGTTTCACTACCACTGACCACATTCCAAAGGCCTTTAGCAACCAGTACATGCCTCATCATATAGGACCACAATGGGTAGTTAGTCCCATCATCAAGTTTGTCCTCAGTGACAACATGTTAAATACATCACTACTCCCAGCCATGACTTTCTACCAAATGCAAAATCTTTCAACACACTGCAAGTACTCAGGATGCAAACCTGGATGGCTGCCAAATGACTGAATCATCTCCAAAGTGTATGAAAAATAACACAGAGTAGAGAATAGAGTGTTACTGGCAAAAGTATGATGGTCAATGTTGTTGAAGACACGTTGCACACCAAATCTTTGCCGCTACACAGCCCAAACACCCAAAATCGAGCAGAACCAATCCAAAATGACGCCTCTCCAGAATGTCTGTAGAAACCTTGCGATGCCCAAAACGCACCCGAATCGCGCCGCAAACCCTGAAAATTTTGTATACTTTGTATACATCACACTACATTATACACCTTCTTCTCCTAAGAAGGTATCTCAATTGGAGACATAAAAAATAGGGTCATGAGGAGGGAGGTAGACTACTAGATCAAGTGTCAAGGAAGCTAGTGTTGATACCAATTGTTGGAATTAGGGTTAGGGTTTAATAATGCATACACACAAGATAGAGAAGCTTGGGAGCACACAAACTCACTAGAATAGAATGAACAAATGTGTGCCAAATACAAAAGATAAGTACATACCCCAAAATGAGTAGATAAGAGGGTGTACATATGCACGGGGGAATATGCACAGGAGAAAAAAACCTCCTAGTGAGGGAAAAATGCCCTAGCGGTCCTAAGTGTGTTCACACACATCACTACCATATAATGCTACACGTGTGTGGTCAAACACAACCCATGCAGTGTTTAAATCACCATTTCCATCCCGATCCATTTGCCTCACCAAGTCAACACTAGATGCAGGTCCTTTTGTAGACATTTTGAAAATGAAGCATCGGTCCTCCTCAAATCTTTATCCAAGAAAGTGACTACAATGAAAAAAATCATACATATAATTCTTCTTCAACTCTAAAATAGCATCAAGTCCTGATCCTCTCGGTAATGCAGACTTCCTTGCTTTACTGACCATCCTTTCAAAACTGCAAATACGACCATTTAATCAATCAAGGGTCTCTTGATATATGGCTCCATAAATATATAAAAGATAAGAACTTTTCCAAACCTTTTTGTTTGCACTAAGGGTCACAGCTCATCAAGGAAGTTTGATAATTCTTTGTCTCCAAAGAGTTCCTCCTCCTTTCTGCCAACCTTCATTACAATGTCCTCAATGATATTTTTGGCAATTGACATCTAAATTTTTCATGGACCTACTCCTCTCTCTGCTTTGACAGCATTCTCAACAAGGTTCTTTACTTTTTGAATGTCTTTTCTTGATGTGCCGACTTGAATCTCGTGTAGATGTGTTCCAACATGAATCATTAGCCTTGTATTTGTATTATCCCATGGAAATATGTAATATGCCAGACATGAGTAGGTCCCTATGCGGATGACAAGTTTTTGACAAAAATGGCACACCAATGTGCCAACTCCAGCAATGGCTAATGTGCCAAGATCACATTTTTTTTAATGAGACCTTTGAAGAAAGCCTTGTTTCTGGTCCCACTGTTCTTGAAATGAGGACATAATTGATTCTGACACTCAAATATACTTGCACAATATGCCACTCTGACAATTGCATCAATGTTGTGAACGAGACGAAATTGGCCTTGTCCATACATGTCCATCATACCTATGCTCCATGCCTTCCATATTGGCAAGCATCCCAAAAGTTGGTGGAAACTCATAGATACAATCACCATTGTACTCCCTTGGCAGCTCATCGACTTCTTCTATCCTTTGAATCTGTCCAATGAGTTTTCCAATGACTGTAGATGAGTTCATCTTTCTAACAATAGGAAGGAAGCTTGAAGGAGGACAATAGTTTCTAGCAAGGCACTCCTGAGGTCTCAAAGGCACACCTCTTCATCCACCTCAGTACCATCATCATCTAGGTCAAAGTCAATATTGATTCCATAAGCTTTGCTTTACCATATTTCATTACTATTTGATACTTTAAATCATCTTCTGATGCAGAATCCTCCATAACTATATGCTCAGAACCTTTCTTTGATGTGCTGGGATTGTCCCCATCTTGCAAATGGTAGGAAACAATGTTATATGCCAAGGATATGCTTGAGTCCAAGATGTATTGGATACTCCCTTCAATGTCTATGTGTTCACTTAAAGGAATCACAAGATGCTCTGCAGAGGCATTATCTATTACAGCACTCAAGTTTACAAAAACATGGTGAAGCTTGATCTCAAGGAACCTCCTACTAATAACACCTTTCCCATCAACCAAAGGAACATAAAGGCTATGGCTAGAGGCATGAATGGGCCTCGTGCCTAAGTGCTTCTCTCTTAGCCAAAATGAGCCTTGCGTTCAGTGCAGATGTCTAAGCAAGGAAGAAGAAAATGAGCCTTGCATTTGGTGCGAATATGTTGTGAGCAAGCAAGAGAATACGTTGCAAGCAAGGAAGAAGATGAAGGTAAAAAAACTCATCTTCTACCCATGCTCATCGCTCATCGCTCGCTCATCGCTCGCTCATCGCAGTAGGAAGGTCTTCTACCCATGCTCATCGCTCATCGCTCCCACGCCGCTGAAGCTCCTCAGGTTTGCTCTTTGCCAAACCCTCAGGTTTGACCTTGCGCCCATAGCGCAAGCTGTTGAAGATTGATGATCACTGAATGCAGCATGGATTCCCAGGAGGCGGCGTTATCCTTCTGAGAAAGGCCCATAGTATCAAGAGTACCAACCACAACAATGCCTATTCTAGCCGACCAACCATCTGCAAATGAGGGTGTTAGTGGGGCTTCATCATTTTGTAACATCTTTTGTAAGTTTCCAGAGAACTTGCTCCTATAGCTAGATAACTGTGCAGGTGAAAACAAAAATCGGTACTTGTTTGCATATTTGTCTCTTCTTTCAATTTTGGTAGACACACTGGTAATGCAATATAAAGTGCACCTAGCGACAGTTGATTGGAGACCTAGTGATGAAGGTATCCCACTATGGAAGAAAGAGAATGAAGGTAAATCGATGCTACCACTGGGGAACCCACCTCTATTTCCAATGATGGAAGAGTATGTAAAGGGGCATGAAGATGCGATATCAGGAATAAAATCTTACATAAAATTTTGGCAAAATCTTTGAAATGGTTCATGAATGCCAAGATATTAAAGGCCTGTGTGATAGATTATTGGAATAATATAATCTAAGAGCTTAAGAAACCAATAGCATCAAAGGCTAGATTGTACACAAATTTTAGCCAAAATTTGCCCAGTAACTAGATAATGTGGATGCTGAAAGATTCTTACGTTACAAAGAGCACAATGATCATATTATTATGGGCCTCAATGAGAAAAACCAAGGGAATAATTCAACCCAATGCATGATGTTAAGCAAGGGGACTTTATATTGTTACATCCAGATAATAGAGACATCTTTCCCATTTGGCTTGCTATGGCCAAATCAGAGATTGATATGGACAGAACATCACCAAACTACAAAAAGATTTTGATACAATATTGGGGACCTTGTGCAAGGAAGAATGGTATGACAAATTCAAAGGCCTACACTGATTATTGGAGGGGGTTTTGGATGGAGAATAAGATAGATCCACGTGTGGGAAATGGTTAATGCAATTGCTTGGTCATGGAGACCCAAAAAATTAGGGCCATATACAAAAATCAAGATACTAGAAACGCCGCTACCCCCTCTTTCTATTGAAGTGTAGAAAGTATGGATTTTCACTAGCACTGGATGCCTCAACTCGTGTTAACCTAAACATACTGCCTTGCACAAGAGAGGGAGAGAAGAAAGGAATGAAACCATGCAAGGGTTGATTCGAAGAATAGCATTTAGCCAACCTTCTCAGCATCACTGGAGGAGCGATGATTATAGTGTCATTTATACCGGTGCTTATAACATCAATTATAGTGTCGATTATAGCATATAACCTATAGTGTTAAGAAAATAACAATGATTATAGTGATGAGATAGTGACGCTTACACCCCAACACTTTTCTAGTTTCCTTTATAAAATCCACACTATAAACGCCGCTACCCCCTCATTCACATCCATTCAATATTTTCTCATTCTTTCTCAAACTTCTAAAAATAAAATACGCTCAAATATTCTTCTTTTTGAATAAAAGATTCATGGGATTTACAAAATCAATTATACCCATATTTTTTTCTTTTAGTATAAACACTAATTATCTAAATGAATCATTTCCATAATTCTCATAAATTGAATGATTCTATAAAATTTATGCATAACCTTCTTTATTTTTCTGACTATTGAATAATGCTCAAAACTCCTCTTTTAGCATAAAAATATCTATGCCTAGAATATGATAGGAATTCTTCTTTTTGCTTTTATTAAAATTATGCATAAAAATAAGATTTATCTTTTTTCTAGAAAATTTTACCATAGCTTCACTGTAATTCCTGAGAATGTTCAATTTTCTTTTTTAAAATGAATACTTGTAATGGAAATATAATAGGAACTCTTCTTTTTGTTTAAAATTAAATTTGCATACATAACATAGTATAATCATAATTATAAGCATAATTATAATCATAATTATAAGAATAATTATAAATAAATCTCTTGATTATTCTAAAATAACCATTCCTCATTTCTAAAAATGTTAGCATAACCCTCTTTCAATTTAGAATGAGTTAATATGATTTTTCTTACCCATAATCAAGCTAAAAAGAATTAACCATCATTTTTACTAGATTAAAAATCATGAAAATATCTATCTCTAGCTTATCAAGCCTAGAGTTTTAATTAAAATAAAGATATTATCATTAAGAAATATCCTTCTAACAAGGATCTAATCATAAAGATGATTAATCTTTCCAAAAGAGAGATTTTCTTAAAGGAAACATTATAATTAAGCATAAAGACTAGTATTAATCTAATTAAACATTGTGAATCATTGAAAAACTTGATTTCAAGAGAAAACCATTCCATTGAAAGCTTCTCAAGCTTTAGAGGGGTTGAGAAGAAGAAAATCATTGAGAGAAATAGAAAAACCCATTAAATTAGAGCTTACCCTTGATTTTGGCTTGATTCTTTGGATAGAAGTGAAGTTCTCAAGCAAGTCCTTGACCACCAAGAGGGGGAGGGCAATCTCCAAGAGAGGATGGAGAATAGAGAAGCTCCAAAGCTCCCAAGAGAAGAGGCAAATATAGGGATAATAGAAATTACACTAAAATGAAGATAATAATGGCATGTAAATTCACAAAGATAAAAATACAAAGGAATGAGGGTCTATTTATAGGTGAGGGAGGCCACTGACCAAGTCCAACTGGGTCCTAGAGGCTTCCACCTTCAGTTGATCCAATTTGGACAAGTTTTGGATCAACTGGCTCCCTTTTTTATCCAGTTTGCACCAAGAGAGAGGAGAGATGAAATATCTTGATTTTTTTGAATTAAAAATATCAAGCAATGATGATAAAAAAAGGTGCCTACTTGATGGGGCTCTCCCTCCTTTACTGAGGTGTCAAAAATTCATCATTTTACTTAAAATATCCCAATTTTTAACAAATAAACCCAATACTCAGTCAACTCTTCATCTTATGTGAGCATTTACTTATTTTTGGGGTATTTTCTTTTATTCTTTGCATTTTTGTCATCCCAACACTTGGATTAATCCAATTGGCCCTTTGGAACCTTATTTGGACCTTAATCCAAAATTTTTTGAAAATGTGGACCCTTAGGCTAAGGTCTCTTATACACATATTTAATTAATTCCTAATGCACATTGAAAAATTCATTTTGAACTTCTGTTTCAGGGAAATTTATCTTGGATATTAGGAAAATTTTTGTATCTAAAGATATCTCAATTTTGAATTACCTCTCTCTAGACATTTTCTCTCAGGGTAAAACAAGATCTTTTTCCATTTCTGAGGGGGGATGATTACAAGAGACTGAAGGGGCTATTCTTACACCTTTACACCTCAAAAGCTGGAGGGAGGAATCTTACAGTTTTGCGCAATTACAAAATGACAAGTTACAAGAAGCGTGACCACACTTGAAAAATGATGTTTAACCGGAGTGGTTAACATACCCCCTCCCTAATTCAGTTCCATCCTCAGAGCTAGCAAAGGATATAACGGTAGTAGATTGAGTACGTCCAAACAAAGTCGCATCACGAGGTAGGATGTGGGGGGGGGCTTTTGATGGAAGACTCGGTAACTCGTCCAGAAGGTTGTCTCCATCATATCCTTGATGGAAGACTCGGTAACTCGTCCAAAAGGTTGTCTCCATCATATCCTTGAAGATTTGGAGGCACTAGGCATGCCTCCACTTGGATGCGCTCATAGTAGCCAAATAGTTGCTTCACTATTGGGTCTTTGTTGATGTTGAAGGCCAAGCCTTGATTACCTTCATGGTAATGGCACCAATCTGGGAAGGTCTCCAATAGTTTGATAATAAGATTGAAGAACTTGATTGTGTCGACCACAGCAGGATCTGGCACTTGCTCATATCTGCTGATGAAGTCATGTAGGCGCTTGAGAATGTTGGCTTTAGTGCACAAGTTTTGTGGCATCAGAGGAGCGAACCACAGGGAATTGTAAAAGGAGTTTTGGGTTCTTGGCCTGCTCCTCATGGAAGAGGTTCCATGCCCAACGGCGGCAGGCGAATCGACAAATACTCGAGCTTGATCCTGGAGCTGGCACGCCGCCTTATAGTACTGGTCCCAGATATATGGTTTGAGAAGGAATGGACACCTCCAAGCCGGTTGCTTGCCCACCAGATCGAATGTGATGGGACGAGCAATAGCGGGTGTCCTGTTGTAGCCGCCGCATTGTCGAGGGGGGTGCTCACGCTTCTAGCCGCGCGATGCTTGGCATCGAGGTAGGGTTGCAAGACGTGGAAGTCCATGTGATCAGTGACTTTGGTGGGCTCCGCCTAGAGTTGTCAACCAAGTAGGATTTGTATGGCCTGCTTGAACTCCGTGCGATCGAGTGGATCACGCCAATTAAGGGGGGGTTGAGAGGAGAGTCGATCTCCTCCTGTTCTCATGGTGGGGGCAGTGGAATTTCTCCTTCTTTTCCAAGGGTGGGGCAGGGTATTTTGGGTGGCCGTTGTGATGAGGGTGGAGGGGTGGCTGATGTGGAGGCAATGGTGGCGAGGCTTGCGGCAAGTAATGGGGGAGGCCTGGCCAATATTGATGGTAAATCTGTAATAGTTTTGGGTAGGCCTAAGTTGAGGGTTAAAGTGGTAGGTGAGGGAGGAGTTGGTGAGGGAGGTGGAGAGGGGAGATGGGGGGTGTAGAGGATTGTGAGGGGAAGAGAGTGAGTGTGGTGGTGCCGGGTGGGGGTGGGGATGGGGGTGGTTGTGTACTTATGTTGGGGTTAGAGGAGCTGGGAGGAGGAGGCTGATGGTGGGGGGAGATAAAGATGGGGGTTGGTGAGGGGGTTGGGTGCCCGGGGCTCCTTTGTCACCACTATCATTGTTGTCGTTGTTGTCGTCATCTGAGTTGGGGTCGTCAGCGTTTGGAGTGGAAAAGGCTTTGGTGGCTGCGGCTTCTTCGCGGGTGTACTCCATTAGGAAAGCCACATGTGAGTCATCAAACTGCATGATACCTGTGGGATGGGTAACCTCCATCTGCAAATAGTAGCGCTGGTATAGGATGAGAAGACCTTCTACTACTGAGTATGGCTGGAGCTTGTAGCGCCTGAGGAATTTATAAGAATCATGTACAACTTCCCAACCTATGTGCGGTGTAAGAATCGTAGGCCTTTAGCAGTCTTGGGGGAGAAATAAGGGTAAGGGCAGAGCCCATCTAGTATGACGAGGTCTATGGGTTCTAGGGGTTTGGTTGGCTGGCTGTATCGAAGGAGATGGACCTAGTTGAGAAGCGTGGCTTGGAGAGGATGGACTGGGAGGTCAAAAAAGATGGAAGAGTGAGTGAAAGAAAGTTGCCCTCCTTGAAAGCAGAGGGTGGCTAGGAGGGAGATGTTGTGGGCTAGGAGTTTGGTTAGTATATAAGAAAAGGTGAGTTGGGATAGGTGTTCATATAAAGATGTCATGATGTAGGAGGTTCAGGCGAATGGTGTGGAAATTGAGCTCAAGGGTTTGTGAGGGGTTCTGGGGGGAGGGATGGCCAAGATGGGAAGCTCTATGCAGTGTCCATCAACGCATCGACTGTGCTTGGGTGTTGGGATGCTCGTGCCTCAACGGCTTCCAGCTATGCTTTTTTATGATGGAGAGTCTCTTCTACGACCTCACGGTAGTGCTAGAAGTCAAGGTTTATTTTGTTGAGACTTTCTTCGGCTTGCGCTACCCTATGGAGGAGGTCTTGTGCTGTGGCCTGGGTGAGGGAGAGTTCATTGAGGGCCTGCTGCTCTGCCTCCTGTGCTACCTGTAGCTGGCTTTGGAGCTCTGAAAGGAAGAATAGGGTGCTTTCTAGTACCCGTTCTCTATGTTGAGGGTGGCAATATAGAGAGCCTTTGCGTTTTGTTATTTCTGTTCCTTCGCAAACAACATCTATTGTTGTGCCGCTATTGCTATCTCCTATTATGGATAGATATAGTCCGTCATCTGAGTGATAAGTTCACGGGCCATGTGGGAGAAGCTATGGGAAAAGTCTGGCACTTCCTCCTCAGCAACTTTCTGTTGGGCTTCAGTAGCAATCTCCTCAGCGTTCGAGCCCTAGCTGGAATGCTGTGGAATTTGCTCCTGCTGGTTTGGTTCTGGGTGATGGCTCTTTGGGGGTGGAGAGGTGGGAGAGGATTGGGGTGGAGGGAGAGATACTAGCAGAGCTTCGGGCCCTTACAGCTAAATTAACCTGGGGAGCTATTTCCATCCAGTAGCATGGTATAGTACCTTGGTTAGTAGGGATGCGGCAGTGAGCTTTCCTTGGGGGGTTGCACAGATAGAATGGAGCTCCCTATGCAGATATTCTACCCAGTTCATGGGTGTACCCTAGTGGACCCTTGCCAATATGGAGAGGCTACATGTGCTGAATTGGTACTAGCATAAGCTTCTGAATTGGCACGGCTGAGGCAGTTGAGGAAGAGTTTGGTAAAACCATGGCTTCTTTTGGTATGGTCGTGGCATGGAGTTGGTACAGTCGTGGCAGTTGAGGTAGAGTTTGGTACAGTCGTGGCTTCTTTTGGTGCGATCGTGTCTTCTATTTGGTATGGCCATGGCAAGTTTTTTTTTGTGGGAACCCTGTAAACAGGTTTTGAGCCCCGGGCTATGTAGCCAACACCCCATTGCCGATTTTGTACTAACTCCGTGTGCCCAGTTCGCTAAATGGAGAAGACGGTTCCAATTGGGTGATGGCAAGGTTGGTAGCTCCCTTAGGAGTTCAGAGGCTTGAAACGAGGGAGTAGCTGAGAATGGAGAGGTTAAGGGCCGAGGGGGAGTACTCCGAGGTAGCCTAATAATGACAGGTGGGGGAGTAGCCAAAGTCAAGGGTATATTATTGTTATGGACCGTGGGCTTCTGTTGGGGGGGCAAGGGGTCGTTCATGAAGTTTTTGCTTCCCTTTCTCCTGTGCAGTATTAGTGGTGGAGGCTACTTTGGTGGGCTTCCATTGGAGGGTTGGTAACTATGAAATGAAAAGAGTAGGGAGTTTGTACCTTGGTGATTTGAGGACCCAAATTTGTTGATTACCCTCATGGTAATGTTGAGCATGAAGCAGAGGTTTTGGGATCCAGTGGTAATTTGTTGTTGGCCAAGGCTTAGGGTGTGAGCAAGGATGGTTTTGGCCTTGGGGAGCATTTGGGCCAGCGAGTGTCCTATACCATGTGGGCTTGGGGTTGTCAAATGGGTTGCCTTAGAGAGGGATGAGGAGCTTGTGTTGCCAGTATATGAGTATGCGAAGTGGATCGGCGGGGGATCCATAGAGTGGTAGTACCTTCATAATACCCTTGGGCTGTGAGAAGCTTCTTAGGTACCCACTATCGAGAGTGCTTGCCCTATGTGCATTGGTTATTAGAGTTGTTAGTAGGATTAGTGTTGTTAGTTTTGTGGGGGGGGGGGTCAGCATCGGTGGTGACATTTGAGAGTTTGGATTGGGTTGCGGCTGGCAAGTGGGGTAGTCGAAAGGATCAAGAGGCATTGGAGTGTCCAGAGTGGGGAGCAGCCTCTTTTTGAGCTGTATGGATTGGTGTGGATTGGAGGGGAGAAATAACAATCATGGGGGGAGGATTATCATCTTGGCATGAGGGAGCAGAGGGCACGGGTTCTTCATCCATCATTAGGACTATAACTTGGCCGGAGGCTAGTTGTAGGGTGGTAGTCCTTGCATCCCAGTTGATGTTGCACCAGCTGTGTCCCATCCAACCTCATCCAATGAGAAGAAACTCCTCACGCATGGTTCCTGTGCAGGCATCACATAAAACTTCCCTTCCAAGGGATTATTTCCAATGCGGAATAAGATTGTGATTGTGCCTAAACAATGAACTTCTTGAGAGGCCACTGTTGTGACCATGGTAGGAGTCTCTTTTAATGGGGGTTTCCCAAGGGAAAGCCATGTGCATAAGACATTAAGTTGTAATTATCCCTTGTATCTACAAGAGCTAACTTTTGTGTGAAGCTTGTCAAGGTGGTCATTCCTAACCATAACCGAGCAGTTTTCACCTCCTAATCTTTTTCTTCAAGGTCTACAACTTAGGCCATGTTGACCAAAATGTTTTTCCCCCGAAGTTTGGCTTGCCGCTCTTTAGCCTCTTGTTGGGCTACTTGTTTCATTTCTTCGTGTTCATTTTTTTGTTGTTTTTTATCATGAATGGCCCTGAGGGTGGTTTTAGTTAGTGGGACATAGTAAAATAAAAATAAAAACTCATAAAAAGAACTTTAGGTATGTTGGGATATCGAGCTCATCTAGTGAGGCGGTGGACATTGATGACCCGCCTGGGGGAAACACTTATACCACTGGCATGGTTGGTGAGATCATGGGTGATATGGGGCCAGTGGGATGACAGGCTGTGTGACAGCCATTCTAGAGATTGGCATAGTTATAGCACCAACTCATTTAGTTGGGTTCACACTATAGAGAACCCTAGTATGTATTTGGTTGAGTACCTTTTCATATGGTGTACTCTTATCTTTGTATATGGTGTGTTGAGTGTTGAGTGTTGAGTACCTTTTCATATGGTGTACTCTTATCTTTGTATATGGTGTGTTGAGTGAAGAAGAAGAAAATTTTCAGCCTCTCACCTTGTGTGTTCTCTTTTAGGTTTTTGTGAGTGTGTGTGTGCTTGCAAGAGCTCAAGCTCTCTTCTCCCCTGCATCTTTTCATGGTATCAGAGCCTGGTTCATGCTAAGGGCTGAGCTGCAAGCAAGAGAAGCACAGGAAGCGGTACGAGGGTAAGAGCTTCAACTACTCTTCCCTATTTATGTTGGTGACTACACCCTTGTCGGGAGCTCTACGGGAGGCACCGGCAAACGATCTCTGATTGAAGAGCTTTCTTCGCGAGAGTAAAGCTATAGGGCAACTATACTGTCCTATAGGGCAACTATACCGTCCTATCGGACAACATTTTTCAGGCCGAAAAAGCGTTTCGGGCGCATTACCACCTCCGTTTTTTCAAAAAGCATGTGAATTCGAGCACTGCGGTGGGTAAGTCATTGATTCTCTGCAGAACTTTGTTTTAAGAACTGCAGGAAGACAGACTGGTTGTGTAGACATTGTGGGTGCTGCAAAGAGGTCAACAGTTGCCATTGGGTGTATGTATGCACATTGAGGTCACGTGTTGTGACATTTGAGTGTAGTATAGTACCACTGTAGAAAATACAGTAGTTTGTGCAGGACAAACTAGAGTGTTGTTTCTGGTAAATTTGTGTGTCTGGCAAGATGTCAAATGATGGCATCAACCAGATTGTTGCTGAGAAGCTTGATAAGAACAACTTCCATGCTTGGAGGTTGAGCTGACAAATTTCCTGATGGTGGAAAAGGGTTACTGGGACTATATAGAAGGTGAGCATGAAGAGGCACCGGAGATACCGGACATCAATCCGACTACTGCAGATGTGAAAGAGTTCAAGGATTGGAACCAAGGAGCTAAAAAAGTAATGTATTGGCTCTCTATCAGTATACAAGACACCATGATTGGGTACATACAGGACGGCAAGTCCCCCAAGGAGGCGTGGGACACCTTGGTAAAACTCTATGAAACGAGCGAAAAAACAGGCACATTGCTAAGATTGCGTTAGCATTGATGGAAGAGAAGAATATGCCACATAGCTATTGGGCTGAGACTGTTTCTACAGCAGTTTACATCATGAACAGGACTACAACTGTAGCTATACATGATGTAACTCCAGAGGAGAGGTTTACTGGTAGAAAACCTGACTTGTTTTATCTGAAAGTCTTTGGATGCATTGCATATGTGCATGTGCCAGATGAGCTGAGAACTAAGCTGGATCCAAAGCTGAAAAATGTGTGTTTATTGGATATTCCCTTGAGCAAAAGGAATACAGGTGTTCTAACCCTGCTACACGTGAGTTGAGGGTAAGTAGGGATGTTGTTTTTGATGAGATGAGCAACTGGTATGCTGCTAAAAAAGAAGCTGTTGGGGCTGATGTGAGTGGAAATGTGGTTGCACATAATGCAAGTTAGCAATCACAGTCTTTGAGTGGACCAGGAGAGTCCTCCTCTAGTGGTTCAGTTGATAGACCATGGAGTGGCAGGTTGCGTCATAATACTAGTCATGTAAATGTGATTAGTACATCACATAAAGGCAAAGAGAAAGTGGTTGAGCCCTGTAGTATGCCTGACATTTCTGTAGGGCATTCTCATGTTGATGGAGAGTCTAGTGGCTCAGAGATGAGCCTTGATGTGAGGAGCTTGGGATACCAGCTATGAGAACACCTGGTGTAAAGAAGGCTATGGAAGCCATGAATGCAAAGCTGCAAAGATCTGGAAGAGTAAAGAATCTTGTGCAAAGGTTTACCTATGATGGTTATGTGGTACATCACTATGCATACATGGCAAAAGTTGTGCAGGTTGTAGAGCCCACATGCATTGATGAGGCTGTTAGAAATGTGTGTTGGGAGAAAGCTATGGATGAGGAGATGGATGCACTATATGGAAATGAGACTTGGGATTTAGTGCAATTGCCTGAAGGCAAGAAAGCCATTGGATGCAAGTGGGTGTACAAAGTAAAACATAACAGTGATGGAAGCATAAGCAGGTACAAGGCTAGATTGGTAGCCAAAGGATATGCGCAGACATATGGCATTGATTATGAGGAAACTTTTAGCCCAGTTGCCAAGATAGCACCAGTGAGAGTTGTGATAAGTGGCTGCGTCAAAGAAATGGTCTTTACATCAGATGGATGTAAAGAATGCATTCTTGCATGGGGATTTGCAGGAAGAGGTGTATATGTTGCAGCCACCTGGTTGTTATGAGGATGTGAGTCACCCCGAGCATGTTTGCAGGTTGAAGAAGGCCTTGTATGGCTTAAAACAAGCACCAAGAGCATGGTCTGACAAGATTTCTGAATATCTTGTCACTATTGGCTTTCATGTAGCCAATGCAGATTTCTCGCTATATGTGAGACACAGTGATAGAGGGGTTGTGCTTGTTGTCATCTATGTAGATGACTTGATCATTACGGGGGACCATGATGCAGAGATCTTTGATGTAAAGATCTTGCTTAGACAGAAGTTTGAGATGAAATATCTGGGGGAGCTCAGATATTTCTTGGGCATTGAGGTGATTAGGTCACCACATGGTATTGGATTACTTCAGAGACAGTATGGCTTGGACATGTTGTCCAAGTATGGTATGACATGCTATAAGCCTATCTCAGTGCCATTGGATCAGAATGGCAAGTTGAGTGCAGATTCAGGAGAGATTTTGGAGGATCCTACTATGTATAGGCGCATAGTAGGAAGCTTGATCCACATGATGATCACCAGGCCAGATTTGAGATATGTTGTTGGGTTGGTGAGTCAGTTTCTCGAAAGCCGCATTTGGATGCATTGAGCCGCATTCGGATGCATTGAGACGCATACTGAGGTATGTGAGGTCTACTTTGCAGTGTAGACTATTTTATGAAACTGGGACGACAGAGATATGTGTACATGGGTACACATATGCTGATTGGGCTGGTAGTATCTCAGATAGAAGATCTACTAGTGGCTTTTATGTTTTCTTTGGGGAGTGTTGCTGTGTGACTTGGAGCAGCAAGAAGCAGCCTACGGTTGCTCTATCCAGTACAGAGGCCGAGTACAGAGGTGCTGCTATGGCAGCATGTGAGGTAGCTTGGTTGAGAAAGCTACTTGCAGATTTGGGTCTATCAGTGGTGGATAGACAAGTTGTCATTTTCTGTGACAACATTAGCAGTATACAGTTGGCCAGGAACCCAATTTTTCATGCTCGCACGAAGCATATAGAGGTCCACTACCATTTTGTCAGAGAGAAGGTTTTGGCAGGAGACGTTGACCTTGTTTATGTAAGCACACAGGATCAGGTAGCTGACATCTTCACCAAAGCATTGGGTACAGAGAAGCTCCGCAGATTCAGGGCTTTGCTTGGTGTACATGAGATGGAGTTGAGCTCGAGGGGGAGTGTTGAGATATCGAGCTCATCTAGTGAGGCGGTGGACACTGATGACCCGCCTGGGGGATAGGCCCAACACTTACACCACTGGCATGGTTGGTGAGATCATGGGTGATATGCGGCCAGTGGGATGACAAGCTGTGTGTGACAGCCATTCTAGAGACTGGCATAGTTATAGCGCCAGCTCATTTAGTTGGGTTCACACTATAGAGAACCCTAGTATATATTTGGTTGAGTACCTTTTCATATAGTGTACTCTTATCTTTGTATATGGTGTGTTGAGTGTTGAGTGAAGAAGAAGAAGATTTTCAGCCTCTCACCTTGTGTGTTCTCTTTTAGGGTTTTGTGAGTGTGTGTGTGCTTGCAAGAGCTCAAGCTCTCTTCTCCCCTGCATCTTTTCAAGGTAGCGATCATGGCAATGGATTAGGAGCTTATGCATTTGCAATCAGGCTAAATCATGGCTTTAGACATTGCTCAATCCTATTCTAATATGACCTTTGATGACCTTTGATGAATATTCTAATATGACCTTTGATGACCTTTGATGAATATTCTAATATGACCTTTGATGAATATTCTAATATGACCTTTGATGAATATTAGACATTGCTCAATCCTATTCTAATATGACCTTTGATGAATATTAGACTTCATCCCATGCTCCAACATTAGGGAGTGGTACTGGACCATGTGTAAAGTTACTCTCCCTCATTGTCCTAGACACTATTTTGGAAACAGATCAAGAGTCCATAACAGAGGAGACTAGATCAGTATAATGGGGTATAAACCCTGTAGAGCTTTCACAAGAGAGAGTGCAGCCTAGTGAGCATTCGTAAGAGAATCATCAAGAAGGGGTAAAAGGGCATTTAGTGTGCCAAATGGAGCACAAGGACCTCATAGAGTCCAGAAAATCTCAAGAGCTCACACGGAGCCAATCGAGACTCAACCTCCAAATGTAGCAGAAAGATTCTTTCTAAGGAGAGTTCGAGCCCAATCAAGGCAATATAGGCCTATATGAGGATGCCCTAGAAACCTCTTTAATGTTACCATTATTTTTAGAGGGATGTGAATAAAAACCACAAGTTTTTGGATGCACCCTTAGTTAGCAAGTGTTATCATCAAACCACATATCAAAAGACATTTGCAGATGAGGATGGTAACACATATATGCCAAGAACTATCAATAAGTGAGAAGGACAAAAAGTCATAGGTAGCGGGGAGTCTTCACATCCAATAAGGACCTAAAACATAGAACTTCAAGGCCGAGCAAAGTGAGGACTACTTTGGAGGAAATCACCTCAAGAACAAGAAGCTCTATAGTGTGAGAGGAGAATTTTCATTCTATTTCGTAAAGGAAATGACATGCATATTCAAAGCCGAACTCGGGCTTCCCTCCCCATTAGACCCTATAAGGGAGGAACATTTAGGTTCCACTAATATGTGAACCATTAGGCAAGAGCTTTAGAAAGAGCTAGATCCATAACCCCCAGTCAAGCTAGTAGTACCAATTTGATTAGCATAGGGCATGAAAGTTGAGAGCCTGGAATTTAGAACCTTGAGTGTACCAATACCTCTTGGAGTACTCGTATATGGATACCCAATGATGGATTCAAGCTTTGCACCCATTGAGTGACCAAGAGAAGCATCTTTTGGTGTACCGGCCTATGGTTATGCGAGACCATCCTATACTTAGGTACTTCCTAGAGTTGAACAAGTACATGGCTATAATGGCTCCTAAGACAATAGCATAACCAAATAAAATAGGGGCCAAAACTCATATAACCAGGAGATTAGAAGAACTATAAATGTCGTTCTTAGTGCTAGTTAACAAGAAGTAAAGTATGGTCGTCCCCAAGATAAGACCCTCTCTCATAGCCAAGCTAATCTCTAAGTTCAATGGAATGGGACATCCCTATAGCCATTTGGCTACTTTCAAGCAAGTGTGTATAGCAACCAATCCTAGAAACAAAGATATCCACTTTTGTGTTTGAACCTTAGAAAAAACAATGTTTCTCTTTGGTTTTAGCTGTTAAGATAGGTTTCAAGCATAGCTCTGTAACTCAACTATATCAATTCAAGAAGCTTGAACATGAAACAGGTGTCAAGCATAGCTAACTCAACTATATCAATTCAATTAGCTTAAACACAAAATTATGATAAGAGATTATATCAACCTTGAATAGCAGGTGTCTTGCTAAGGAAAAACCAAGCCAAACAAGGTTAATTTTGTTGTTCTTGGAAGGATTGAGAAGCAAGAAACTACATGATGCACTATATGCCAAGAGGCATTGAACACTAGTGGAGTGTTAGTTGGATGCCATAGACTTTGATGACAATTTTACGAGCATCCATCCATAGATAGTCTAAGGTCATAATAATCATTAGCCAAAACCAAGCCTAGAATCAAGAGCCATGATTCAAAAAAGGTTGAAGAGCAACCGATTGCCAAAGACATAGCAAATGCCTTTGGCAGATGTTGTGAGAGTATTCAAAGCCACTCCAAGAGATGGGCCATCCTCATTTAGCTCCTAGACATGAAATGACGTGGTGTGATATTTGTAAAAGTAACCACATAGCTCATGAATGTCAAGTTCTAAGAGCTAGAGAAAATCAGTGGTTTGGGTACTACAGGAGATATGGAAATCACTAATCGACCAATTGTTACATGCCTAGAGAATGGTGAGAATGGCAGAAGTGCCAGCTTTGCCAGCACTTCCACAACCATTAGCCTTGCACTCACCCAATCATTATTAGGAATCCTTATAGGGACACAGAGATTCCACCTCTTGTGTTACCTCCTTTATGAGGCTAGTCAAGACTAAGCTAATCATTTATGAACCTCCCAACTAACCAGATTTCTATGTTCCTAGTCAAGAATAAGCTAATCATTTATGAACCTCCTAACCCACCAGATTTCTATGTTGAATACATTAACTCAGTGGGGCAGTTGGGAGCCCACTAAGGGGTGAACACCACATGTCCCAACCAAGACATTTGATGCTATAGATATGCACCAACTAACAACATTAATGCATATAGCATCAGTGGCTTACTGACCAAGGATATAAATGTGCCAAGGTGAGCTCCCTTAGCATGCTTCAAATGTCAAGGCTCTCACAAAGTGACCAATTATCTAATGAGAGCTATCCTAGAAACAGTAACTACTAGCTCATTCACCATTAGATAGATGGTCCACAAAGTGTGTCATTGATTATTTGATCAGGCTACCCTCTCTTTAGTGAACAAATCCAAATCCCCCCATGAATACATGGTCTCCCACAACTAGGTTAGGAATTGTTAGCATAACGTGTCCATCATCTTCTTTGGACGGATGAAAAGGAAATTCCATTCATGTGATGAAGGCCCAATCCAAACAATCCAAAAATTCCATTCGTGTGATGAGGGCCCAATCCAAACAATTACAAGATAGGTAGCCCCATATCCATGATATCTTCTACATCACAACCCCCTAAGAGCAAAAAAGGGAAAAGAAAATGCAGGGAGCATAAAAAAGGGGAAGGTAATAATATTTCCAAATGAGCTTACAAATAGAGCCACTTAGACCAAGGAATTTCCAAAGCCCTAAGGGGAAGTGAATGAGACTAAAGAGAAAGATTTAAGGAATCTACTAGGATATTTTGAGATTTGAGGATGTTCTAGATTCCTCCACTCAAATTATCTTGAAATAAGAATGGGGAGGAGAAAACCTTGATGGGACAAATCCTCACAGATAGAACAAAAGAACTTAAGGAAAATGTTTAAAAAGCATCATAAGCCCATCGAGACAAGAAGCACAAACAAACTAAATACCTAAGGGATAACCCAGGTTATGTTGAAACTAAAGAGATCTCTAGACGTGGAATGAGGGACGAAAAGTAGTGTGACGACAGATCAATCATGATGGATAAAATAGATGAAATCTTGGAAATGGCCAAGGAAGCAGTGGAAGGATGATACAAATTGAGAACAAAATATAAGAAACACCATTTAAAGAAACTACAAGAATACCCTAACTCGAGAGAGGAGATCTTGAGCTTGAGTGAAGCACATCACATAGAGGGACCACAGTGGGAAGAATCATGTTGTTTAAACACAAGATTCCTACACTGAGACCTCTAGAGGTAGTCTTAGAAGTATCCCATGAAGGTAGTGTAAGTAGTGTCTCAAGACAAGGGTCATGAACAAATTGATTTATCAAAAGACTACTTAAGGCATAACCTAGAAAGTTCTAAAAGATCTTAGAATTGAGGAAGAAATCCATAATGAGCCTTTAGAGCCTGAAGATGGAGAGAGACTGAGGGTGTATGAAGGAATGAGGGATTCATGAGAGGCAACTTGACTCAGGGAATCAATTCTAGGAGAGAACAATAAAGGGAATGTGTTTGAATGGATGTGGGTGTCATGATAATAAAAAAGAAACTTATTGTAGACCATGCCTTTCTACATCAGCTCATATGAAGAGTTTATGACAATAGCCAATGTGCCTTTAAGTGCGTGCTCATTTCCTACCTCTACTCATATATACAAGGCTTATGGCTGGGGCCCATAGCCATACATACTGTTACATGTTCTTAGGCTAGAGGTGGGGATTTCAAATGTAGGGAGATTTTAAGTGTATTATATGCAATATATTACATAATTCAGTTTAAATTCAAGTGTATTTATGTTGTATATTGTATAATACTCTTAAGTATATATATATATACAATATATATATATATATACAATGTATTATATAATACATTGTATATATATACATTGTATTGTATAATACTCTTAAGTGTATTTTATAATATATATATATATATATATATATATAGATGTGATAATGTTTACATGTTTATATGAGAACATAATTTTCCATATATTGACACTATTTAGATACCCTTTGAGAGTGGCCCAATGTTCTACACTTTCTATCAGGTACCCCTTTTTAATTTTTACCCAATCTTTATAAAAAAGTATACTTTCACATATATCATTACTATTAAAAATTCCCTTCAAGAGTAGCCCGATGTTCTATACATTTGTACCTCTTATTAATTTTTACCCATGCTATCAAGGGTGTGCTAAAGTGGAGACAGAGGTAGCAATATGCACACACAAGCAAAGGGAGATAGAGAGAAGCATCACTCAAAGTAGATTGATGATAAGGAGTGAAGTACAAGTCCAATGACATGACAAGGTTACTCACACAACACTCATAAGATTTTGCAACATGATAATGAGTGAAGTACAAGTGCAATGACATGATAAGGTCACTTACACAACCCTCATAAGAGTGTGCACACATGCTTGAGGGGAAAAACCTCTGAAGGAGAGAGAAAGTGCCCCAACCTATTATTAGCCTACGTCCACACATTAGTACCATATCATTACTATTAAAAATTCCCTTCAAGAGTAGCCCGATGTTCTATACATTTGTACCTCTTATTAATTTTTACCCATGCTATCAAGGGTGTGCTAAAGTGGAGACAAAGGTAGCAATATGCACACACAAGCAAAGGGAGATAGAGAGAAGCATAACACTCAAAGTAGATTGATGAGAATGAGTGAAGTACAAGTCCAATGACATGACAAGGTTACTCACACAACACTCATAAGAGTTTGCAACATGATAATGAGTGAAGTACAAGTCCAATGACATGATAAGGTCACTTACACAACCCTCATAAGAGTGTGCACACATGCTTGGGGGGAAAAACCTCTGAAGGAGAGAGAAAGTGCCCCAACATGTTATTAGCCTATGTCCACACATTAGTACCATATAAATGGCTACAAATCTCTCCTTTTAGTGATGATGTGAACATGTACAAGGATCACGTGGTTGATCAATCCCCCAGATGGCAATAAGCTCAAAGCTTTATGAAAAGCTTTGAACTTCTCTTATGAGAGTGCCTTCGTGAACATATCTGCCACATTGTTGTGTGTAGAGACAAGCTAGGCTAATTAATCTCTCCTGTAATGAGTCTCTCCTTTAACATAATGATAATGCACCTCAATGTGCTTTGTGCGAGCATGAAACATTGGGTACCTTGCAAGATGGCTAATATACTTTGGTTGTCTCACTAAAGGTATAGATGGGGGATTGTTGTCCAGCACCAAGATCTACCAAAAGATGTTTGAGCCATACACATTGTCTTGTACTCAGCTTCATACCTCGAAGAGGCCACCGTTGGTAGCTTCTTATTGCCAAGCCATGATATACATAGCCCAGTAAGATGAAAGAAAAAGCCAATAGTGGACACACATATTATAATATCTAGCCCAATTGAAGTCACTAAAAGCATGTAGTTAAATATCACCCCCCTCAAGAGAATAGGCCAAGGGACTTAGTGCCACTTGCTTGGCAGCCTACAAATGCTTACTTTTGGGAGACTGTGCATAAAATTTCTCAACTCAGAGACCCCAAATTGAATGTGTAGCCTTGTATTGCATAAATAGATGAGGCACCCAATAGTCTACTGATAAAGTGATGCATCAAATGGTGGTTCAGGTGCATCCTAGAGACTAAACCTAGCACCTGTCTCAATAGGCTTACACTCTTCAAGATCAAATTGTTTAAGTATCCTTTGTATGTACTTTGACTGCAACATCACACCATCATCATGTTGTATAAACTATATACCCAAACAATAATACAATGAACCTAAATTTGTCATCTCAAGTGGCACATGTAATTTAACCTTGAAGGCTAAATGAAATCTTCCCCTCATTAGCACCACATGTCAACATATAAAATGATGACCAAAAAATAATCTTTATTTCTATTTATATAGATGGTACTCTTAGTAAAACCATTTGCAACCAAGTATACGTTTATCTTCTCATACCACGCTTTGGAAGCCTACTATTTAAGGCCATATAAAGATTTTTTTAATTACATACTTTAGACTCTTATCCCTTCTTAACAAAATCGTAAGGCTGAGGTACATAAACCTCCTTATGTAAATCACCATTCAAGAAGACAATCTTAAATCAAACTGATGCATAGTCCAACCATAATGCATTGTCAATATAATAAATAATCATATAAGCTTCTCCTGCACATAACCCTTTGCAACAAGCCTTACCTACCATCAGCTTTACACTTAAGCTTATAAACCCACTTCATCATAACCTATACCCTTCTCCTAATAAGTATAACCCTTTGCAACAAGCCTTATCTACCATTAGCTTATAAACCCACTTCACCATAACCTATACCCTTCTCCTAAGTATAACCCTTTGCAACAAGTCTTGTCTACCATTAGCTCATAAACCCACTTTACCATAACCTATACCCTTCTCCTAAGTATAACCCTTTGCAAAACAAGTCTTGTCTACCATTAGCTTATAAACCCACTTTACCATAACCTATACCCTTCTCCTAAGTATAACCCTTTGTTGCAACAAGCCTTGTCTACCATTAGCTTTACACTTAAGCTTATAAACCCACTTTGTACACCAATGGCTTTTTTACCATAATGCAAATTTGTTGCTGATACCAAGTGTCATTTTTTAGGATTATGTCATACTCATCCTGCATGGCCTGCATCTAATGATCATTTTCTTGTGTTTCCTCAAACTACAAATGAGAGCATGATCCACAAAAGAATAAGATGTATGCTGAGAACTTGCATGTGTCTTACTACAAAAATTAGTTGCTAATTTGCTATCAGTAAAGTTTCCACTAAAGGCATTATCCACAAAAGAATAAGATACATGATGATAACCTGCACGTGTCTCGCTAGGCAAAGGAGTAGCTAACTAACTATTCAGTAAAGCTTGCACCAATGATCATTTCTTGTGCTTGGTCAAAGGAAATTGATTGCTTGCTCAAAGGAAATTGGTTGCTCTTGATTACATATACTAGCAATGAAAGCATGATCCACAAAATAATAAGATGTGTGATGAGAACTTGCACATGTCTTGCTAGGAAAAGGAGTAGCGAATTTGCTATCCAATAAAGTTTGCACTAGCTAGCTTGGCATACTCTAGATGCATGTATGGTTGTTCTTTCCTCATCCCCACTGCATCATTCACAATTGCCTCACTGCTGATAGGATGATCTGTGGGATGAAATTTGAGCTAATTTTCAACCAGTATGAGCTGATTCATAGCACCTTGTTGAGCATTCATTTGCTATATGTCTACCCAGAATTGTACAAAGGTAGGAGTGTATCAAAGATGCCTTGTGAGCATACATTTTATTGTTTTTTACATAAAAGTATGGGTTGAATTGAGTTCTTAATAAAGACATCTCCACTCACGAAATTCGCCTTGTGGCCAAATGGTAGAGCATATACCATCTACCTTGTGGCTGGATGGTAGAGCATATACCCTTTGCTTTCTATGTATATACCATCCACCTTGTGGCCAGATGTGGCATAAACTGATATGGGCTAAGATAATATAGCTCAAATATGGCATAGTAATGGTCATGTAGATCAAGCTACCCACTATGTGCCTATACATAGTGGGATCCTCCAAAATCTCACCTGTATTTGTGAAAAGCTTAGCATTCCGATCCAATGGCACTGAAATAGGCTTATAGCTTCTCGCACCATACTTGGACACAACATGTCCAAGCGATACTACCTTTGTACAGCAAAACACCAATAGGTGATCTTGCAACCTCCATACTGTAGTTTACTCAAATCTTTCATCTCAAGCTTCTACTTAAGAGCATCCTAACTTCATGTACGTTAGCGTCACTTTTAGCAGTGATAATAAAACAATCCACATAAATGAGTAACAACATGATCCTTGTGTCTATCTTTTTCATATAAAGAAAAATCTAAGTGAAAAGATTGCATTGGATATTTGAAATCTGATGGTAACAAGATACTCCTCGATCTTGCTTGATAATGCCATGTGTGCCTATTTCAAGCTATGTGTGGTTACTTCAAGCTATACAAGGCTTTGCGTAACCTGCACACAATGGTAACAAGATACTCCTTGATCTTGTTTGATCATACTATGTGTGCCTACTTCAAGCTATACAAGGCTTTACACAAAATACATCGCTCTCATAATCCAGTGGATGTATCATGTAAAAAACTTTTTATAAATCACCATGCAAGAACGATTCTTTACATCCACATTTGATGTAAAGACCAACCCTTCACTGTAACCATAACAATGACAGCTCTCATGATTTCCATTCTCGCAACTAGGTTGAATGTCTCATAGAGTTAATGCCATATGTCTGTGCATAACCCTCGGAAACTACTCTTGCCTCATACATGTTCACAGATTCATCTCAGTTATGCTTGACCTTGTATACCCACTTACATGTAATTGCCTTCTTATCCTTGTGTACCCGCTTATATCTAATTGGCTTCTTATCCTCATACACCCACTTACATCTAATTGTCTTCTTATCCTTGGGTAAAGACACTAATTCCCATGTCGTATTGTATCCAATGCTACCATCTTCTCATCTCCATGGCACCTTCCCATTTGTGAGTTCCAAGTGCCTACTCAAAAAAACAAGTGAGCTGCTCTATCTCTTATATTCCAATGCTACCATCTTCCCATTTGTGAGTTCCAAGTGCCTACTCAAAAAAACAAGTGAGCTGCTCTATCTCTTGTATCCAATGCTACCGTCTTGTCATCCATGGCATCTTTCCATTTTTTATTTCCAAGTGCCTGCCCAAAATAAGTGGGCTTTATCTCTTGTATTGCTTTAACTATGTAAGCATAGTGATGGTTTGTATATACATCATATCTCAACCTGTAATGGGGTATCTAACCCGAGTAGATCTTTGTATACGTGGAGTTTCCTCAAAGTAGCCCTAGTTCTTCATACGCCACTAAAGGAATGACAAGCTAAACTGAGTGCTATACTACATACAACATGATTGGGAATGATGTATGCATATTATTGATAGATCAACATATCTAGTATTTTGATAGTGGTGCTAGTCCCTTTTATCTATGATGTATGCATATTAGTGATAGATTAACATATCTCGTATTTTTATTGTGTTGCTAGCAAGTCACGCTTCTCAGCATAATTTGTTTTCCTCCCTTGAGTCTTCTTCTCAAGGAGGCACATTCACATGTGCAAATAACTCCTCTTATCCAATGAAAGGAGTTGGTAAGGTTGCTCTTCACTACTAAAAATGGTGGAATAATCACTCTCTCAAAAGTCTTTTTTATGCAAGGCCTCAAAAGAACTTCATGTCAATCTTTGTCATTGCTAGGGTAGGCATAGTGGCTTGTTGATGACATTTATATAGTTCAAAACTGGAGTGTGATGGGGACATCATTATGGTATATCTAATACTCTAAGCAATGGGCTTCATAGGTTGGACAGGTATGAGAGATTGACACATAATGCTTGTTCAATTACTACCAAACATACTATGAGTAATGCGGAGCTATGAAATGCATGCTTTGCTTGTGTTTCATCTTAGAAGGTAAGAGATGGTGTCATAGTTGCCAAAGCTTGAGGTCCCTATCAAACATGTATGTGAGCGGTACATTTTGGGCAAGATTAAAGGGGCATCATTCTTAAAAGATTCATTACTAAGGACTATCCATAAATTACAGCTTATACATAGTGATGTATGTGGTCCTATGAGGACATCATTGATTGGGAGATATCACTACTTTGCAAATTTTGTTTAGGACTACTTTATGCATGCCTAGGTGTATCCATTGAAAGAAAAGTCTGATGTTTTTACATGCTTTAGACACTTTGTTTAGTATGGCTAAAATATATATGTAAAGCTTGCACCCTTCGTGTATAGATCAAGGGGGAGAGTACATGTCAAAGGAGTTTCATGTGTATAGATCAAGGGGGAGAGTACATGTCAAAGGAGTTTCATGTGTATATGGCTAAAAGAGGCATAAAACATCTATGCATAGTACCTTACACACCTTAGCAAAATGGTATGGCTGAGAGAAAGAACAAATCTCTCATGGAGATGGCACATTACATGCTTAAAGGCTAGGATTTACCTCATGTTTTTTTGTAAGAGGCAGTTATTTGTACCACTTATGTGCTAAACGAATGCCCCACCAAGGCCTTGCAGATAATTACCCCTTATGAAGCATGGTAAGAAGCCCTTTGTGGCTTATTTATACGTTTCTAGTTATTTTGATTATGCTCCTATGCCAGAGCAATAATGTAATAAGCTGGATGATAAGGCGGAAAAATGCATTTTTTGTGGAATATAGATCAAAAAGCAAAGGGTATATCCTCTACCACAGTTATTTGTACCACTTATGTGCTAAACGAATGCCCCACCAAGGCCTTGCAGATAATTGCCCCTTATGAAGCATGGCAAGAAGCCCTTTGTGGCTACATTTTTTCCTAAGAAGCCACACTTGGGTGTGACTGGATAGATTCTCACATAAAGTCAACTATTGATTATGGACTTCTCTATGAGGCTAGCACAAAGATATAGCTACATGGGTATGTAGATGTTGATTCGGTAAACATGAGATCTACCACAATGGCTTTATGTTTTCTTTTGGGAGTGTTGCTGTGAGAAAAACCCATTCACCTAGTGAAAAATGAGATACTATGGACTAAGCTACATTTTAACCTAAATCAATCATAAATTAAGTACATATATTACATTGAAAAAACTCATAGACCTAACTTAAAGCTATTATGAACAAGGAAAAAAATAGGAGCTATTTTTATCCCGATTGCTATTTTATGAAAAAGTGATGGGCTATTTTTACAAGGAAGGTGTGAGATAATCTTTTTTAAAATAGCCTAAAATCACGAATTTTGAGTGGGTTAGGAAGACAACTATCACCAAAAATACACTATGTCAAAACATTTGATAAAACTTTCAAAAGGTTCACCCAAGGTTTTTATACTTTCATTTACATAGAGAATATATGCTTGTTAATATAAATACCATGGCATTAGGCTCTTAATTTCTACCCTCATCATGAACCAAAGAGAAACTTCACTTGCAAAGGAGATGTATAGGTAGTGCATGATAAGTTTATTTTATTCAACTAAATAGAGGGATTTACAAGAATCAAGAATTGATAACTACATTAGGCCATAGGTAAAATCTTCAAGATTTTAGGAAAGAAGTTACAAATTATACTATAATCTATCTTCATAGAATATGTGACACTTAGGATCACCCACAAGCTCAAGTACTCATAAAATAACTCAAAGTAATAAAAATCACAATCATGAAGCCTCATGCATCACAATCTTTCCAATAATTACAAAAATCAAAATTACCATAATACACAAATTTACATAAAATCACGAAGATTCCCTAAATTAAGATTTGATGCGCAATGGAGACAATTACTTCTGGTGGAGCTTGATCCTCATGGCCACCCTTGAGCACGCTCACTCTCAATCACAATAATAATCAATCTCACTACTCTTAAAATCTCATTGCCTTAGATGTTCAATCTGATTACAAAGCTTCAATAATGTCCACAATCACGGGAATCTCACTCTGAATCATAATCTTAGTCCACAATCAAGAACATGCAAAAAACCCTAATCTATTAAATATCTTGGACAAAATTATGCAATTTTCCTTCTTTAAGCGATCTCCTCAATTTGCATACATGAGGCTAATGATAGAAAAAGTGCCTATACCATGCATAGCCAAAAAATCAACTTTAAAAGAGGGAAAGATTTGGTACAATGAAATGCAAACTTTTTAAGACATAAAAAATGGCCCTATTTGAAGAATTGTATCTCCTAGAACATGTGTCCCCCTCTTACATTCTTTAGCTTGATTTGTAGCTCTAAAATCTCTTTTCACACCCATAAATGTGAATTCCTTCCACTTGTCCCTCCAATTTAGACCTACAAAACTTGACACACAATTCTACGGTTAAAATGAGCTCAAATTGACTAGTGGACCATATATGGAGGTTGCTTCAAGCACCAAGGAGAAGGATTCAAGTTTTAGTCACTTTAACAAATCTTAAAGGGGATTACAATTTAATGACTAACTTAGTTTTATAGTCTAACTTCAAACTATGACAAAATCTATGGGGATATAGATACCACATTAAACTTCTTCTTTCGAGAAAAGAAACTACAAAAAAATCAAGAAGAGACGACTTTCTTTACTTATAAAGTTATGTTGAGAAGTGGGAAAGTCTCTATTCTTGTGGGAAACTAGATGCAAAAAGACATGACAAAGGTTGGAAATATCTTTCCAATGGAGTAAAAGCACATCAACACATCAATGAAAAGTGATCTCTTGGTGGGCATTTAAATGTTTAGATTACACTATACTTTTTTAAACAAAACAAGAAATGTTTTTTTTCATAATATAAAAGGTTGATTTCAATCAAAGGTTTTTTTGAGGAGTGAGATTTCTAAAGATCCTTGTTAAAAATAAAGAGTTGTGCATGAAGGTCAATGTTAGTTGTCCTTTTATGCACATCGAATAAAGTAAGATTTCTCTCTAATATAGCTAACTTAAGTATTGATGTAGTATCCGATGAGCGACAAGATCTTGGTACCATGAACATTGTTGGTGGTAGAAGCAACATAGAGAATATTATTCTTAGTTTGATTGTATAAAACATGCTTAATGTTTGAACCTGGATGTTTAGATGTTTGAATGATATTCAAGACTTTGAATCATGAGCATGCACATCAGTATTCACACTATTGTAAAGAAAACATCTCTGAGTCAACGTAAATGATGAGATCTCATCATCCAACACAATCGTGGTGCTACTTTTTGAATTTCCTCGATGTTTGGAGTGAAAAGTCTAATGTGAATCCCTAGCCAAAATGCTACTACAAGGAACGTTCTTGATCATTTCTCTTGGCTTTGAAGCACTGCCATGCAAAAGAGAAGGCATCAAGACTGAAATTCAAAATCAGTACCTTATTTCAAATTGTGTAATCCTTTTTGCATGAAGCTCCAATAGCTATGTATGTGTGAACTTTGAAAAAGTAGAGAAAGCATGAAAACCAAAATTCAAAATAGGCACTTCTTTCAATTTTGCATGTGTGGACTCTGATAAAAGTATGCATGATGTTCTTGAGATTGCATATAGAGGGCTTATAGTAAAGTACAATGTTGACCTTCCTGGTGGAATTTAAAAGGACAATATCAAAAGAAGAAAGATCAAGTGTGAATGCAAATTTTTTGAAAGGAGGGAGGTTTAGATCCAAATTTTGACAAGGTAAAGTTGGATCTCTTGTGATGTTTATCTATTAACCATGTTTCTTTTGTTGGTACTTCACCTAGATGAGGTCCTTGCATGGTATCCAAAATGGATGCAAGAAGTATATTAGAGGTGGATGAAAGGACTAAAGGCTAGAAATGTGAATCCTTGGGAGGTGGAGGTGCATGGAGTAGGAAGAAGATGTGCATGTGTGCATGATGCATGCATTTTCCCTATATGCCTCTAGAGTTGCATGTTGTTTAGGGCCATTAAGTGTTCAGTGTGTGAGAGGTTTTGGACACAATATTAGTCTTGGAAGCATTGCATATTGGGAAGGTAAGTGATGGGAAATGTTAGTGATTAGAGTGATTATAAGGTAAGCATGCGTGTGGCGGGGGGGGGGATGATGATATAGAGGAATTGGGAAAGGGGAAGCATCTTGAGATGCGTATGGGGAGGCATCAAGATGTACTTAAGCATACAAGTATGCATTGAATGTATGTGTGCACACATTTGATATATACAAACATGTATGGGTAAGCATATTTTGATGCATGTACACACAAAGGCGTTTAGTGCAAAAAACTTCTAGATGTGCCCTCAAGTTGCAAGTCATGCATTTGGTATATAAGAAAATGAATACAAAGAACATCTTGTTGCCAAAAAACCCTATATAGGCATATGAATGAATACATATTACACACCTCATGATATATATATATATATATATATATATATATATATTGAAAGACATAAAAATATTATAATATTAGGTGAAGATGCTTATATACATTTGAATGAAGATGCTTACATACATAGTACACACCTCATGATACATACATACATACATACATACATATATATATGAAATACATAAAAATATTATAATATTTGGTGAAGATGCTTACATACATATTGCACACCTCATGATGTATGTATATATATGTACTTGAAATATATAAAAAATTATAAAATTAGGTGGTGTCCGTTGGGAGGGGAGGGTTCTTTTGACACTTGTTTGTGATTGACATTTGAGAGTTTGAAAAATAAAAGAAAGACTGAGGAGCACGAGGAGGAGATCTTCTAGGGAGTAGGGGGGACAAACAAAAGCAGAGGGGACAAACAAAAGCCAGAGGGGCTTTTAATGATGGGCGGTCAAAAGCAAAAACAAAAAGACGGGAACCAGATGGCAAAGAGGCCGGCGGACAGAAGACGGTAGGGCCGGACACCCACATGTGTGTACAACAACAAAGACGTCCAAAGACGAGTCACCTTTTTTTTTCTTTTTCTTTTCCAAAATCCGATAATTTATTTATTTATCCCATGCAAATTTGGGGATAAAGTTCCCGTGCAATTTGGTTTTGAATTTTCCATGCATGTGCTCGTGGGTTTTTATTTATTTATTTATTTATTTAAAGAAGAAAATTGTACAGTCCTCTGCAATCTGCAGGAGCTTCATTTAATACTCTCATATACAGCTTGTCTTTGCAGTGTGGGGAAAAAAAAAAGGCTCTTCTCCCAAGCCCTCGTGATCTCTCTGTTTGCTTTTCAGCGTAGAAGTGTACCACCACCACCACCCTACAAAAACTCTACGTCGTACAACCTCTTCTTCATGCACTACAACATAGCACGTAACACCTCCCACCCCCCACACATATATATACATACATTATATGTATGTATATATAATATATATTGAATAATGGGATAAAGTGCGCATACATACATACATTATTATTTATTTATTTTGGGCTTTTTCAGAAATTTGAAAGTACACTACTCACAAGCAGTAGATGCCATCGCTCGGAGAGGAAGAGATTTGAACCCATTACGGAGGGACTCTCAAACCCCCCCCCCCCCTCTCTCTCTATATATATATGTATGTATATGTATATAGTATGGATGCATGACTTGTAGTATGCACTACATTCCATTCAATATGTGTGTGTGTGCGTGTGTGTGTGTGTGTTTAAACATTGAATAATGGATTATAGTATCTAGTGCAAACATGTATGGGTTGTAGTATGTACTGCATACCATAACTCTCTCTCTCTCTCTCTCTATATATATATATATATATGTATATATGTATATATGTATGTATGTATGTATGTGTGTATGTATGTATATTAATATAGATAGATAGATAATGGTATAGTGTATACATTGTAGTATGTAGTGTATCCATGATCCCATAGATAGATAGATCATAGATGGATTGATGGAATATAGTAAGTGCATAGTACATACAACCTATGCCTATATACATTTTACATACTAAAGCGCATCCATCATTCAATGTATACATAGTAACAAATATGCAAAATCTATCATATACTAAATGATGGGCCTCAAATTTGAAGGGTGACCCTATTTTTTCATTGGAAGGGTAAAATATTACTCAAGATAAGAAGGTCAAGATTTCTTTCCTTATACCAAAGAAGGGCACACTAAAGGATTTTTTAAAATCGAGCTTTTCTTTTGAAGGGTTCCAAAGAGGCTTGATTTTTTACGACCATCGTTGCCCTTCAAAATTCATGGGTTTGGTGAAATATAGTATTTTACGGCCAAAAAGGCGTGGTGCCCGTCGAAAAGCAACTATGGTTCCAAAGGCTTGGATAATCATGGGATACAACTCATGTATGATTGTATCCCATGCACAATTACATACTACAAACCCATTGCTCAATTCAACACATAAAAAATAGACATTAGATATAGATGTTTATGTTTGTTTCTTATTATGTTTATGTTTATGTTTGTTTCTTATTATATTATTAAATAAAGCAGAAACTCCCTAAATCGTCTTCACACCAGCATTTTTCTTCATGTCATCCGAGATCATCAGTCATATCCAAGCCTCTCTCCGCCATTGCCCACTCTCTCCTCACTCTCTCTTGCAAGAAGCAAGTTCTCAACTCTCTCTGTGCTCAATGCTGACTACCTACACAGTACACACACACACACACACGCACACACACACAAGTTCACAACCCCCCTTTCTCTCTCTTTACAAGTTTACACCACCTTATTACATAAAGCCACATTCATTCCCTCCCCACAGTACACCCTTTATTGCAACAAACCCATTAAGGATTTCTGTCTCTTGCTTATCACACACCCTTTAAGCTGCCTCCCTCTGACTGTTAAACCTGCCTTCTCTGAGCTATAAGTTGCAACCTTTAACAGAGCTAGCTTAAGAAGTTTTACCTAACCTAGTAAGAATTACCATAGACTTTACCATAGAAAGCCTTACCCTGAACGGTCAGGAATGTTTTCGAAATCCTCAGTTCATCAGAGAGGGGGATAATTTTTGAAAACCAAGCTTTGCAGTAGAAGATAATTAATGATAATTATTTAATGCTTTTGCCAACATGGTGAGGTCTTTTATTATCAGGAGGAGCTCCACTAGTGTGAGCACAGAGCAGTGTGTGAGTGAAAAAGCCAAGGCAGTGTTGCAATTTGTGAGAAGGAAAGGGCCCCTTCTTACTGTAAAACAGGTAATTTAGTGGTGTCATTAGCTTAATTATCCATGAATTTTGGGGCTAACTTTGGTGCTAGGCCTTCACTATCTATTGATTTATTCTTGTTAATTAAGAAAGGATTGTGGGGTGACAACATAATGCAGCTGGATTATTGTAATGAGGCTTGCATTGGGAGGTTCTTGAAGGCAAAGGGCAATCAAGTGAAGAAAGCTGCTAAGCAACTTAGAGCAACATTATTATGGAGAGCGAGTCTTGATGTTGGTAATGCAAAAACAACTAGTCATAAGAAGATTGTTTTGTGCTAATTAAGAGCCAGTCTTGCTGTTGGTAATGCTAATTCAATCAAATAAGAAGAAGATTTTGTACTAATAAAGCATTCAATTGTGTAAGTTGTGTTGAGCTTAGTGCATGTTTTGCTACAATGAAACGTATATCACTTTGCTAAATGAAGCTTAGTTTGAGGAAGTAAGTGTGTTTTATGTTAATGTAGTCTTGTGTGCTGATTAATGGAGCTTGAAATTGCAAGAAAGAGATGTAATTAGTGGTAATTGTGTTGATTAATGGAGCTTGGAATTGCAAGAAAGAGATGTAATTAGTGGTAATTGTGTTGAGTTAGTGCAGTGCCTTGACTAAAATTAGCGGTAATTGTGTTAATCTATTTTTGGAGCTTGGTATAGATTTTTATTTTTGTTTTATTTTCTTTTGGGCAGATTATCTTACAGCTGATGAGTTTTCTGCGGAGCTGGCGTCGGGGAGTGCCTTTGTGGCTGGTCAAGATGAAGAAGGCAGACCCGTTTTGGTAAGCGCAGTTTTTAGGGCTCCTAAGCAAATAATAATGCAAGACTAATTATTATTAGCCCTTTATCCCAAGCAAATATATAATGCTAAACAAATTATTATTATTATTAGCCCTCAATCCGTCCCGAGTACAAATTTCCCTTCATTTCATTCACGTTAAGATTTTGTGTACTAGTTCATTTAATTTTCCAAGGTAATGTTTTAAGTGGGCTCTCTTGAATGGAGTGTGGTGTTAACGGTTCGTGTGTGTGTGTGTGTGTGTGTGTTTGGGGGGGGGGGGGGGGGGGGGTGTTTGGGGGTTGTTTTATCCTTGCAGGTTGTGAGATTGAAACCCGAGAATCTTTCAAGTCAAGCTCAAAAGCAGTAAGAGTTTTGGCCTTTGAAGTTTGAGATAACTGTGCGTGTGTGTTTGTTTTGGGGTGTGTGTGTGTGTGTGTCACGTGTGTTGTGTTGTGTGTGTGTGTGTGTGTGTGTGTGTGTGTGAGAGAGAGAGAGAGAGAGAGAGAGAGAGAGAAGGGGGGTTGGGAGTATTGAATGTTCTGATTAGTTTGTCTGTGTGTGCTTGTGTGTCTGGGGGGAAGGAAGAGAGTGTGTGCCTGCCTGCGTGTGTGTGTGTGTGTGAGAGAGAGAGAGTCCATGTTTTGATTAGGCAAACAAATAATAACAAGGGCTCGTTTCATGATTTGGCCAGGTTTCTCCGCTACTTTGTGTTCACCATGGAGGTGGCCATAGCCTGCATGCCCTCCACAGTGGAGCAATGTGTACTCATTCTCGATGCTGCGTGTGAGCGAACCCTAACATTTTCTCTATGCTTAATTCTCCTTAATGTGTGAATTTTTCGGCATTTAAATTATGTGCGATTGATGGTTTTTTTTTTTGTTTTTTTTTTTTTGTTTTTTTGGGGTTTTTTTCTTCTTCTTAAAGCCTGCCTCAAGAAGGGGTCATCACCTGGCCTTTCTGCCATAGTCCAGCTTTTGAAGGTATTGGGAGAGCACTATCCTGAGAGGCTGGCCAGGACCTTCATTGTAGATGCCCCTTCCATGTTCTACTACTTGTGGAAGGTACCCCTTTTTCCCACCATTTATTTTTGCCTACTCTGTTATTTTTTGAATTGCAAAAAGAAAACTATCCCAATTATTTCTACTAATACATGGATGAGAGAGAGAAAAAAAGAGAGGAATCTCTTCATTTTCATTACATAAAACCCTCCATGTATTACAATAATACATGCTAATATAAATCCATATAAAGTCTAGGATATTTTCATAAAAGGGTTTTAAAAGTGCAGAAAAGATGTGCCTTAAAAGATCTCAACCAATAAAGCATTGGCAATTATGTAATAAAAATATTCATAATAGTAATGATTATTTCTCCCCTTGCTTGCAGGGCATAGGCAAATTTCTTGATCTAAAGATGAGGGAAAAGCTAAGGTTTGTGTTTTCAAGGAACTACAATGGTGCAGGAGCAGCAGCCATGGCAAACTCTTCTGCCTCTGCAGCAGCAAGCCATCTGATGAGGGCAGCAAGGTCCTATTCAAACAGAAATCTGTGGGCAGGAGAAGAGCAGCAGAGTGATGAAGAGGAGGAAGCAGAACAAGAAGAAGACAAGTTTGAGCTCAGAACACACACCATGTCAACACCCACATTCACATTGTCTAATACACCATCCACATGGACCACCACCACCACCACCACCACCTCTTCCTCCTCCTCCTCCTCCTCCTCATCTTCTTCTTTTTATCTTTCAAGCCGGGGCGCTGCCTTGCTCTCCGACAAGAACCACGCCAGGTCCCTCTCCTTTGCATCTGCACCCACCTGCAGAAGAGAAGAGGCCACCGAGTTCCGAAGCTTCCGCGCCGACAGCAAACCTTCCAGAAGGTTCCATGAAGACGGTAGCAGCAGGAGGTGGGCAGACCTCACCTTTGGCTTCAAAAAAGATGACCTCCCAAATCATCATCATGATCAGCAGCATTATCGTAATCACATAGATTTGGCCCAAAAAGACAAGAGCCTTGCCCTCTTCAGACCTTACTACACTGCTTTTCTAGCCGTCCCTTACGACGAGGCTGCCTACCGTGCCCGTATGAAACCCCCCTTAGCTGGTCTCATCTCTATCATATCCCCAGACCTCAAGTTCAGACAACCCAGCTTCTCTCTTCACACCACAGCCATGGAAGCCATGCTCCATCACCTTCACCTTGACTAAACTCCATAGTAATCTTCTTAATCCTATTCTAATCCTCATCTCATTACCTACAGCCCAAAGTAGGCTGCCTAGACATGGCTCACAGTATGCATATCAGCACAAGACCCATGATAGTCTTCTTGATCTCATCTAAACCCTAATTAACATTAGCTCGACAAAACCCATGTTAGTTGTCTTGATCTCTTCTAATCCCTCATTCCAATAAGCTCTGCAGAACCCAAAAATGGGACTCTTCTAATATGATCATCAAAACCCATGTCAGTCTCCTCAAACCCATATGAGTCTCCTTAAATTTATCATTCTCTCTGATTCTTTAGCTCTACCAAGCCCATCTAAGTATGCCACAACCTCCACCAACCTCATTTTAACCTCATCTAATCCAAAGAAAATCAGCCTTAATGCCCTCCATACTATGGCCATGCTGTGTTTTCCTCGAGCACACTTAGGTCCGAGATTGATCAGACTAAATTTTGTCGTAGATTTGCCACTACATAGGGGCACATCAAAGAGAGTGGCCCCATTTGCTCTCTTTCTTTCCAAAGGCGCTTTCTTTTCTAACACTAGGATCAGCAGTTAAGGGAAGGGTTACCAGCACATAACTGCACCCTCATTGTACATTTGATGCTTTCTATTTGTACATAAAAACTTTTCTTCTCATAAGTTAATATATAATGCAAGGCTTTCCTTTCTTGTGCTTTTTCCCCCTCACATAGGAACTTAATTTTTTACTCCATAAGAGTTAATGCTTGTTTAGCCTTCCATTTCATTTGGTTTGATTACACTCACTTTGCTTAGGCAAAGAACAATGCTTTTTGACATAGCCCCTGTCATTGGGTGGTGGGGTGTTAGCCATCTTGGCTAGTGGCGAACGCTCTAGCCAAGGATGGTGTGACTTCGAATCTTCCCCTCCCCTCACTCCACAAGATGGGATGGTGTGAGTAATGTGTCTCTTTGCAATAGGGGATTTTATTTTATTTTTGGATCCCTTTGCTTGTTAGTTTTATGAATGCATATGCATGTCCGTTGTAAATGTGCATGCATGTGTTAAAGTATGGGGTAAGTTTTCATAGCAGACTGTAGTCTTGAAATACCCCTATAATAATGTTTATAAATAATTTGAACTTCTCTTTCAAAACACACTTTTATGCAATTTTTCGTTGAAATATGTTGTCACTTAGCCTATAAGAGAAGCAGTTGGTTTTGAATTGATGTACATGAAAATGCGTGCATGTTTGATCAGGACATGATGTCCCAGGCTTCAATGAGATGGAGGGTCCATGCGAGTTGTTATAGACTAAGAAGGATTGGTTCTCATCCCCTCCCCCCGTAATTTTGCTAATGATAGTAAATAAAAGAAATGTCTTATTGTCTTTTAGGTAGACTTAAGTCTTGATTAGCACAACGTTCAACTCCAATGGTGCATGTGAATGATGTGAGTTGCAAAGAATAATGCTCATCCCTTTCATTACTCAACTTCAAATTTATAAACTCTTGTTCCTACCAAAAAACATCTAGAATAGTGCGTGCACTAAATATATCACAAGCTTGAACAACTCACAAGCTTGTTGCCTTTTAATGAGTAAGCAATTCAGCTAATACTCAAGTGCACTAAATCTATCTAGCTTGAATCAACAAAAGGTTTTAAAAAGATCTATGTACAACCCTAATCATTCCAACAAAAGGAGAGTCATATCAAAAGTGAATTGAATTCCAACAAAGAGGCATCGAAAGATATTCCAAAAAAAATTTAACTTGCCCTATATTTAAGCCTCAAAAGCTGTTGACCCAATCTATATGAAGGTTTGTTTGCAAGATCTTAAGAATTAGAAATAAGGTTGATCATGAAGCTACCAACTATTAGTGATGGGAAATCTAATGATGTTCTTTAAAGAAGCTATTATGATGCAAAGTGTAATCTCACAAAATTGATTCATCATCTAAGCAGTTACTTGACATGGTATCCATGTTTTTTTTAAAAATAAACGATATGCCTTGGCTATGAGGTTGGGCTATACAACCAAAGTGTGCATCCCTTCATATTTTTTTTAAATAATATGCCTTGGCTATGAGGTTGGGTTATACAACCAAGGTGGGCACATTTATTGATCCGTTCATATTGTAAATCCAAATAGTTGTTAAGGTAGAGGTATTGAAATTGTATTGTTCTATAGCATCACTACTACCATTCTCCATAACTCCATGGGAGAGAATAGCACTATTACCATTCTTCACAATGACCCCCTGACCTATTCCCAATGACTCACTACACTTTTTTGGAGTCATAGAGAATGGAACTAGTGTCATTCTTTCCTCACTATAAGTTTCTTTGAGGTATTGAGAATGGCACTAATGCCATTCTCTCTTATAATGGCACTAGTGCCATTCTTCCCAAAATGAACCCCTGTCCTATTCCCAATGACCCACTGTGCCTTTCTTGGACTCACAGAAGAATGGCACTAGTGCCATTCTTCCAAATTTTCCTATATGACTTTCTTGGAGTCATGGAGAATGGGACTAGTGCCTTTCTTGAAGTAATGGAGAATGGCACTACTGCCATTCTCCATAACCCCATGGGAAGAATGGCACTATTGCCATTCTCCATAACCCTATGGTGGATAATGACATTAGTGTCAATCTCCATAACCCCAAGGGAGAGAATGATAGTACTACCATTCTCCATAACCCCATGAGGAAGAATGAAACTAGTGCTATTCTTCCCATGACACCTTATCCTATTCCTAAAATGACCCCCTACGTCTTTCTTGGAATCATGGAGAATGGCACTAATGCCATTATTCCCCCTTTCTTTCTTAGAGATATAGAGAATGGCACTAGTGTTATTCTCTTTTGTTCTATTCCAAATTTTTCTATATGCCTTTCTTGAATTCATGGAGAATGAGACTCTTGCATTTCTTCTTGGAGAAATAGAGAATGGCACTACCACCATTCTCTATAACCCCATGGGGAGAATGGCACTATTGCCATTCTCCATAACCCAATGGTGGAGAATGGCATTATTGTCAATCTCCATAACCTATGGCAGAGAATGGCACTACTACCATTCTCCATAACCCTAGAAGCAAGAATGGAACTAGTGCCATTCTCCCCCAATGACCTCCTATCCTATTCCCAAAATGATCCACTATGCCTTTCTTGGAGTCATGGAATGAGAATGGCACTAGTGCCATTCTTTCCCCACTATACCTTTCTATGAGGTATGGAGAATGGCACTAGTGCCATTCTTTCCCCACTATACCTTTCTATGAGGTATGGAGAATGGCACTAGCCATTCTCTCTTGTTCTATTCGAAATTATCCCATGTGACTTTCTTGGAGATATGGAGAATGGGACTAAAGTCTTTCTTGGAGTCTTTAATGGAGAATGGCACTAGTGCCATTCTCCATAACCCCATGGGGAGATTAGCATTATTGCCATTTTCCATAACCCCATGATGAATAATGATATTAGTGTCAATCTCTATAACCCTACGGGGAGAATGGCACTACTACCATTCTCCATAGCCCCATTGGGTTCTCCATAGCCCCATTGGGTTCTCCAAAACCCCATATGGGGGAGAATGCCATTCTTCCCAATGACCCCTTATCCTATTCCCAATGACCTCCTATGCCTTTCTTGGAGCTGAGAAAATGGCTAGTGCCATTTTCTCTTGTTCTATTCCAAATAATCCCATTGGCCTTTCTTGGAGTCATGGAGAATGGGACTATTGCCTTTCTTGGAGTCACTGAGAATGGGACTACTGCCTTTCTTGGAGTAATGGAGAATGGCACTATTGCCATTTGTCCATAACTCCATGGGAAAAATGATAATATTTCCATTCTCCATAACCCTATGGTAAATAACGGCATTAGTGTCAATTTCTATAACCCTATGGGGAAGAATGGCACTACTACCATTCTCCATAACCCCATGGGGGAGAATGACACTGTTGCCATTCTTCCCAATAGCCTCCTATCCTATTCCTAATGACCCCCTACGTCTTTCTTAGACTCATGGGAGAATGGCACTAATAACATTCTTCCCCCACTATGTCTTTCTTGGAGGTATGGAGAATAGCACTAATGCCATTCTCTCTTGTTCTATTCCAAATTATCCCATATGCCTTTCTTGGAGTCATGGAGAATGGGACTAGTGCCTTTCTTGGAGTAATAGAGAATGGCACTATTATCATTCTCCATAATCCCATGAGAAGAAAGGTACTATTTTTATTCTCCACATAGTGGGGTTTTTCAAAAGCTCACCTGTATATCTTGGGAAAGCTTAATGTTCTACTCTAATGGCACTAAAATAGGATTACAACTTGTCATACCATACTTGGATAACATGTCAAAGACATACTACCTTTATAGTAATAGCAAAATCCATCAAGTGACTCACCACCTCTATATACCAAGAAAACACTACAACCTCACCTTAATCTTTCATCTCAAACATTTTCTTCAAAATCATCTTGACATCATGTATATCAGCATCATTAGTTTGAGAAACTAGGTAAATAAGGAGGAAGATTCTTAATATTCACATTGAATGGATTGCCTAGAAGGATTATGAGTGACCGAGATGCCAAATTTACATTTTGATAGATAGACAAAGAGGGTAACTAGGTGATCAAGGATATCCTTCATTCATTTAATGCTTCTCATCTCACTAAAGCATTGGGATGAGCCCATTTAAGATACTATATGGACAAGATTATCTAACACATTGAATTGGACCAATCCACTCATCAAAGTGGAAGTGTCAAAGGCTAATGGCTAAATGAGATGAATCATCAAGTGCAATTTATAAAGAAAGATGTCAAAGGTGCCTAGGATAGATAAAAGAAATATGCTGATCTGAATAGATCTAACAGAGAATTCAATAAAGGTGACATGGTTTTTCTTACTCACTCATTGAGGAAATACAAGACGTTGTCACACAGATACTATGGACCATATATGGATATAAGGAGTATTAGAGATCAAGGATCAAAGATTAAGCTTATGAACTTTTACTTCCCCCATATATCTATTGTTTACAAATCCAAAATGTCATCTAAGTTAGTTTACTAAAAACATATTTCCCAGATCTGAATCATGTTTTGGATATGATGAGAAATTTTATTTTCCTACTCTCCACCTAAGAGGATAGCTTAATCTTATACAATCAAAAGAGCAACTCAAGGAGAAGATGACAAGGGAATACACAAAGTATTGGTAATAAGCAAGCCAAACATGCTTTCATACATGAAAAGCATGTTAGTGCAAGGCCATTAGATGTTATATATTTTGAAGGACAAAAGTGAGGTGTTTGCTCACTTTCACATATTTAAAGCATTGGTTGAGAAGGAAAAAGATATACAAATCAAATGTCTAAGATCAGATTGTGAGGGAGAATATTTCTCCAATGAGTTCAATGATTTCTTGAGAAAGCAAGGAATCGCATGTAAGTACACTCTGCAACATAATGGTGTTTCATAAAGGAAAAATAGACACATTGTAGCAGTTTCTCGTGCCTTATTGTTTAAAAAGAATATGCCAAATTATTTTTGGGCTGAAGTAGCAAACATATCTAGCACTAACAATTCAACTTTTCGAGTGTACTCCTTTGAGAGCATCAATTCCACATTTCTACAAATCATTGTGCAATCCATATTATCCACGTTTGCCACTTTAACTTTTATCTTCATTACTAATGCATCTGAGTATAACTTGAGACTTCCCAATGATTTGTTGTTCACAAAACTATGCATGCTGCTGTTAAAATTACAACAATGTGATGAGCTATGGTGGATCAAATACTAGAATCGACATCATTAATAAAGTGATTAGTAAATAATTAAGATGTGATTAGTGAGTAATTAACAAATAGCTTAATGTAGGCATGGATAATAAAAAACCAGCAAATTCTCATTAGGCCAATGCCTCAATTTATAGAGTTTACATCCAAGCATCCAAGCATCCAAGCATCCAAGCATCTAATCCCACTGATTTCTCCTTGATTCACTCCACCTCTTTTGCTTGATTCTCTCCACCTCTCCCAGAATATCTCCACACCTTCCAGAATATCTCCACACTTCCTAAATCTTCTCATGCTACCCTTTATTCTCTCCCAGTAGATTCTTCTCACTTTTTCACAGGTTCTCTCACATTTACACATTCTCTTTTATTACAACCTCTAACCAAGGGCTTGTTCTCGCACACACCCTATTCACTTGTATATTTCAACACCTCCTCTCAAGTGAATACTCCTAGAACACCTGGACCCTATACCAAGTTTCCCTCTTACTTGATAGTCCACGACCAGTGTCTAGCACACCTCCCCTCAAGTTAACTTAGCACACCTGGACCCTGTACCAAGTTTCTCTCTTACTTGATAGCCCGCGACCAGTGCCTCAAGTCCCTAAATTCATAGTCCTTGACACTCTCTCTCTCTATGTGTCCAAGGCTACTACAAGTGCCCGTGACCTTGACTAAAGTACTCACACATACATCTACCACGTGGCCTACATCATCGGTGGCTCAGAGGTGGTTTTACTTTGTTGGGGCAGGTTACATTGGGTTGTGGGGTCTCTCTCTCTCTCTCTCTCTCTCTCTCTCAGAAAAGATGATCCGACTCCACTTCCTTTGGAGCCTCCATGAAGTTTGCCGATGTCGTTTCCTTCTCCATTAGGTTTGCTGTAGCAGCTAGCCATGTGTCCTGGCTTTCTTCAATGCTTCCTCTAGATCTTCTTGGTGTGGACCTTCTTCTTGGAAAGAGATGTTCTTCTTCTTTCATGGTAGCTGGGGCCATGAGCTTGTCCGTCATGTCTTTTTGCTCCATGTGAGCAACATGTTTAAATGTTTTGTTGACAGTTCTTTTGGGCTTTTGATGTTCATCTTGTGTCATTATGCAATGCAAACCCAAATCTATGCGGGAGGTCTTACCTCTTGCCTTATTCTAGACAAGGGCAGTGTCTGATCCCATTTTTACACTGATGTAATGTGCCCAATACTACATAATGCATATAGCATTCATTTTTATGCACATTCCCAAATGCAACTCTGATTGTGAATAATCTTGAATTTGAGTGTGATTTACAAGCATTAACCAAGGGTTAAATGCAAAATGATGATTATCACAAATTTATCAATATAATTTTACCACAAATTACATTAAATCAAGGGTAACCAATTTGTACGGAATGGTTGGAGTATCAAACCAACTCCGAATTGCAATTTGAAGTTATAGGGATCTGTATCAAATACCTAATGGTTAATTTGAACCCTCAATTACACCAAAATATAGTGATTAGCTTTTATTAATCACTGATTAGAAAATTAATCCTCTGTTTTGTGTGCAAAAAACAAAGTATGCGGGGAGCCCAGATCTGGGGCCTTAGACTTCAAATGAGCTCAAATGCTTTCAAGGCCATCAATAGCAATTAGTCTAGTATAGGATTAAGCCAAGAAATGCAAGATTTGACCAAATATTGAATGCTTAATCTCTGTTTTACCAAAGTCACCTGCAGATTTGATGAAGAGCTTGAATCTCACTGTAGACTTGATCAAATCAATTTCTGACTTCACCAGCTTGTAGAGCATGCTTGAAAACCCCTAGAGCTATGAGGAATTAGGCCAATTTGATTGGATGAAGACAAGATCTGCAATCTTCTCAGAAAAAATTACGCTAGAAAAAATCATAATTTTTCCTCATTCCGTCATCGACGGTTTGCACTTCTGTTTCGATTGGCTAGAGCACCTATGGGTTGGCTATGTATGGCTAGAAGCAATGGGCCTAATTTGATGTGTGCAAGGAGAGGGAGCTCCTCCACTAGCTGGGGGTACAGAGGTTAGTTGAAAAAGAGGTGAAAATATTAATTTTCTACTAATCCTAATTATCAAAGTAATTAGCAAGATAATGGGCTCATAAATTGATGGATTCTAGGCTTGGCTCTGATACCATGTTAAAATTATAGCAATGTGATGAGCTATGGTGGATGAAATACTAGAATCAACATCATTAACAAAGTGATTAGTAAATAATTAAGATGTGATTAGTGAGTAATTATAACAAATAGCTTAATGTGGGCATGGATAATCAAAAACCAGCAAATTATCATTAGGCCAAGTCCCTCATCTCGTTGATGCAGTCTTCCCTCACAAATTTTGTCTTGTTCACCCCACCATTGGTTAGCTTTTCACCCACTTGTGAAGGCTTTTCACCCACTTGTGAAGGCTTTTGAGAATTATTTCCACTTTTTAAACCTCCCACATTGTATGGTTTGCCATCACTACCGGTAAAAGGTGGCTTTGTGGAAGCATTTGACCCATAATCTAGCTGACGATTCACCCATGTATTTGCATACTTTTCCTCATATACCTCGGCCAAGATCATTGCATCCTTGAGAGTTGTTGGTCTTTGTGCCTTCACGTCTGTTCCAATTGCATTCTTCAAACCCTTGATACTTCACTATTTTGAATTCTTCACTAAACCCTTCTACATGAAGCATAAGCTTGAGAAACTTATGTGTGTACTCTTTCACACTCGAGTATCTTTGTTGCAAATCGTCTCATTCACAGACCATTTTATCTTTGTGTATCTTGGAAGTGAATGCTTCTCTCACATCTACCTTGAATGCATCCCAACTTGTGACCTCATAATCTTGTGATTGGAGAAACCTCCACCGTGCATGAGCATACCCTTCCAAGTGTAAGGTAGTATAGTAAACCTTAGCTCTCTCACTTCGAGGGTTCATCTCAAAATAGAGATCCAATTTGTTCACCCATTCCTCGAAGATGTCATTGTTAGTGCCTTCACCACTTAACTTTGAAAGGAAAATCTTATCTTTCACACCCTTGAATTTATCTCCATCCCCATGACGGTCACCATGCCTATGCATAGGCCCATCCACATGGCCATTGCCATCCTCAAACTCATCATCAAGATCTTCCTCAACATGAGGTCTTGAAGTACCGCCTCAATGAGTATTCCCCTTGAATGGAATATGAGCATCACTCCTTGGGAATCTTGAGCCTTCATTCCTTGGGTTTGGAAATGCATGACCCTTGCCTTTGGCCTGATTAGTTGTGTACAAAAACATAGGGTTGCGCATAGCACCATAAGTAGAAGGAAAACTTGGGTGATGATTCTCTTTGTCTTCAACATAAGCTTGACGAACATGTTGAGATAATCCACCCTTACCTTCATCCCTTCTCTTTATGTCATTCACGAATGCCCCTAATCTCTTGCACAATTGGTTGCACCATGCTTTCCACAAGTGGTTGCATCATGCTTCTCATCATCATCATCATTTGTGACATGTCATTTGTCATAGCAGGCATCGCTTGTGCATTTGCTCCTCCAAATTAATTTGATGCATTGGCCGCATTTGCAAAATTTGTGACATGTCATTTGTCAGCAGGCATCGCTTGTGCATTTGCTCCTCCAAATTAATTTGATGCATTGGCCGCATTTGCAAAATTTGGCCCAATTTGCACATTATTTATCCTATGTGTCATACTTGCATTATTGTTTCCCCCTTCAAAATTCATGTCCTCTTCACCCATCACCTCTACATGATCCTCATTCACCATTTCCTTGTCTTCTCTTATCTCTTGAAGTCCCACTCCTTGCTTGGGTGGATGCCCCTTAGGCATAATTGCTGAAAATGGAAAATGGCCCGTAGAAGGCTCAAATGATGTCAGAAATTGGTGATCTAAGACTCTCTATCTTGTTGCTTAGTATCCGAATATGCAAAAAATATAATTTTTTTGAATAGTACAACACTGCTGAAAATAGTAATTTGGCTCCAAAACCCTAAAATAAGGTCAGAATTTCGTTGGCAATTGCTTGTTAGAAAGCTCTTGAGTAGTACGGTCCCTACACCGAATCCCATTGCTTCAGTCAAAGTGTAAGTACTCTCAGTTTTGATTTTTGTAAAAAAGTCAACTATGTGTGTTGACCAAGCATTTGGTACCCGATTTGAAAAAAACATTGTGCCATTTGATACGTCTTAGGGAGTACTATAAGCATATCCAATCACTTTTTTGAACCTCCAAAACCCCTCAGACTAAATTAGGGTTTCTTGAATCCGATCAAACCCTAAATTAGGCCCACTTCTAGTATCCGATTTGTGAACCCAATAGCTTGTTTCAAAGCTCTATAGAAGCACTTTGCAATTATGTAGAGACCTCATCACTTGCCCAAAACCCTGATGACTGAATTAGGTTTTTCTGTCACATCAAAAATGCATTTCTGAGCAAAATTGGAATGCATCTCCTTTGTATTTGGAGCAAAATCTCAATGTAATCAAGTGTCACAACACACATGCATTCATTGCCATATTGCCCTAGTGTCCAATCAAATCTAATTGCATGTGCATTTGACCATTGCAAGTCACTTTTTGCATGCCGCCAAAGTTACTGCACAAGTGTCCACCAATACCACACCCATGCATCATTTTGCCACAAGATTTGTCTTGATGTTTTACCTTGATGTTGCCTTGAGAATGTATGTCGTGTTACCATATTATAGTAGTGATGTGTGTGAACACACTTAGGACCGCCGGGGCACTTTTTCCCTCACTAGGAGGTTTTTTCCCCCGTGCATTGTATATACGCCCATTATCTTCTAGGGCTTGTTATCTTTCATTTTTGGCACTCATAATACACTACTGTGTTGTGCTCAAGCTTCCTCATCTTCTTGAAGTTGTGTGTGCATTCCTGCAACCCTAATTCCAACAATTGGTATCAGAGCAGGCTTCCTCCTCCCGGGCAGCATCACCGGCACCTGCCGCTTCATCTCCTCCGATTGCGACGAGGTTTCACGAGCGTCTGCAGGTTAGTATATGCCGTGGGAAAGCCCGTAGGGCTAGGTCATTTCAGAATTCTGATCTGAAGTCATTTCGCCCTCCGTTTTTGCATTCCAAGTACTGCGCAGGCAAAATCGTCCTACTGTGCAGATTTTCTGTCAACATTAAAATCTGCAGGACAGGTGCCCATTCGTCTGTTTTGGGCTGTGCTACATAGCACAGGTCGATTTTATACAGGTTTTCCTCTTACAGACAGCATTTACATCTAGTAGTACAGTCATTGGCCATGGCTGACAACAATGATGTATTCTGCATGTTGGCTGCTGAGGATAAGTTGGATGGCACCAACTATCCATTGTGGGCATATATGATGCGACATGTATTGGTAGCAAAGGGGTTATGGAACATTGTGCAGGGTATTGATGCACGTCCTATTGTGGCTGGGAATGCTGCAAACACATCAGAAACAGGTACTGTTGATGATGGTGCAGGCACAAGTGCTGTAGCAGCTGTTCGAGAACCACCACTTTCAGCAGAGCAGATTCGTTGGGATGGTAGAGATGCGCAGGCTCATGCCTTGATTGCGCTGTCTGTCAAACGTACCATTATCCCACATATTCGCTCCTGCAGGACTTCTAAGGATGCTTGGGATGTACTTGCCACATTGTATCAGGCAAGAAATGAGGCTCGTGTTGCTTACCTCCGAAAACAGTTGGAGAGTGAGCATATGAACGAAGGTGATTCTATGGATAGCTTTTTGACAAAGATCAAGGATTTCAAAGAGCAGCTCATTTCTGCAGATGAAATCCTGTCAGACAGTTCACTTGTGCAGACTGTTTTGAATGGTCTACCAGATTCTTATCAGGGTTTTGCTTCCACTCTTCGCTTGATGATGAAAGGCAATCCCAATGCCTTATCATTTGAGGAGTTAGTTTCTGTTTTGCTGCAAGAAGACCAGTCAAGGCAAAACAGGAATATTATGCGTGTCGCAGATCAAGCTTTCGTTGCTAGTCAGAGAAGCGGGAAAGGTAAAGCAGGCTTTTCTTCTAGTAAGCAGAAATCTGCAAATGCTGCGCAACCAAAGAAGGAAGACAAAGATGAGAAGAAGGGTGACAAACAGAAGACATTTTGCAAGTACTGTAAGGGAAATGATCATGTCATCAAAGCGTGTCCTAAGCTGGCTGCGAAAGAGGCTAAGAAGAAAGAGGCTGGTATGGCTGTTGCAGATGCCTCTCCTTCTAACAATGAATCTGCTAATGTTGTGCTAGATACAGAATGGGCATTCAATGCGCAGTGCAGTTATGACCCATCTTTGCATGACACATGTATGTCTGCAGTAGATTCAGATGTATGGTACTTTGACAGTGGTGCCACTAAGCATATCACCTCGCAGCGCAGTTTATTCACTTTCCTTGAGTCTGCTCCCACAGGGAATACTGTCACTTGTGCCAATAACTCCTCTTATCCCGTTAAAGGAGTTGGACAGATTGTGCTGAATGTTGCAAATGGCAACACCTTTACACTTTTTGATGCATTGTATGTGCCAGGGATCAAAAAGAATCTGCTGTCAGTTTTCGCATTTGCCAAAACAGGTTTGGTTGTAAAATTTGTGGATGACAGATGTACTGTTCATGATCTCTCTTGTGGTGACATCATTGTAGCATCTGGCTCACTATGTCGAGGGCTGTATAAGCTCAATATGGATGGCAAATGTGTAGAGGATTCAGCATGTGCTATTATGGATACGCAGGCTATTTCAAATGCAAAACTGTGGCATGCACGTTTTGGTCATCTGAATTTTGCAAGTTTGCTGCGCCTGCAGAAATCTGAAATGGTGTCTTCTTTGCCTAAGCTTGAGGCACCTGTCAAGCATGTTTGTGAGGGCTGCATATTGGGTAAAATGCAGCGTGCTTCCTTTCCCAAAGATGGATCAGTGAGAGCTGAACGCAGATTGCAGCTTGTTCACAGTGATGTTTGTGGTCCCATGCAAACTCCATCATTTGGAAACTACCTTTACTTCGTGACTTTCATTGATGATTTTACCAGGCATGCATGGGTATATCCTTTGAAGGCAAAGTCCGAGGTGTTTTTGTGCTTCAAACAGTTTTTGGTTATGGCTGAAAATGTGTCAGAAAGTAAGATGGGCACCCTCCGTTCAGATCGAGGGGGGGAGTATATGTCTTCAGAATTTAATGCATTTCTGGCTGAGCGTGGGATAAAACACCAATGTACAGTGCCGTATACACCACAGCAAAATGGTGTGGCTGAGAGAAAAAACAGGTCTCTCATGGAAATGGCAAGATGTATGGTTAAGAGTCAAAGTCTACCACATGGTTTTTGGCTTGAGGCTGTCATGTGTGCCACTTATGTACTAAACAGGTGTCCCACCAAAGCATTACAGGTTGTCACTCCATATGAGGCTTGGCATAGCCGCAAGCCATCTGTTGGCCATTTACGTGTTTTTGGTTGCCTGGCATATGCATTAGTGCCTGTGCAACATCGCAGAAAATTGGATGACAAAGCTGTCAAATGTATTTTTGTTGGATATAGTGCTGAGAGCAAAGGGTATCGTTTGTATCATCCACAGACAAAGCGCATTTTGGTTAGCCGTGATGTTCTTGGTTTCATGTACTAAGGAGACAGATATCAGCTCACGTGATGTCTATGATACATTGTTGCCTCTTTTCAGTGGTGCACAGTCAAGTGCAATACCTCATGAGGCAGTTTTTCAGCCTATGCAGGTTTTAAATGATGGCACAGATCAGCCTATATCTGATGCAGATGTGCATGATGCACTTGAGGATGAGAGACAAGAGATTGAGGGCTCTAGGAATATGCCTAGATGGCTGGTGCAGACTTTGCGTGACAGCAAGTTGGATGCCCCTTTGTCTAGTCGCACTCGTTCTGGCTCTCATGGTGCCTCTTATGCGTCAGATTGTTATGCATTGGCTGTTTCTAGTATGTGCGATGAAAGTGAGCCTGTTTCATTTGATGAGGCACAAAGTTCAGAAAATTGGATGGCTGCTATGCAAGCAGAATACGATGCTATTATGAAGAATGGTACATGGTCTTTATGTGACTTGCCCCCTGGCAAGAAGGCCATTGGCACTAAGTGGGTATACAAATTGAAGTGTAAGCCTGATGGCACAGTGGATCGCCATAAGGCTAGGCTTGTTGCAAAAGGTTATGCTCAAGAGAAGGGCATTGATTTTGATGAGACTTTTGCTCCCACATGTCGTATGACCACTGTTCGTAGCATCTGTGCATTAGCAGCTCATAATGGTTGGAATGTACATCAGCTGGACATAAAGACTGCGTTCTTAAATGGAGATTTGCATGAGGAGGTGTATGTATCGCAGCCTCGTGGTTTTGTTCAAAGAGGGCAGGAAAACAAAGTGTGCAGGTTAAAAAAGGCTTTATATGGTTTAAAGCAAGCTCCACGAGCTTGGTATGAAAAAATACATGCATATTTGACTGCACATGGGTTTCAGAATAGTCCAACAGAAAGCACTTTGTATGTTAAACGTGTGGATGGTGTACATCTAATCATTGCTCTCTATGTCGATGACATGCTGCTCACAGGACCAAATGAGAGTCATATTGCTGATTTTAAGGCTGATTTGAATGCCTCTTTTGAGATGTCAGATTTGGGGCATTTGCATCATTATTTGGGAATACAATTTAAGCAGTGTGATGGAGGTATTGCTTTGTGTCAGACAAAGTATATTGAAACATTGTTGCGGAGATTTGGCCTTGAAGACTGCAAGCCTATTGCTACTCCAATGGAGACAGGTTTGAAGTTGAGTCTTCATGATGCTGGAGATCACTTTGATGTCACACTCTATCAGACAGCTGTTGGTTGCCTCATTTATGTATGCATTACGAGGCCAGACATTCAGTTTGCAGTCTCACAGGTGAGCAGATTTATGCATAGCCCAGGCATTAAGCATTGGCAGGCAGTGAAGCGTATCTTTCGCTATTTGAGTGGTACTCGGCATCTTGGGTTGTTTTATCCCAAGGGGGGATCATTGCCGCCAGATTTACATGTTTTTTCAGATTCTGACTGGGCTGGTTGTTATGACACACGCGTGTCCACGAGTGGTTTTTGCTTCATGCTTGGAAGCTCATGCATATCATGGTTGAGCAAGAAGCAGCCTACTGTGGCCACTTCTAGTTGTGAAGCTGAGTACAGGGCAGCTTTCACAGCTACGGTTGAGTGTGTGTGGCTCAGACGCCTTATGGCTGATTTGGGTGTTGGGCAGCCATCTGCCACCACCATCTTCACTGACAGTCAGAGCGCATTGGCAGTTGCGCGGAACCCAGTGTTCCATGCTCGTACGAAGCACATTGAGGTGCACTACCATTATGTCAGGGAGAGACTCTCTGCAGGAGAGATCAGTTTGGCTTATGTGCCAACACAGGATAACCTTGCAGACCTTTTCACAAAGGCTCTGCCTCGTGAGAAGTTCGAAGCTTTTCGCAAAGCTTTGGGCTTACTCCCTTTTGTGGATTCGTCCACATAGCTAGACACTTCCCTATACATGAGTGCTAGCTCTTGTTCACCGCATCACTCCAGGGGGGATTTGTTACCATATTATAGTAGTGATGTGTGTGAACACACTTAGGACCGCCGGGGCACTTTTTCCCTCACTAGGAGGTTTTTTCCCCCGTGCATTGTATATACGCCCATTATCTTCTAGGGCTTGTTATCTTTCATTTTTGGCACTCATAATACACTACTGTGTTGTGCTCAAGCTTCCTCATCTTCTTGAAGTTGTGTGTGCATTCCTGCAACCCTAATTCCAACATGTCGATGAAGCACGTTGAAGCTTGCCGATCTCTCAGCCAAGCTCTTCCAACCCCTTTACCCAATTTTACAACCCAAGGGCAAAGGTTTGGCCATTTCTTTACCACAAAGCAGTCCATTACTTTTTTCTACTAAACCATTACATTGGGGATAATAGAGAGTTGACATACTAATCCATCACTCTACCACTTTACCACATGGCACTCACGACACAGTGAGTTCAAGACATGCTCCCCCCAATCTCTCCTCCATACACCATGGTACCCTCACACATCAGTAGTATGCTAGAAATAGAAGGTGTAATACAAAGTGATGTGGAGAGTGAATAAATCTCAAATAGACGAGTTGAGATCACTTACCCAATAAATTTAAGCATGACTCATGCTTAATATACAAATATCCATAAGCTCAAGCATGGACTCATTCTCCACCAAGCACCTCCAATAATTCAACACCTCTAAAATGGCATCCAATAGTGATTAGAACCAAATTTCCAATGCCTTTGCCTTGATGCACACCATGAATGCTCTTCAATGCCTTACATAACATAAGTTTTTGCCAAGATTTTGCACACTTGGCATACCATTTACTTGCATTTGAGCATTTGAAGCATCCAATAACCAATAGCATGGTAACTAATGCTTCCAAAAGCTTGCATTTGAGCATTTGAAGCATCCAATAACCAATAGCATGGTAACTAATGCTTCCAAAAGCTTGCAATCAGCCACAAGAACTCCTCACGAGGATGCAAATGATTGATACTTAGCAAGATTTGTCCAAACTTGAGAGCAATGGTTAATTGGCCCATATGGTGAAAAACTTTGCTTAATGTCATCATTAATTGGTTCTAATGATGATTAAGCAATGCTAGTAGCATGTATTAATGGGCCAATGGTGATAAATTATGTTTCTTAGAAGAAAGCCCTAAATCTTGAGTATGGATTCAAGAGGGATTCAAGAGACTCAAGAAATCAATCAACTAATGCAAGAAAGTGTTTAGCAATTGCTCAAAGATTACCATGGAGCCTCAAGCTTGAGTGTTAAATATGAAGAAAGAGTTGACCTTTTTGATTCTCACTTACCTTTTTGAAAAAATGTCAATATTTTTCTAATTTAAAATTCAAAAAATATCCCCCCAAACAAGGAAATTTGAATTCCCTCTAGACTCCAAAAAAAAAATCGACTCACGCCTTAAAGCCTCACGCGCGAAAACAAAAAATTAATAAATTCTATAAAGTACGTCTCACACCTCAAGGGTTCATAGCGTGAAACCCTTAAGCATCTCACAGCGTGAGACAGTCCCCACACCAAAAATAAATAAAATTCAACTTTGATAAAATCTGTGAAGTCCGTTTCACGCCACGAACTACACCTTGTTAGTTCACGTCGTGATGAAAGGGGTCCGTCGGTCCCCCAAAAAAAAAAGAACTCTGGAAAACAGCCGTGTTGGGAGGCTCGTATCTCCTAAACCGTGCGTCCAATGAGTGCACACTAGTGCTCATCAAAAAGCATCGAGCTCTTCGAATTTAGTCTTGACGGTTCAAAGCCAAAATTGATCATTTTGGCCTCCGACTAGCAACCTCAAAATTTGACCCGAAAATCAAGGCAAAAAATTGGCCCTTAAAGCACTAAAAATCGTCCAAAAACAGTACGAAAACGATTGCAAACCATATTCGGGCTACTTTTTAAGGGTCTAAATGACAAAATCACGAACGACTTAGAGAGACAAAGTTGTAGTACTCCAAAAATACTACAACTCTCTCATACAGAGTTTTTCCAAATTCCTTTTGGGAACACCCTTAAAAACGAGCTGCAAAACAGGAAAAATCTTCCCTTTTTTTGTCTTCAAACAGTGATGGAAAATAGGTTTTGAGACCTCCTCTTCCATCTAGGATGCTACCATTATGCACTTTTTCTTTTAGAAAAATATCTCTAAGAGGTCGTTTACGTGGGTGTAGCGTCTAAGCTAATTTAGGCAAATGGACACTCGTTTGACCCAAAGAAGGGAACGATACGCCTCCTGAGACTGGCTGTCATATATTTTAAAAAGCCAAAAAAAAACACGTGTGCTTGCTCATTAAAAGGAGCAATTAGTAGCATCAAACATGGCAATGATAGAGAGACTATGTGGCCCGACACTCTCACTGAACCCAATGGCTGACATCTTTGAGCCATTGAGATCCATGCCACAAATCCTCCTCCCAATACCATTCGCCATGCCAAACAACAAGCGTGTCATCGGGTTTTACACTCCCTGACACATCAATTCCACTGAGACTTGGTTCCTTACCTAGCATTCCCACAAATCCTATATGTACCAACCCTTTCCAACCACTTGATGCCCACACCTTAGACATATTGACTAGTCTAGGAAGGGGGGTTGCCCAAGGACTAATTGCGTCCCTACCTACAAGAGCACTCACACACGGCCTTAGTGACATACGAAAATACGGCCGTATAGATTTCCAAAATCATGGACAAATATGATGGAACAACTGATCCTATTCAATTCATACAAATGTTTGAAAAACGATATGAAGCCTTTGGAAATCCAAACTGCCCCACCAAGGTACATGCGTTGAATCTATGCTTAGTGGGAAAAGCTAGTCGATGGTTCATCACGTTGATGCCAACGACGATCAAGACAAACTTTAGAACCTTGAAGTCAACCTTTATTTACGGCTTTTCAAGACAAGGTGATCGATGGAGTGCAGTGACAGAACTCTATTCAATTGAGCGTAAGCCAAGCAAAACCATTAGAGATTTTATCCTTTGGATTAAAATCTTGGACTCATCACGATGTGAGCCATGGGAGAAACTAAATAATTCTCAATTGAAGAGATGTTTCATGATGGGCTTAAAGAATAATAACTTACACAATTTGATCATTGTATCCAATCTGGAAACATTCGATCAATGTTGTAAAGAAGCAATACGTTTAGATGACAACATGATGGAAGATGATCATGATACGAGATGTTCCTCATCTAAACCAAGTGAAGCAATGGCTAAAGAACGATCGATCTCGGAATTGTCATTCCTCGAATTTTATGTAGCCTTGCTTAAAAGCTTTCAACCAACATCTCTAAGAGAGGATGAGCTCCCTCAAAACTAAACATCCTTAATGCCTCTCCAAGTGATGAGTAAAATGCCTTATGTTCAATGCAATCACTACGACCATCCCAATCCCCATTGTGTGTACAAGGCACCTATTTTTTTGTATTGCATATATTGCAAAACCTTTGGTCATGACACTACCCAATGTTCCAATTCATCAACAACTAACTCAAAACCTCCATCTCCCGTGCACCAAACAGAAATAATCCAAAGGGTAGAAACTGCTCAGGAAGTAGTTAAGTGAACACTTCAGTGTTTCTATTGTCATGGATCTCACAAAGTGGCAGACTGCACAATTTGGAATACTTCCATGCCCATAGTCACTGACACTTTGCAACCATGTATGAACGATGTGGCATTGATCACATGTTCCAAGATTGCCCAAGGCGAGTTGCTTCAATGCAACTTGTCTCACAAAATACAACTCTTAACATCTTAAGTGTAAAAAACGGGCAATTATCCACGGTACCCTTGAATGTGCTTACACGTTTACAAGCCAAGGCACGAGAGACAGTGAAAAAGAATGCAAAAGTAAACACTTCGAAATGGGTATAAGAATATGCTTTAAAACAAGAACCAAAAGAGAAAGCAAAACCTTCTAAACCCAAGAAAAACAAGGGGCAACAAACTGTCAACACCAAGGTTGAAATAAATGACAAGAATAAAGAGCCTGTGGAGGACCTAACCCCAAAAGAGCTAAAAACTACACATGATGCAAAAGCATCCACCTCAAAGACTACCACACAAACCACAAGACCCATATGTGCAACACAGGATACAAATGCCCAAAAGTAATTTCATTCTCGTCGCATGGGTAAACATAATGAAAACCTGACGATCCAAAGAAAGTCAGAAGATCAAACAAGTTCTAGTACGTTGCTAAGTGAAACAAGTTCTGATTCGGCACTAGGTGCATCTAACAGACTAACCAAGAAACTAGAACCCGCCCAATCACCCCAAATTAAAAATCATGATCACATGACATATGCGAAACGTAAAAAGCAAGCTCAGAAGAGCATGCTTAGCATTGTTGAGTGTCATATAGGATCACCAGTTGTGATTGCACCTCATAATTCCAATCCTAAAAAAGCAACCAAAATACAAAACCCAGAGGAGTACAGCTTTCCCTTTCAAGAGGAAGACATACTCTCTATAGAAGAGTCATTAAGGGCAGATTGCATGAGTTATGCAATTAAAAAAGCAGGTGAGGAATTCGATGAATCCCTCATGAAATTAAAGTAGTCTCTCAAATCCTCATTTGGAGGAGTGCTCTTCTATCATTTGGTGAAGCTAGCATAGCGTCAGCACTTGCACCTTTAACGGCTAAACATGAGTTATACAAAGACATCAAGAGCTATATAAAACGGGACTATGAGAATTCACAAGTTTCCAAACAGAACTCAGTTAGAATTGTCAAAGGACCAAGTGTGCTACTATACACATTGGGTACTCTTGAAAAAGATGAGAGCCAAAATGAGGATAGAAGTGAATGGGAATATAAAACCAAAACGGGATCCGAAGATGAAACAAAAACTAAAACATTCATGGTTCCTCTTGAAGATTCTATCATGGTATGGTTAGATTTTCCTACATGCAATGATGTTAAGCGTAAATACGCATTGATTAGCCCTCGAGCTAGTCATAACATCATGACAATAGACACTTGGGTGTCATTGGGACAACCTAAAATCATCCCTAAAGATAATGTTCTTATAAGAGGAGCCAATGGTCAAAACATTGAAGTTCCAAGTTACTTTAGATATGCTACTCAAACAATCGGTGGAGATGTGGAATTTAGATTCCATGTTACCATAGATCCCCTTGAGTATGATGTCATCCTTGGAGGAACTTGGATACACGACTCGTTGTATTCAATTAATAAATCCATGCAAACAGTCACCTTGAACACTCCTGCGGGCATTGTGCAATTGCTATTACGGGAGGAAGAGACCTTGGAGGAGCTGGAACATCCAACATACCTTACTGAGAATATTCCAAGAATTATGGTTAGATTGGAAATTTCCAATAAAATCACCACAATCCAAGCACAACTTTATCCTACACAAGAACACAATCTCGTGATCCTCGAGTTATGGGATTTATTAGGTCAACCAATACTCAATGCTCATCCTGAAAGAATTCCATTCACACAAGACTTGAACATGCCATGTTTGGGGTACTTTGAACATACAATGTATATTGAAACTAACCCCTTTACTTGTAAGTTTTTTGTGGTTGAGTATGTGTTGGAAGCAGATTTGATCTTGGGGCATAAATGGACTATTGTTTCTCAAGCACCACTATGTTTTGCTAGTGATAGGGTCATCATCATGGTCAACGACATAGAGTTGACAATACCATACTACCAGGAAGAGGATCCAACCTAATGGATTTCTATGATACTGAACTTAAAAAGTTACAAGCCTCTTCCACAGGAGTCCCTCTACACAATGACCTACCATCTGCATTAATGACCAACGGACAAAGCATCTACCCTTTTCACTCCATCCTCTCACACCAACAAAGTCTAATGCCAAAACCACACAATCAACTGCTATTCCTAAAGAAGATCCCCAACCGAAACCATATATCTCAAAGAAGGAACTCAAGGGAAAAGCCCTGGAGCAAACGCCTCTTCATTAACCAACCTCGTCTCAAAAGAGGGGGCTGCATGCTCAAAAGCCTCCACATCAGCAACAACCACCACTCTGCAAGAGACTTAAACCTCACCATGAACAATGCCCATGAGTCAAAAACCTATAGCCTCAGCGTCAACCAATGTGAAGGAGGCCCCAAAACCTTCCACTTCCACCAAAAAGAAATATCCACCAAGATAACACAAATCAAGGTATATTAATGGTAAAAAAATATGGGTGGAGAAGCAGCTACTTGTAGCTCAAGGATACTACGAAGGTGCCAATCAAATTTGGATGCCTCGACAATCAAAGCCTCTTCCTCAACGCAGCACTCATCTCACAGGCTAAGGAAAAATAAAAGTACTCCATAACACCGTCTGCGAGTTCCTTAAAGAACTCCAATAAGTCAACAAGTGTAGGTACAAAAACAATTACTGCAAGCACAAGGGTACTACCAAAGAAATACCAACGCTTGTCCCTAAGCCTGCACAAAGAAAGAAACCTCAACACCAACAGCATCAGCCACCAAATTATAATGTTCATCAAAGATGGGTGCCTGTGCACATGCTTCAACAATAAGGATACTATGATGTAATCCCATCATATGGTTGCCAAAATCAAACCAAGTGAAGACAGCCTCACCACCGACTTTAACCCAATAGCTTCACCTAAAGTTCGACAAGAATGGAAACCCAAGCAACACCAAGCAAGCCATTCAATAAATAAACAAGAGCTTGTGTGTTCATTCAAACCCAATGGCAACCAACCAGAAGCTGTACCTACCGCCTCGATAACACTTGCGCCAAAAGTTCAAGATTCAATTCCCACGTCTGCAATGTAGACTTATGAACGCATCAAAGACAAACTCACAATGCTCTTTTTACCCCTCTGGATGTGAAGTGTAAGTGCAGAAGCTACACGACAGACATAAGAACCTATTCTCTTAAAAAGGAGAGTAGCCACAAGAATCTGTTACTCGCAAGGTGGTAACAAAAAAAAAACACACACACACATAAACACAAGGGAGTCACACATATGGCCTACCTAAAAATGGTAGAATATCAGACGCAACTCCCAACGATCTTCAATAGACAATACAATTTTGTTAAGCTTATAGCTTACTATTCTTTTGGCTAAGTTAATGTAGCGGCTACTCCATAAGTACATATCCATACTCATGCACTGGAGGGCATTTGCACCAATGCCTCACCATCAACAACTTTTCATGTACATCTCTAGATGGGGGGCCATGGTGGGGGAAAGCCTGGTCAATAGTACAACCCATCGCCTGGAACTTTCTTGAAAATTACAAACCTCTCCAAACAAAAATCTTCACAACACAATGATCTCTAATCCTTATTAGTGAAGATATCTTAGCCTTGCAAGTCGACGTATTTCACCAATGAGTGGCTACTTCAACAAAAAGCAGTGGCTTAATAAGAGTCTATTTGACTCAATTCTTATACTTCATATATATCTGCTTCATTAGAGTACTTAAGTATACATAAAAGCATAACAAGCACATGGGAAGAAGCATGCAGGAACATGTCCTACTCAACAACATTTGACAAGAGTCCTGCCACACAAAGAGACATCATCGAAGGCCAATTTCTTCACATGATGAATGTCGCTTCAATGAATCGAATGAGGAACTAAGAAACACAATCTCGTTCTGATGATTATATCTACGTTCCTCCGGATCCTTCCTTCTCTTCTCCCCCATTATTAATATATCTTAGCTTCCCCGACTAACACAAATCACATGATGAATGTCGCTTCAATGAATCGAATGAGGAACTAAGAAACACAATCTCGTTCTAATGATTATATCTACGTTCCTCCAGATCCTTCCTTCTCTTCTCCCCCATTATTAATATATCTTAGCTTCCCAACTACTAACACAAATCACATGTACCCTTGCTTATGATTGCCAAAAACAAAGTGACCCAAAAAAAAACATGCTCACTAAAATCTAAAAATGCAATCATTCGCAAACCCTCCCCACTCCGTTGTTAGGAATTCCTAATAAACTACTAACCTTTTCATTTACTAACTCACCTTTCTCATTCCTTCAGGAGGAACAACGACCATTGAACGTCACCACTCAACATCAAAGCCATCTACAAGCTTGTCAATTCTTCCCACACAAAGGTCTTCAACGCAATCACGAGGATGCAATCGGCATTAGGAAAGGGGGAATGTTAATCCATTATTAGGGTTAACAAGAGCTACTACCATTATCTTATATCAAGGAGTCAAGGTAGATACACCAAAAGGTCATACTATCTTATATCAAGGAGTCAAGGTAGATACACCAAAAGGTCATACATTCAAGATATAAAGCAATGGTGTCAATATCTATAGCTTGGACGGGCGCCCGTAATGGTCCGATGGAATACTTATGGCGATTCCCACTGCAACTGTTATGATAATTAATTTATTGGGTGATCCAATAAGTAAAAAAAGAATATCTTGGGTGACCCAAGTGTGATTAATTTAGTTTGTGAGTGAATCCAACCAACTGTGACATGCGTGACACATATAAGAAATGTGTGAGTATGATTGTGAGTGAATCCAATCAACTCTTTTGAATTAAGAGGGTGACCCTAATTGGTTGTGAGTGAGTCCAACCAACTGTAACACGTGTGAGACGTGTGGTATACTTTTGAATACGTGTGACGTGTATGAAAACATTGTGAGTGAATCCAATGTACGAGTTTGATTGTGAGTGAATCCAATCAACTCTTTTGAATTAATTATTGATAAGGGTGGCCCTAGTTGGTTGTGGAGTGAGTCCAACCAGCTGTTACATGTGTGACACGTGTGGTATACTTTTGAATACGTGAGACATGTATGAAAACATTGTGAGTGAATCCAATGTAAGAGGTTGATTGTGAGTGAGTCTAATCAACTCTAAGACATGTGTGACGCATGTAAAGCTTATGTGAATTTGATCGTGAGTGAGTACGACCAACTCTAAGGCACGTGTGATGCATGTGAGGATATGTGGGAGTGAATCCACTCAAATACATAATGACATTGTGAGTGAATCCAATGTGGGAACAATTAATGTGTTTGATCACCCGTGTGTGCTAATAGTTATAACCGAGGACGGTTGTGTTCTCAAACAGTATGACTATCACGGGAGTGAGATTTTTTAAAATATTTTATCATGGGAGTGAATCCAATTAATTATGTGTGATGCATGCATGGTTCATGTGTGAAGCATGGTAGTGAATGATTTCCATTTGTTAGAATTATTTTTGTGAGTAATTCCAAAGTAATTGTGATCTAACATTGTGGATTATGTTGAGTATAGATCATGAGTTCGAGACAACCAAGGTGGA